>NW_018742951.1:7324155-7789479 GCF_001683475.1 Chenopodium quinoa
CAAATGATTTACAAGAAATTAGTGGGGAGCCGAGATACAATCTGGGCCCCCACCCCTCTAGTTATAGCGAACCCAATCCTGTTGAAGATGTGAGCAGCCGCACGAGCACCAATATCCTGAGTCCTAGCGAACGCCTGAACCCGCTTCAGCAACGCAACAACATCCTTCTCTAATTCCCCCAATGAAGAAAAGGAGAAGGGAAGAAAACCATAGCCAATAGCCCTGCAACGCGCCCCATACTTGTCTCGCTTCCGCTGAGCCGCAGCCGACACAACACGACCAGGAACGAAGTCAGACAACCCAAATTGTGTCAATGGAGAAGACCCCGTCAAGTCAACACATACATCTAGGCCTCTATCCCAAGAATAAAGCAACACATCTGCTGGTCGAAGAGCCCCGTCGTTCCCTCCAGTCAACCCAACGTTGACCTCCTTCCTTGCAGAAATCCCAGAGCGGAAACAAATATCAACAAGGGTATCACGAACAACGTTGTGCCGATGTTTAATACCCACCATCCCAGCACAAGACACTGCATGATCCCCAAATATATTCCCATTGAAAACCCTTGAGCAAGCAGAACAAGGTGTCGAGACGGAGAACAAGGGAACACCCAACCGGTAGCAAAGAACATAACGGCAAATCTTACCATTCATAGTCTGACCCAAACCTGATATCGAGACTGCTCGTAACCAGGCAGAAGTGTGATCCCCCTGCTGGGACTTCCATAAGGCAACCTGACGCTGAGATAAGGAGAAAGTGGATTCTACAGATGCAATGACCTTCGTGAAATATATATCTGCCAATTTCTTCATGAGTTTGGGGGCAGAGATCTCACTAGAGTTACACAAAAGGTCAGTCTCCACAGTCCTATTAAAAAGACTAAGAGCGCCATCGAAGGCCGGACCTGGACCAACAATACCAGAATTGCAAAGAAGCGAAGCCTGAAGACCAGAAGACTGCATACGCGACGCAAGGAAAGCATAGTGTTGAACATCACACGCTGAATAGACACCCAATCCACCATAAGAAAAAGGTAAGGTGGCAAGTCGCCATTGCCAATCACCAAAATCTGACCCCGAAGCAGTTACAATGCGCTCCAAAGAACCCCGAAGGGCCACATCAAAAGAAATATGGGCCGCTTCGAAAAGACGAGGAGGACAAGTGCGCATAGAGAAGTAGAGTTTTGAAACCCCAGTACACGCACGAAGCAGTAACAACTCACATTGGGGATCCTCAAGCTTAGCAACATCATCCATGAGCATAATGGTCTTCGACACTCTCTGCGAAACAAGCTCACCAAAGAAAGAGGCATCCACACTGACGGGACCACCAAGCAACTTAACACCATGAACAGGACGAGCAATATCTAGAGGAAAGACACCGGCCAGACGGCTACGTGGGTCCTCTGTGGGCCAGAAAACTTCCGTTTTCTCAACGTTAACATGGAGACCGAGACGAGGTCCCTCCACCAAAATCAACTCTATAACCTTCCCTACCACCAAAGTGTCACCAATAATAGTGCCATCATCCAAATACCAAGCTTGTAAACATAAGTCGAAAGAATCCCTGATTCGACAAACCAACGGATGGAGCACCAAAGCAAAAAGCAAAGGGCCAAGAGGATTATTATTATTATTATTATTATTATTGTTGTTGTTGTTGTTGTTGTTGTTGTTGTTGTTGTTCTTGTTGTTATTATTGTTGTTGTTATTGTTGTTGTTGTTATTATTATTATTATTATTGTTGTTGTTGTTGTTGTTGTTGTTGTTGTTGTTGTTGTTGTTGTTATTATTATTATTATTATTGTTGTTGTTGTTTTAAAAATATTGTTATTAATATTGTAATTAAAATACTAATATTGGAGTGTTTTGTGTGTTTTCTTTTATTTTTATAGGATTCGGAGTTTGAAGACGGTGGTTACGGTGTGAATTATAGTGCGAATTTTGTCACAGACACGGTTTTTCCAACGTTTGATGATGCAGTTAAATGGGCGGATGCTGTTGCCATAAATCTGGGATTTATTTTGGTTAAATCGTCTTACAACAAAACCAGAGATGGTCGACCGTATCAACATATGAGATGTGATCGGGGACGAAAGAGCAAGCCGAGAAATCTTGAGAACGCAATTCGGAAGGACACAAAATCCAAAGCCAATGGTTGTCCTTTCTACATCAAGATATATTATGAGTTCATCACCGATAGTTGGAAGATCCGGGCAAAAAATGATGCAACTGGGACCCATAACCATCCAATGATTGTGTATCAGGAGGGTCATCCTAAAATTAGTGGCTTGAGCCCGGATGCGAAGAAGGTTGTGCGTGACATGACAAAGTCGAAGGTTGCACCGCGTAACATCATGGCGACTATTGCAGAGCAGTTTCCTGATGATCATCCAAACATCAGACATATTTACAATTGTCGGAATGACTTCAGAACGAAGATGCCTGATGGGAGAGGAGTTGTTCAGCAATTTCTTCATTTGGCGAGACAGAGTCAGTATATTTACTGGGTCATGTCTGATGATCTCGGCGTTCTACAACATGCGTTTATGGTTCACCCAATCACGGTAAACATACTACGCACGTACCCACATGTGATCGGTATGGATTCGACTTATAAGGGATGTCGTTCTTTGAGATAGTTGGTGTGACACCGACAAATTCATCCGTTCTAGAAGACCTTGATTATCGGTGATGGTGTTGATGTACCGGTGTTCGTTAACGACTCGACCGAGGAAGTTGCACATTTTCGTTCCCTGGTTGATAAGGTCATTGGTAATGATCCTGCTGTACTTCGAAATGTATCTCGCATCATTGAGGAGGAGCTGCATCCGAATCATTCAAACCTTGAAGATCCACATGTAAACCACAACGTTCGAGGTCGACGAAGGAACAATGATACAAGACGAGATCCTTGTTATTTCGAACATGTCAACCGTCGAAACACTCAACGTGGTGCACAGCAAACAGGTACGAATGGCTATTGTGATTTAAACGTATTTCATCTTGTAGCGTATTAATAACTGAACATTAATTTTGTGTAGAAGCAGAAGATCCATGTGACATCCGCCACTGCAGGTATTTGCACTTGCTTCCAGGACCGATGTTGCCTTACATCACGGCATGGAAGGATGTCATTGGTGATGGTAACTGTGGCTTTCGTTATGTGGTCGACTTCTTCTTCGGTGATCAAGCACAATGGTTTGACGCTCGGGAAATAATAGCTAACGAGGTCGCCGCTCATCCATTTCTGTACGAAAGGATTTACGGGATTGGAAGGGTTTGGATGAATGTGGAACGTATTCGATGGGATGGTGGGGCGGTTGATTCACGGCATTGGATGGTTGCAATTCAAGATTTATTTCCTATTGCTACTTGGTTCAATGCAAGGGTTATTATTCTTGGTGTAGACACCGTACCAACCTGCTACTACCCATGCCTCACGATCTTACCGTTGCGGGCACGAAGCACAGTCAGGGCACCCGCCCGAGAGTTTGTGATCGCTACAGTTGGGGGGTCACATTTCATCCGTATTGACCTTGCAGAAAATTCACCTCTTCCCCCGATTGCAGGATGGTGGACCGAGCACCAAGAGCCAAGTGTTGACGGATGGGATCAGCAATATGAAGTTAGAAAGAACATGTGGGATGCATTAATTAGGCAGTGAACTCATTTATTTACTTTGACTTAGGTTGAACAGTTGTAGCTATGTAATATAAATCAATAAAAGTAATTAAACAAAACCAAATATTAAATAAGTCTCCAGTTCTTAAATTACATGTCGAATACAAAGTAGTGTAAAACAATGACTATTAGCTAATATAAAACTAAAAGACAAGTAATTCACAACCCCATCATCGCCTTCCAGTCAACTATCAGCTGCTCAGTCATTGCCCTTGTTTCACGCGACATGCTGGGATACTCATCCAGTGCTCTTCGGTGAATCTCCAAGGACCTACCCATCCACTGCAAATAAAAGAACAACATATTAATTATAGAAATTACAATTTGTTTAAGTGGTATTTATAGTATAATAAAACACAACTACTTACATTGTCCGTGTTAGTCCTCTCAGGTAGTCTGGTACTCCCATCTGATGACCCACCAGGAGAAAGACGAGGATGAGAAAATCGGTACAGCCACTGCATGTAACTAGGAGCGACCATAGGAGCTCCACCACCAAGTCTGGTGAGGGCACCTAAAACAACACTGAAAGACGAGCCAGGGACAAACCGAGTCCACATCACAGATGTCATCTCGGTCGGAAAGTCAACCCGATACATCTTCAAGTTCTTCGATCTCTTGGCCTTCTCATGCCTGATAATGGTCCTTGGAATGTCCTGCACGAATCCAAGTTGTCGAACCACTCGATTAGGCGTGTATGGCTCAATGATGCTACGGTACTGGATGCAGCCAATAAATAGAGTGGTTGGCACGCGTCGTGCAGGATCAACTCCGTACGGTAGCCAGTTAACCTCATTGTCAGTCAGCTGATCCAATCTAGCATGAAAAGCGTGGAGGCGCTCCATGCTCTTGTAGGGGCATCCCGATCCTACATCCCAAGCAGACGCACGAGGAATACTAAGATCCCTCGTCAAGGTACCCTACGGAGGCCGGAAGCACGGAAAGTACTCGTAAATCCACGCCTGCAGAAGCGTAAGATAACCAGCGATTGAATTGACATCTTTTCTTGATGTCGTACCCAACTGGCGATACAGATATGCTAGAGCAGCTGAACCCCAAGAGAACTCATTGATCGGAAGATCATCAACAACAAGCTCGTTGAGGAAGGACGGATGAGTATAGTTACCACTCTTATCCAAAAACAGACATCCACCCAGTACTAACCACATGTAGGCACTGTAATGGACACTGAAGGGCCTCTATGCCTCCAAGGTCGAGTCCATAATCCTCTCGGTCAACACCCCACTACCCTGCCAAATGGTTTTTGTACCGCACTTCTCATTCAGCTCTTCCACAGTCATGTCCATGGTAATCGAGCACGCGTCCCGTATGGAGTCCATGCTAGGAGTAGTGGAAACCATGGAACCATCAACACGAAGCCCAAGAATATGGTACACATCGTGCACCATGATCGTGATCTCCCCAAATGGCATATGAAACGTGTTCATATCTGGCTGCCATATCTCAACAAACGCAGAAATCAACGGCCAGTCAAAACGCCTAAACATGATCTCGGGTAAGTAAGACAGACCATTACCATCAATCAATTCCAGGTGCTCCTGTGCAAGACGACCTCGCCAGGTAACCAATGCAGAATACAACTGTGTCCTGCTCAAATAGCGCAAAACATTACACTCCTGACCGCCCCATATATATGCATCCACGTGACCACCAAAACTAGGGATAACAGTACCATCCTCAGGACCACCTGGCATCGGCTGCTGCACTACCCATGTCTCTGCTGAGCTGGTGGAAGGCTGACTCGCTTGATTACTACTAACAAATCTCCCATGCTGACCCCTATGCACCGTATGATAATCCTGAGGGTCATACTCTTCATCTCGATCGGCCTGACTTGCCCGCTCTTCGTCCTCATCGTCAAATGAAGGCACTCCACCCGACGAGTACATGGGGAGGCTCCCTTGCGACTGATGCTCCCCCGACCAAGTATCAGGAGACCCATATTGATGTTCATGATGATTCGATGCCCCCGTATATACCGAACGACCTGACTCCCTCCTAACAGACGCATTCAAACGTCTTGATATTGTATGACGAGCACCCGAACCCTCAATCTACATTAAATAAGTACAAAATCAAATATCAGTAATAATTACAAATATAACTATGATATTAAAGTTGAACAACTAATATTCAAATTTAAAAAAATAAACAATATTACAATAATAACAATATTAATAACAATAACAATAATAATGGTAATAATACAAATAACAACAACAATAATAAGAATATTCCCAACAACGATAATAATAATAACAACAATAATTATAATAATAGTAATATTGCTACTAATAATAACAATCCTAATACTAATAACATTACTAATAATAATAATTTTAATCGGTTATTAAAAAAATATTAATCACGCAAAAAAAAAATATTTACAATAATAACAATATTAATGACAATAACAATAACAATAATAATAATAATTATAAACCGCAAATTTCGTAACATACTACTAACAACATTACAAAACAACAACAACAACAAAAATAATAATGGTAATAATACCAATAACAACAACAATAATAATATTATTCCCAACAACGATAATAATAATAAAAACAATAATTATAATAATAGTAATATTGCTACTAATAATAACAATCCTAAAACTAATAACGTTACTAATAATAATAATTTTAATCGGTTATTAAAAAAATATTAATCACGCAAAAAAAAATTTATTATAATAACAATATTAATAACAATAACAATAATAATAATAATAATAATTATTATTATAAACCATAAATTTCGCAACATACTACTAACAACATTACAAAACAACAACAACAACAACAAAAATAATAATGGTAATAATACTAATAACAACAACAATAATAATAATATTCCCAACAACTATAATAATAATAACAACAATAATTATAATAATAGTAATATTGCTACTAATAATAAAAATCTTAAAACTAATAACATTACTAATAATAAAAATTTTAATCAGTTATTTAAAGAATATTAATCACGAAAAAAAAACATAACATTAATCATGAGAAAAAAAAATTCGGAATAATTTTAATCGATTATTTAAAAAATATTAATCACGATAAAAAAAATATTAAGCACGAAAAGCAAAAAACAAAAAATACACCAAAAAAAAAAACGGTATTCAGGGACATGCGCCTGAAATTTTCGGATGTTCCTTGGGACATCTGGAAATTTCAGGCGGATGTCCCTAAAATTCCGAAAAAAATTTCTTTTTTTTTCCGAATTAACGACCAAATTCAGACCGTACCCGTTCGCCGCCGCCGCCACGACCGCCAAAAGTCAGCCTGATTTGTCGCCGGTTCGCCATTACCGGATTTCTTGTACCCTCCTTGGATTGGTGGTGGTTGTTGGTGTTTTTCTTTTTCATTTTCTGTTTTTTTTTTTGGGTTTTTCAGATTTTTTTTTCCTAAATTTCTAATTTATTGATTTTTGGAGAGAATTTGAAATTTTAGAGAGATAAAATTTTAGGGAGAGAAATACGAGCGTGAAATGTGTTGCGCGAGTGACTGTCGTGAGTATTTATGTACGAGGGGCAAATACGGAAATTCATGACAAAAATGTGAGAGGCCCCTTGTAATTTGGGAGTGAAATTTAACAACACCCTAACAAAATCTCTATAAAATAAATGTTGTAAAAAGCATTATTTGTACTAGTGTTAGGCTAATATGGTTTTAATTCAGGTGATCACCAATATTAGATTTGATTATGCATTAATAATCAACCAACGTAGATTAAACAGGTGTAGGATTAATTTAATGTATGTATGTTGATCAAAAAGCGCACATGAATATCATAGGAATTAAATAGAGGCCTATTTAGGGCGAGTTAAATCTCTTTTAGGTTAGATTCGTACCATTATCCTTGAACATCCCATCATGGTTCCAGACCACTATGGAGTTATCGATCTCCGTGATCGTGAATCGGGTGTAAACTTCACACCCGTGAATGGTTTACAAGTTCCTAAAACTTGTTGGCGACTCTTTTTTCTCTAGCTTCTTTTCTTTGGAACGTCGCCATGCCTAAAAGCATGAACCACAGTAGGGCTCAAAGAGTTGAAAATCTCCTTACACTAATTAAAACTTAATTTTATTAATTCGCGACTATATTTATTTTTACTAATAATAACTTGTTTTAAGTAAGCTGAACTTATTTTTTTTAAAACTTAACAATTTTTTACTAAATTGAATTTATTTTTGCTCAACTTCATTTATTTTTTTATTGTTAAAATACTTTTCCACGTGGAACAATCTAAAGCCAACAAATGTCTTAATGCATGATAGCATAACACGTGGCACCCCATAATTATTAGAATTCATGGTGAAAGATTTGAAAGTCCATAAAATCGAAAATACCTAGCTCAAACATGGCGGCAACACTATCACGTGTCACACATTTATTTGTATCCAATCAAACACACCTTTTTAGGTCTCAATACACGGAAGTCGTCACCCTAGGTGGGTAGGAATACCCCCATCATTTCTTGATAGGATAGGTTACAGTGATTGTAAATAACGAGACATTGCCTAAACACTCTAACTTTTCTCTAATTTTCCTCTCTACATGCATTGCTATTTACAGAAACTAACTTGACCATTAAAAGTAAATTTTTTTACCAAAGGAATATTCATTATTTGAGGTAATCATAGTACGTGAGTTGACTCATTACTTTCGTATAGTAGTATCCCAAGGGAGCTAAAAAATCTAAAACATTTGGCACTATATTTAGGGAGACACATTATAATGGCAACTAGCGGTAATGGGCATCTAAAAGAATTCATTCCACTTTATCAAAAGAAAATAAAATAAATAGGACTCAATCTTAGATGAAACTCATATTCTAGGTGAAAGGAATGGTGTCCTTCCAACAAGTGTATTATTCCGATAGAGGGTTCAGAATTAGTGGATAGTTAATTTTTCAGTAAGGTCAAGTGATCGGAATGCGTAGGTGGAGGCCGCTTCCGATCAGTAATATTAATGTACAATTAATATTACAGCTTAATCTTGACTGAACCCTTCGAGTCAAACCCAATCGAACAACCGAGCCGAGACGACAAATCAATGCGAAGGATTTGATGAGTCGTCAGAGTTTTACGAACAAAGACGTCGGATATCGAGCTTAGAGCGTCGAGATCGAGCGTCGCAAGTTGAGTCGAATTTAGATTCGACGAGACGCGAAATCAATCAAGTTACAAGTTCGAGCCTAGCCGTAGCCTCGCATTGGCCTAGCCATGTGAGTGCTAGGCTAGACGAGACCCATCGCAATGCTAGCCGCAAGCCCAGCATGCTAGGCGTGCTATGACAATGCGGGCTGGCACGCCATCGCACATCACAGCCACGCACTATCGCATAGCAGCATGCTAGGCGTGCTACGCTGTGCGTGGTGCTAGGCGCCTAGCCATCGCAGCCACGCACCATCGCATAGCAGCATGCTAGGCGTGGTGCGCTATGCATGATGTTGGGCAGTGACACGTACTAGCCCCAAGCATCGTTGGCAGCATGCGTGCTAGGCATCGCATGGCAGCAGCTCTATGCCTCGCACATCGCAAGCACCACGCACCAGCCAGCATCGTGCTAGGCTGTGCCCGTGTGGTGCGTGTGCCTCGCATAGCAGCAGCGCCAGCATGCGTGGCTCGCTAACAGCACGCATGCTCTGGCTGTGTGTGTTAGACCTGCAAAATGGGTCATTCGGGTCGGGTCTGGGTCAGGTCACTTTCGGGTCGGGTCAATTTCGGGTCGGCTAACATTCGGGTCGGGTATGGGTCGGGTCAGGTCGATTCGGATTTCGGGTCAACTTCGGGTCAGGTATCGGGTCAAGTTCGGGTCGGGTCAATTTCGGGTCAAGTATGTTCGGGTCATATTTGGGTCAGGTCAAAATCTGGTCGGGTCATGTTCGGGTTGTTTTATTTGTGAATCAAGCTCAAATGAATAATTTTA
Organism: Chenopodium quinoa; assembly: GCF_001683475.1. Classification (NCBI taxonomy): domain Eukaryota; kingdom Viridiplantae; phylum Streptophyta; class Magnoliopsida; order Caryophyllales; family Amaranthaceae; genus Chenopodium; species Chenopodium quinoa. The sequence continues at coordinate 7,333,809 of NW_018742951.1, forward strand.
TACGGATTATATATTTTGTTATTGTTATTATAAAAACTATCAATTCAGTTTATGAGCTTAGCTACGGTTGAAGATGAACAATTTGAGTTACTTTTGGTACAAGACATTTTAAGGTCAATTATAAGGTAATTTTAGTTCAGGACATGTCGGGCATTGGGGCTGTTCAGGTCAATTTTGGGTATTGGGTCTATTCGGGTCAAACACTTCGGGTCGGGTCAGTTCGGGTGTCGGGTCAGGTTCGGGTCAACTCCATTTTCAGGTCGGGTATGGGTCGGGTCGGGTCAATTTCGGGTTTTGGGTCATTTTCGGGTCAATGTTTTTGGGTCATGGGTCGGGTCATCGGGTCTGGATCAGGATTGCCAGGTCTAGTGTGTGTGGGGTGCTTGTTGGCTGGCTGCGCTGTGTACGTGTGTGCTGGTTGGCTGCCCAGCCTTGGTGCTAGGCGTCAGCTGGCAGCCTTAGCAGCCAAGGCAGGCTACCAGCTAGCCACATGGAAGGGGATGCTGGTTTGCTAAGTGGGGACCAGGGGTTGTGAGCCTTGCCTTGGGCACCAAGGCTATGGTCCCCCCTTTGGTAATGGTCCTCACCTAATCTCTTGTGCCCCTTGTAACTTATTGATTGAATTGCAATTTTATTTTTGTTTTAATTAAAATAAAATGGGAAAATTACAAATCTCCCACATTGATTGAGAGTGGGAATTCAAGGTTCATTTTTCTATAAATACCAAGGTTTTGGGATTTGGGAAGAACACTTGAGTGGAACTAAAAAGGCATCTCCTTAGAAAAAGTGAGAAAACCTTAAGTTCGTAAAACTCTAGTTTTTATTGATCGGGTCCCGACTAACCTTCGGGATTTGTATCGTTCGGGTCGGGTTCGTGGGTATGAGCCGTCGGAGACCTTCGCATTTGCGGGGTTCAAGTAAGAGCTCGGGATTCGAGCGAAGCACGCGCCAAGGGTAAGAATGTATTTTCTTCTTTCTCTTAATTGTTGTTTAATTAGTGATTGCATGCTTAGTCGCTTTAAATTAGTGTGCGGGTCTTGGGTGGGTTTCTGTTCCGCGTAGAGTCGGACTCTATGAAACCCAACACTAGGATAGGATGAAAATATTTTGATTTTGACCCCTACCTAGAGTAAATGATGACGCGGTAATCCCTATGTCAGTCGGCAATTAAAAGCTCTTTTTGCTGATTTTCAACAATTTTTAACCACCTAGTTTAAGGAAAATAGCTGGTAGTCTGGTACCACTGGGCCTAATGAAGAAGGAGAAGCCGGCCACTACAATAAAAAGCAAGTTGAAACTTGGCCGACTGTAGGCGTCGCTAGAAGGACGCCTACGTGGAGCATGTTTTGAATATGCTTGACAATCATGCGAAGTTGGATTTGACATATAATGAAAAGGACAAAAAAAGTAGGGAGCCATCAACAAGTTTTTAAGGAACTTGTAAACCGATCATGGATCATTAAAGGCAACCACAAAAAGGGACAAACCGAAGGCAACAACGATTTTATCCAAGAAGGTTACGCCCCATTCATAATCCATGAGATTACTAACTCCATAGTGGTTCTAAACCATGACTGGATATTCGAGCATGATGGTATGGATTGTGTCATCGCCCGTATATATTCGCCTACACTCGATTCTTATAGCGACGTGAAAAGACATACAAACAAGATTCAATTTGCTCCAAACTATCTAATCTAAGTTGGTTGAATACTTAATGCACACATAAATCTAATTATTATGATCACTTGAATTTAGCAACAAGATTAACAAAAACCTAAATCAGTTGTCCAAATTATCTTATTAGACGTGATTGTCAATTATATATTTCCAATTAAGCATGCAATATAGGTGATAAAAAAAATATATATATAAATCAACTAGATAAAAAAAAAAGCATGCTTAAAAATATTTGAAACAACTCAAGAATAACTAAAGAAACGTATTAAAAGCATCCTAAACATGATACTACATAATTATTAATACGATTAATATAACGCCTAAACATGATACTAATTATTAAAAGCCAATCCTAAACATGATGCTAGCAAGAATAAATTATGTAGAATTAATTAAATGAAGGGGATAATTAAATCTACTTACTTCAATTGTGAAACCTTTGCGACTACATCATGAATAAACCGTTAGTAACTTTAATACAAATAATAAATCAAAAGAATTAGTCAAATTAATATCACCCTCGAAATTATGCTTTCACGCGTCAAAAGGTAGAACCTTCGCATCTTGTTATGGACTTTGAATCATTTGAATCAAGATAACCAATGGTCACTTTCCGGCATTGACCCCCCATGTGCATGCTTATGATCATTTTTACTAATCCCACCCCCTTTTCATCTAATTTCTCTCTAATTTCCCTCCAACTCACTAACTATATTTGGTAAATTATTTATCGATTAAATTAATTAATAAATAAAAAATCACCACGTCCACCACCAGCCAGCCACCACCTCCCCTACCAACTGCCCAAAACTCCCCAACCTGGCAACCCAACCTCCACTGCCGGTCAACCCCCTTCCATCTCCCCTTTATCTTGAACCCCCGCAGCGAACCCAGCCAAACCTTAACCCATGACAACCCTCCTCCCTCTCTTCCCCCACCACAAAATAGCCCCCTCCCTTTCCCCTTAGTTTGAAGAAGACAAGGAGCAAGCTCAAGCGCACAATCGCAATCCTTAATCAGATGCTTATGAAGCTCCAATTTATTGTAATAAAAAACTCGATTGCTGGTTTCAATCAACATAGTAGAATTGGAGAAAATTCAATTCGTTAACAATCAATCAATTAAAATTGATCAAATAAACAAAATCCACGACAAAAGAAATGAAAATTAAGTGAAAATGAAGAACGAGAAAAAAAAAAGAGAACAAAAAAGTGAAGAAGATAAAAAATACCACAGGTCTTACGGAGGATGGTCGGGATAGGAAAAGGAACATCGGTCGGCAACGTTGGACGTGGCGAACGGGGGCGGGGAGATCTGGGCAGCGGTTGGGATGGGGGATGGGTGGCTAGCTGGTGGTGGAGGTGGTTGTTATTTTTTTATTTTTATTTATTTATAATTTAATTAAATTGTTAAATACTTAAGTCAATAAGAGGAAAATTAGACAATAATTAGAAGAAATGGGGTGGGAAAAGAAAATAAAAAACATGTGCCGCCGAAAATAGTGTAGTCAACGTCAGAAAGTAGTTGTTGGTTGTCTTCAACAAATAAAATTTATAAATTGGTTTTTAATTGCCTAGAAATTTATAAAACGTTTTTCTGAACAAAATAGTTGCTTTAAAAGTTTTTTTCTAACAAATTTTCCTTGTTTTTAAAATAACTTTTGATCCAGAACTCGGAATAAGATAAATAATATATATCATTGGAAAATAGACTTGCTATGGAAGTCTATTTTCTAAGCCAGTTAGAATCAGATTAATATCTTTTGAAAACTTAAAGATGTGGTCGAAATAGTGGAACGGTGTCAATTTTGGATATAATAGTATTTTGATCATATCATTTTCATTTCAAATCGAAACTTGGCTTATAATATATCATTAGTAATATTGTTTCAAGGGCTATCCAACCATTTAAGATTTGGATAAAAAATTATAAGGCACGAAAATCAAATTTGTTCAGTTTTGGGCTGCAATTATAAAAAGAGGAAATTGGGTGAAGATTTATGGATGGATTTTGAGCTAATAAAAGTGTTAGGGCAAATAAAATGGCTAAAATTGCTTATGAATTGATAGTGAGATAGAATAAAAGGACTATTCAAGTAATTCTTTGAACCATAATGCGAGTCGGACCAAATTAGGCAATGAAGGTTGTTTCGTCATCAGGCTTTATGTGGGGAGACATTTTTAGGTGTCTACACCGAACAAGAGGGCTAGAAGTTAAAAAAAAACCCGAGTTCCCAGAAAAAAACCATGAACAGTGACAATGGACAAGTTGCCGAAGTACATCTGGTACAAGCTGATTGTGAAGACTCGAACAGCTAGCGTGCAAGGCAAAGTGTTTCCTATTTCTCTTATATGACAGTATCAACAGCTAATTTAGTCGACCCAAGCATTCTCAGCAAAATTAAGGGTTATCAAACACTCCCTCCACCAAACAAGAGCAAAATGTAAAACATGTGGTAAAATATACTCGGCAGGATCCAAGTTTGGGACGGGACACTTAAGTAGACACATGAGAAATTGTGCACAACCAGCTAGTGATCCAACCCAGCCAAAAATTTCCCAATTCCATCCACACGGCTTTACCTACAACTAAGAGAGGGATGAACTAGGGAAAATGATAGTACACGCCGAACAACCTTTTCTTTTCTCCGAAAGCAACCCATATAACACTTACATTAACAAAGCATTACAACCCCCACATAAAAGAATCTCTAGGATTACCGTTCGTTCCTCCACCATGAAAAACTTCCTAGAGTACAAAATGCGGTTACAAGACAAATTGAGTAAACTTAATTGTAGAGTGTCTTTGACTGCCGATTCTTGGGATAGTGGTTATAAATATCACTATATATGCATGACTTGCCATTGGGTAGATGATCAATGGTTGTTACAAAAACAAATAATTCATTTTAAAATGCTAGGATACCCCCACACCAGTATTAACATTGCTCACCATTTAATGGAAGCAATAAATGAATACAACCTTCGAGAAAAAATCATGTCTATGACATTTGACAATGCAACCTCAATGACATATACTACTAATTATGTCAAACAAAACTTGACCGATGTAATATTATATGGTGACTCCCTTCATACTAGATGTGTTTGCCATGTTCTTAACTTATGTGTACAGGATGGAATTAGAGCAATTAGTCCATACTATAACAAAATTAGAGATGCTATTATGTCTATTAATAACTCAAACATGAGATATCAAGAATGGAAGAGTTTTCTAAAGCAACAAAAGATAAGAGCAATAAAAATCAAATCTGATTGTCCAACTAGGTGGAATTCCACCTATGACATGTTAACCAAGGCAATTGAATATAAGAATCCTTTAACAATTTTTTACAACGGAAAATTCCCATACAATGATATATATGAGGATGATTGGGATAAATGTAAAAGATATATGCAACTTTTAAAGTTATTATATAACATGACGTTTTGTTTTTCTTCTGTTTATAATCCTTGTGCTCAAAACTTTCTTTCAAATACATGTTTACTCGCCCAACTTTTCACTGATCATCACAACCAAAGTGATTATGATCAATATCTTCCACCAATGGAAACAAAGTGGCGTAAATATTATAGTGAAATTCCTTTTATTTATATTTTTGCTTCCATATTAGATCCTAGGCAAAAGTATGAAAATACATTTATGTTAGTTGACATTTGTTTTCAATGCATGTATTGACGATAATGTAGAAACCTATAAGAACAATGTGAAGGATCAATTTTTTGTTTTATATAGAGTCTATGAAACCAAATATGGCACCGTTCCTCGCTCGGGCCCTTCCCAACCATCCAAAAACATAAGTAAAAAGGCCAAACATTTATTTTCACAAGCTACTAACTTGATTTCAAGGTTTTCAGGTGATTCATCAATAAGGAGAATGCAAAGCGATGTCTCGAAGTTGCAAATGTACCTGAGTTACGATTTCACCAAGGGAATGGACGACAATGAGATAAACAACCTCGACCTCCTTACATGGTAGAAAAACCAAAGCACGAAGCATCCAACTTTGGCGGCAATGGCACGAGACATTCTTGGTATCCAAGTCTCCTCCATTGCCTCCGAACGAGCTTTCAGCGCATCCAGGAGGGTTTTAGACGATTGAAGAACAAGTCTAAAACCCAAAACACTTGAAATGTGCGTGTGTTTCAAAGATTGGTTAGATGTTGAAAATCACTCACAAGACCGTTCTTACGACGACAACGACAATGATGAAGGAACCTCTGCTTTCGACCGTTCGGGTTCGGCTAGTTCCCAATCTATTCAACTATCCGATGACCTTGAAGGCGAAGAAGAAGAATAAGAAGAAGAAGAAGAAGAAGAAGAAGAAGAAGAAGAAGAAGAAGAAGAAGAAGAAGAAGAAGAAGAAGAAGAAGAAGAAGAAGAAGAAGAAGAAGAGAAGAAGAATAGATGAAGAATAGACAATTTTTGTATATTGTACGATTTTTATCATTATCAATATTATCATTTTACGATTTTTATCATTATCCAATTTTTGTTTAATATCCTTGTACGATTTTTATCATTATTATTATCATTGTACAATTTTTTCAAGTAATAATAATATGAAGTATGCATTATTCACATCCAAAGTACAATTTGTCTTTTTTCCCGTTAAATTATAATTTTTAAATTAATATAACAAAAAAATATAATAATTAATAATACAAAAATAAATACTTCCTCCGTTTTTTTTTATCGCATCACTTACTACTTTAGGAAGTTTACTTATTATTGCATCATTTCCTTTTTAGGATAAAAAATATCTATGTTCACACTGCAAATACCCAACATACCCTTACTTTTTCACACTTACTTTTTATTTTATCTTACATTACATGGACAATTTTGTATTTTTACGTTTCTCTCTCTTACTTTTTCCCACTACTAAATTTTGCCTCCAAAACCCCTGTGATGCAATAAAAAAAACGGAGGAAGTATAATAAATTATAAACATTAAACTATAAATATAAATATAAATATTAAATATAATAAATAATAAAACATAAATATTAAACTTAATTTATTTTAGAAAAATAATAGTATAAAGTATAAACATTAAAAAAAAAAAAAAAAAAAGAAGGCCAGCCCGGCACGAGCCCACTCAGCACGTGGGCCGTGCCGTGCCGTGGGCTGGCCTGCGATTTTGGGTGGCACGGCATGGCACACTTCTTCAAGCACGTGGCACGGCACGGCCCGGCATGGCACGTTGCCCACCTTTAGTCAAGAATGTGATGATATATATGGGCCTATGATGCGCAAGGATATTTTGAAGAGCACTAAGTGTATTAAAGCATTTGATGTACCTATAAAATATCGACGATGCTACCTAGTGCATATATTTCCTAGCTACTCTTAAAGGGGTATCTTAAACTTGGTTTGATGGTGTGCCGCCACATTCCATTCTCAACTTTAAGGTGTAGAGCATGTTGCTCATTAACAACTTTGTGATGAAAAAGCCGGCCAAGAAGACTAGTTATAAACCTAATCAAATCTAGCCTAGATCGCTTGCCTAGCCCGATAAAAGGGCGGATTTAAGCAGCTTTACTAGGCCTGAGTTTCGGGCCTGGTCTGATATTTTATTTCTTTCTCAATGTATGCCCAACAAAAAACTAGTTTTGGTTAAAAATTGGCACAACCGAACTTCGGCCCAGGTTAAAGGCTTGCTTTTTTAACTCCAAAAAACCGGGTTTGGACAAATTATTTTGGTCCAAAGTTGAGCCAGTCCTCGGTCCAAATCCTTGACCCAAAATGGGCCAATTTTTTAGGGCAAAGCTCACCTGGCCGACTCATGATCAATCATCTTTAAATAGTTAGTATTTCATCAAGATTCAACAAGGAAAGGATGAGAGTTTAAGGTCAACTTTAGATACCCATCATCACTTATGAAGTAGCTAGCCTTCAATAACTTGATCAAAGAATATGGAACAATAAGTTCAACTTTGAGATTCTCAAGAAGGGTGTTTGGACTTTGACAGAAGTTTTGTGTGAAGTTCAAGGATTCCACCCTGCAATGGAGAATTTTTTACCACCAAGGTAGAAGAAAATGACAAAAATTTAAAGGCTTGGTCAAAGCTACTAGCTAAAAAAAAGGAAAAGAAAAAATAAGTATGGACGATTAAAGGTTTCAATCATCCACCAAGTGAAAGGAAGAGCACTGCATTATGAGCCGACCTATAAATTCAAGAAGGATTGTTACTCCATACTCATGGAAATGAAGGACAATGTCGAGTTCACACCACCACAACCCTATAGAAGGCATACATAGTACAAAAACAAGAACAAGTACTTTCATCACCACAAAGATGTGAGACATGCATGACACGAATGATTGCAAACCTCAAATGTTTCTTAATAAATTGGCAGAGAATGGGATAATGAGCTCTTACATCTTCAAGCCATCTAGGCCAGAAGAAAAAGAAGTCCCACATCAAAGAAGATGAGGATACCAACCCAGGGCATATCATTGTTGTAAGCTTGGGCGGCCTAACAATTCGTGGACGAACCAAATTTCATGTGAGAAGCTGAATTAAGTCATGTTATCTAATTGGGTAAAAGAAAACAAGTTCCTAGATATGATTATATGTGATCAAACAGGGCAAGGTAAGGATGCGTCACGATGACATAATGATGATGGAGCACAGAGTGGCCAATGTAAAGGTTAGGCTGATACTCATTGTTAAAGTGACATTTTTCCTAATTTAAAAACAAATTGCGTTTTTCACATCTTTTCAAAATTTTAGTGAGATTAACTAAACATGCATCAAATGAAGATCCATACACACTATAATCATCCATAAAGACTTCCATGATAGACTTTATGAATTCAGAAAAAATTCTCATCATACAACATTGAAAAGTAGTAGGGGAATTACATAATCCAAAGGGCATCCTACGATATGCAAAAGTCTCATAAGGGCATGTAAATTTTGTCTTCTTCTAATATTTAGGGTGAATCAGAATTCGGAAAAATCCCGAGTACCCATCCAAATAGCAAAAGAACTTATGATTAGATAACCTTTTCAACATTTGATCAATAAAAGGGAGAGGGAAGTGGTCTTTTTTAGTGGCGATATTTAATCTACGATAATCAATGCACATACGCCACTGTTACAGTTCTAGTGGGAATCAATTCATTTTTATCATTTTTAATTACTGTCATCCCACCCTTTTTAGGAACTACCTGTACGAGGCTTACCCACTTTGAGTTAGAAATTGGATAGATAATACCTGCATCAAGTAATTTCATAACCTCCTTCTTTGCTACTTCCTGCATGTTAGGATTTAACCTCCTCTAGGGTTGAATACATGGCTTGTGATTCTCCTCTAAATGTATCCTGTGCATACAAAAGTCAGGGCTAATACCCTTGAGATCATCAATACTGTACCTAATTGCCCTTTTGTGGGTTCGAAGAACCTCTAGAAGTTAGGAAATTTGGGAATAATCGAGTGCAGTACTAATGATCACTAGGTGTAGTTCCTATTCATCAAGAAATACATATTTTAAATGAGAAGGAAGAGGTTTTAGCTCAGGTTTCTTTACCTCTGCAAGTTTCTATACTTGAACTAATTTTTCTACCTTCTTGCTCTCCTTAGGATCAAGCTGTTCAATTACGAGAGATTTTTCAATAGCATCCACCTCGCTACTCCTAAAACTAGCATCACCTGCACTAAAATCACCATAAAGCACTTCCTCCAAGGGATCTGTTGCAAGGACCTGTGGTAAGCTATCATTGCAAACAAAATCAATCACATCAATACTATAACAATTTTCCTCTAACATAGGACCTTTCAAAACTCTCCTTAAAATTATCATCTCCAACAGAAAGAGTGAGTTTTCCATTTTTAACATCAATAATGGCCCCTGCAGTGTGGAGGAAAGGTCTACCTAATATTATAGGAATTTGTGTATCCTCAACCATGTCTAAAACAACAAAATCAACAGGGATAAAAAATTTACTAACTCTAACAGGAACATCCTCTAGAATACCTAAGGGGTATTTAACAGAACAGTCTGCCATTTGCAAAGTAATGTTAGTAACTTTTAAATCACTCATATTAAGCTTTGAACACACAGACGATGGCATTAAACTAACACTAGCGCCCAAATCACATAATGCTTTATCAATGAAAAGATTTCCAATATGACAAGGTATGGAAAAACTACCAGGATCCTTCAATTTAGGTGGAGATTTATTTTGTAATAATGCACTACATTCCTCTGTAAAAGCTACAATCTCTATCTCATTAAAGGCTCTCTTCCTAGTCAATATATCTTTCATAAATTTAGCATATGCAGGAACTTGTGTAATTAATTCTATGAAAGGAACTGTTACCTGCAAATTCTTAACAACCTCCAGAAACTTACCAAATTACTTATCCAACTTACTCTTTAGATATCTATTGGGGAATGGAAGTTTGATAGCTGGACTCTGCACATCTCCAGTCTTGTCTTGATTTTTACCTTGCAAAGAATTATCAGAAGAGTTAGTTTTACCCTGGGGCCCTGCAGGGCTAGTAACAACATCATTTGGTATAATAGAATCATGATCATCAATTTTTGTAATGATAGGTTCATCATCTTTGGGCATAGAAGGACCATCATAATGTGAACCACTTCTCAGGGTAATGGCATTTGCATGATCTGTAGGTTGTAATGGCTGCAATGGTAGGGCTCCCTGCTGGCGAGTTTGTAGAGTAGAGGAAAGTTGCGCAATTTGAGTATCTATTATTTTATTATGTGCTAACATCAAGTCAATTTGCGCATCTCTACTCTGCATCTGCTTCTGCATATTGGCTAACATAGTTTTAATTTTTGACAGGGCAGGATCAGTAGATAGAGGTGGAGTTTGTTGTTGGGTTCTCTGGTTAGAGTGTTGGTAATATTTTTGTTGTGGTTGCTATGGGGCTTGTTGTTGTGGTTGTTGTGGAGGTGGAGGATTTAGCACATTAGTACTCCGGTAGGAAAGGTTTGGGTGGTTCTGGAGACCAGGTTATAAGTGTTGGAGTATGGGTTATTTTGCCTATAGGCTTGGAAGGCATTAACTTGCTCCATGGAACTCCTACAATCTTGTGCTCAATGACCTACAATTCCACAATTTTCACAAAAAGCATCATTGATAGTATTATTAACAGGAGAAACGTTAGCTACGGAAGATGGAATAGCAGTACTAATACTATCTAATTTCTGGCAAATAGAGGTTAATTGAGCTTGCAAAAAGGATACGGAGTCGACATGATGTTTCCCTTTGTTTGCAAAACCTCTAGGATTCCCATATTGGGAATTATGAATTGCCATTTCTTCAATAATTGTGCTGCTACATCCTCTTGAAGATTCATAAATCTTCCGTTAGCTGCATAGTCTAGGATTGATGTCGAAGAATTTCCAAGCCCGTTGTAGAAGGCTTGGATCAACTGCCATTGTAAAATCCCATGATGAGGGCATTCTCTCTGCAAATCCTTAAATATTTCCCAAGCTTCATATAAAGATTCATCAGCTTCTTGGGCAAAATTTAGAATCGAACTTCGTAATAAAGCAGTCTTCTCTGCAGGATAATATTTATTATAGAAATTCAAAGCAAGAGAATTCCAGTCAGTAATACCAAGAGCAGTTTTATTCAATCCATTATACCACAATTTAGGTTTACCACATAAAGAAAAGGGAAAAAGAATCTCCCTGATTTGGTCCTGCTTGACCCCAGCTTGTCTGATGGTATTGCAATATTGAAAAAATTCCAAAATATGAAGATTAGGATCTTCATTCTTAGCTCCGCCAAATTGCTTCCTTTCGATCATAGTAATAAACAGGGGTTTGATCTCAAATTCTACTCCCTCGAGATCTAGTGGAGGAGCAATATGTGGAAGATCCGTCAGGGACGGTTGCAAATAATCGTTGAGCTTGCGAGGTGGTTGAGCCGCCATTGATTATTCTTTGAAGATATTTCTGTGTCACTAGAATCAGATGGAGGGTCCAAAGGAATCATACTCCCGAAACCTGCCAGTATTTGTTTGTAGAGATTCTTTTGTCTATGAAAAGAGCGCTCGATCTCAAGAACAAATGGGATATAACCTGATCTATAACACCTGGGCATAAACAAAGAACTAAACAACAAATATGAAAACTGTCCAAAAGAACCTACGTTCTCTGAGATGAAGAAAAATAATCTAGACTACAAAAATAATTAGAAATATATATAAAACCGTTTCCCCGGGGCAACGACGCCAAATTTTGACAAGATCTAGTTGAAATCACCAAATCAAAAGTAATTCCTAAGTCCTCTAACTAAGGTAGATAGGGAAGTAGGGTCGAATCCACATGAAAACAAAGTCTTTCTATTCCTAAATAATTAAAATAGTCTAAAGTATTAAGTAACCAAATTGTTTTTATGAGAATTAAACTAAGGAGAATAAAATAACTAATGCGAATAAAAAAAAGGAAAAACGATAAATCAAGCCTATTGTGTTTCGAGGTTTTTTATGTGTCCTACGGGAGAGTTTCAACACCAAAACTAGCCTCTGGACGCCTGTACCTGCAAAACAACGGAGACTCCCGGGGGTGGGAGTTCCGCCTCCGACGATCAAGTTAGAACGTGTTCGGATGTAAAAGATGCGGAACATAAAGGGGATCAGGCTCCTCTTAGAAGAGAAGTGATCATCCGAATATCTCAGATAGCCTCAAAATCCGATCCTTAACTCTCAAGAAGTGCAATTAAAGCTGGAGTTAATGCTCAGCAATTAATGTACACATGTGTTTAATAATTTCTGAATCTCCGTGTTCCCGAGGGGGAACATCTCCCTTTTATAGGGTCTTGAAATATGTGCCCATTCCTAGGTTTCTAAAACCTAGGACTGACTGGGCTTGCCTTGGAATTTGGGCCGTTAAAGGCCACTTTCCTAGGTGGCAATCCATCTGCCACGTGTCGAGGCCTGATTGGTCCACCTTGGACCTCTCACGAGGCGACACGTGGCGGACTCTGGTTGGTCCACGTGGATGACACATGGCAGATTTCAATTAGTCCACGTGGCGGGAAAAAATCCCCTAATCATTTTCCCCTCACAGGGGTGACGTGGCTTGCCACGTGGTGCTTGTGCAGATGTCACACTCTGATTGGCCAACGGTTTTTAGTGTTTTTTTTTTTTTTACTGTCTCTTGAAATTCACCCCCCTATAAAAAGGGATGTCCAAATCATTTGTTTGGACGTTCTAGAATTTTCAGACTTTGGACTTTAGCCCTTGACATTTTCTTGGAGAACGACTACCGCTTGCTACCTGACCGCCTGGTCTTACAACCGCCATATGATGTGTTCATTTTACATAGTATTTTATCCCCGTCCCGTGATCATAGTTAGGAGTATTTTTGGCTCTTTGGAGCCACTTTTATTACTAATAGGCGTTTTCTAGTGTTTTCGTAGTTGTGGTATTATTTTATAGGAAATTTCAGAATCGGAGCACTTCCCCGTACTTAGTTGAGCCACCGCGAGCATTGGAGCGGGAACGCATTGCTATGATCGTATTCCGAAGCCCAGGACCGTATTTGAGAAGTTAATCCGGTGATTAAGGGCTTGGTGAAGAGAAGAGGAGCTCGAGCATTGGATCCGTTAAGGAATGTATATTGGGCCAAGAAGTGCAAGCCCAAAGAATTTGAAGAAGAGTCCTTGCCCGAGCACTCGCCCGATCGGGCAGGGCTTCGCCTAAAGGCGCGCCCGACCGGGCGAGGGAGATAGTAAAGGGAGAGCTTTGCCGGGACGCGCGCCTGACCGGGCCCGAGCAAAGCATTAGAAAGAAAAAAGGCGCGCCCGACCGGGCGGTGCCTCACCCGACCGGGTGCGTGTTTTTATTAGGAATTTTAATTTGTTTTAGCTTTTTCTTTAATTAGTTTTAGGAGCTTAGTATAAATACCTTCGGTTGCTAAAATTGTAGCACGTTTTTAGACCGATAATTACGTTTTTTTAGATTAATTTCCAGATTTTTGCTTAAGCTTTGTTCTTGATACTCTTGTTCACTCTACATTCTTTGATTTATGCAATTCATCCTTTCCATTTAATTTGGTAACGATTTCTTTCCTTTTTATTTTCAGTAATTTAATTGCTTTGGTTAATTATGTTTTGTTTGATTATTTTGTTTAGCTTAGATTTGATTATGAGTGAGTAGATTTATTTCTATGGTTATGGGGAACCATGAATATATGAAGGGGTAATTTATTATTGTTAATTATTAATGATTGATTAATTTCCTATTGATTGATTTAATACTATACAATTAGATTTGCGCAGGTTTAATTGTATGAGTTTTGCAATATTGATTCGAGATTCGAGAGATGAGAATTGGTGTTTAGGCTTAGTTTCAATAGGCATGTTAATCTATAAATGGTTAAGTCAAGATTCGAGAGATGCGATTTAATACCGGTAGATTAATTATGTGATTATGATACGTAGCGACAGCCCTTTATAATCTGGTTAATTTATGCATTAATGATTGATTGTTATTTTTACCCTGGAGTATTATTTATTGGTGAACCTATACCCTAGATCTTTTATTATTGATTATTCCCTCGTTTAATTTGCTTAATTTAATTATTAGTATAATTCACACAACACAAATTGGTTACTTGATGATTTAGATTATAATAATTAATTAGGAATAAAAGAACTTTGTTTCCCTGTGGATTCGACCTTACTTCCCTAACCTAAGTCCTATAACTAAAGTAATTCCTAAGTCCTCTAACTAAAGTATGAGTTTTACACCATGTTTTATCCCGGTTTTACAGCGTATATTTGCATGGGTTTAGGCTCTTTGGAGCCATTTCTCTCTAAAAATCTCTTCTCTAGTGTGTTCGATCTATTTTTATGAGTTTCATAGGAATGCGGAGTTTCTTGGATGAATCGAACACGTTTTGGATGTTTATAGAAGAAGTTAGTGCACGGAAGGATCATTTCCCCCATGCCTTGTAGACCCTAGCTTGCTCGGTCAGACAGGGAAAAGAAGGATGAGCAGAATATGGAGTATGCGTTGCAGCCCTTAAGTGCCCGATTGGGCATGTCTTGCCCGGTTGGACCGGGCATAGAGGAGTTAGAAGATAGCTAAGAATTTCGAAGGCAACAAGTAATTTGAAGGCCGCTCGCGCGCCCGATCGGGCATGGTCCGCTCGGTGGGATCGGGCACGTGGTGGAAGAAGAACTGCGAAGAGGAAGAAGCGCCGTATCCCAGCCGCCCGATCGGACATAGCTCACCCGGTTGGACCGGGCACTGCCTTGCGGAATCCGACTTGCTTATTTTCGTAATTTTATCTTTTTAAGGGTATAAATACCCTTTGTAATCACAATTAGAACACACATTATTATATCCTCTAGTTTTAGTTTTCTCTAAGAACCCTAGTTTTATTCCCTTTAAAGCTATTTAATTTCTACTCTTAGTTTGATTATTTTTCATCAACAATTCAAGTTCTTTCAATTGAAGCAATTTTGGTATTCATCTATCTCACTTCTCTTTCATTTATTATTGCTTATTGATTATGTTTTCTCTATTAAATCTTGTTATTGGTTTTGTTATTATGTGTGAGTAGATTTATAATCCGGGATCTTGCAAAGCCCAAATATGATTAATGCTTAGGTTTAATCTTTAAATTCTCCAATAATAGTTCCAATTGACATGCTTGATTGATTGTGTTTATGCCAATACTAGATTAGGAATAATTGGTATTGTTATCATCCCTTTGTTCTTATTGCAACGGAAGTTGAATATTAACGGGATTTGGGTATTGCAATTAAGGGTTTGAAGGTCATCACGGAAGTAGATGATTGAATGATTATGAAGTTAAGTATAGTATTTAATGTCCCTTATTTGCTTGATTCCATGGAAATAGGCTTGATAATTGATTTGGGAAGCCATTAATAACTCGGGAGAGACCTTTGGTATTGATTAGGGAATGCTTTTCCTCTTGTCGATTGAATTGTTATTGGGGGTAGAATTATTTATGCATTGATTATATTCGTGGTAATGCTTGATCTTAGATGCTTTGGTTCATTGATTTATCACATTCTTTAGATTAATTGAGTCCTTTATTTATTAGTTCTTAGAATTTCATCACCATTGATTTGTTACTTGCTTAGTGATTACTTGAGTCTATTTAATTAGGTGAACCTTAGTCTCTTGGGATTCGATCCTTACTTGCCCGTCTACACAGTAGTGGTCTCGTTTGGTTTATTTTTGTTAGGTACGCGACACGCCTATCAAATTTTGGCGCAATTGCCGGGGACTAACGGTTTTCGTCTAGTTATTTCTGATTTCGTTTTTACTAAGCTTTTGATTTGTTGCTTCGGCTATTGCCCCTTGTATTTTTGATCTCCTCTTTTTAGTTCTTTGTTGCATGCAAACTCGATGTTCAGGTTTAGACAGCTTAACACCTTTTGACTCTGAAATCAAAGCTACTGCAAGGAGACAAAGAGGTAGAAGAAGGAGATATCAAAATACAAGTAAAATGGCCGAAAGAATCAAATCTTTACTGGAGTACGACATTCCTGATACCGCAACCGAGCTCCTATCCAGCATTGTCAGACCACCCATTACCGCTCAGAGCTTTGAATTAAAACCTCAATTCATACAGTTCATCTCTAATGACTTATTTGCAGGCACACCTCATGAATGCCCTGTTAGTCACATAGACGGTTTCTTGGAGAAGTGTGACGCCATAAAGCTCGACAGTGTTACTGATGATGCTATCAGACTTCGTTTGTTCCCTTTTTCACTACGGGATAGAGCGAAGGAATGGTTACGAGACGAAGGTATAGGTTCCTTTGATACATGGGATAAGCTTGCCAAAGCTTTCTTAGTAAGATTTTTAGGGCAAGAGAAGACTGCAAGGTTAAGGAACGAGCTAGCTACCTTTCGTCAATTTGATGATGAGTCTTTATATGAGGCATGGAGAAGATTCAAGCGCTTACAGAGACAATGCCCTCATCACGGTATCCTAGAGTGGATGTTGATCCAAACATTCTACAATGGTCTGACCCATGAGTTCCGCATATACATTGATGCTGCATCCGGGGGTTCTCTCATGACTAAGAACCCAACTGAAGCCAAAGAGCTAATTGAGAAAATGGCAGCCAATGATAATTATCATCCAGGAGGTCGACATAGTGTGAAGAAGGCAGGTAAATTAGATGTTGATGCTCTAACTCTTTTGACTAGCTCTGTGCAGGCATTAACAAGCAAGTTTGACAGACTCCAAGCCAGAACATCTACTAGCTCACCGGAGACTTGTCAGATGTGTAATGTGCAGGGTCACATTGCACCTAATTTCCCCAAAAATTCCAGTGAGATGTCAATTAAGGAGGCCACTGCATTCTACACCTCTAATCCTAAAATGCCGTATGATCCTCATTCAAACACATACAATGAAGGATGGAGAAATCATCCGGATTTCTCTTATATGAACACTCAAGCTCAATTAAATTCTCCGTCACCACCACCTAGTTTTCAAGCAAGGGAATCCTTTAATCACCAACCCATGAATCAACAACTACCACCGCAAACTTCAAAATACAATCTTGATTCCATTATGGAGACTTTCACTACTTCCTAACTTCGACAGCAAGAGCTTATGACAAAGCAATTTGAGCTACAAGAAAAGCAAAATGAACACTTTGAAAGCTCGATTCAAATGCTTATTGCTCAAAATAAGAGGATAGAAACTCACCTTTCTCAACTTTCACAACAAGTGAGTCATTTATCAACACTTCATGATCAAGCAAAAGTCCAAAAGGAACAATGCAATGCAGTTTTCTTGAGAAGAGATGAATTATTTTCGAGGAAAATAGATGAGAAAGTGTGCAGTGTGGAGTCAAGAAAAGATGAAAAGTGTGAGGATGTAAAAAGTCCAAAATATGTTGCTCCACCGGCCTATGAGGAACCGATGCCCTTCTCGCAAAGGTTGTCAAAAGCTGTGCTCGATTAACATTTTGGGAAATATTGCGAGACTCTTAAAAAGGAACATGCTTCCATTCCTTTTTCTGATCTTTTAATTCAAATTGCCTCAATTTGCAAAATTTGTGAAGGAAATTAAAGATCAACATGATGATAAGGAAGTGGTAAATGAGAAATGCTCTACTCTTTTACGTGATAGCCTACCACCTAAGCTGCATGATCCTGGTAGTTTTACTATTCCCTGTATGATAAACGTTTTTTGACAGGGTTTTGTGTGATTTAGGTGCTAGTGTAAATTTAATGCCTTATTCATTATATGAAAAATTAGGTTTGCAAAAACTTAAACCTTCCCCTATTTCTCTTCAAATGGCTGATAGGACTGCTAGACTCCCTAAGGGTGTGGTTGAGGATGTATTAGTTAAGGTTGGTGAACTTGTTTTTCTTGTTGATTTTGTTGTTATGGAAATGAAAGAAGACCATAAGATCTCGATTATATTTGGTCGCCCATTCCTTGCCACAAGTCAAGCTCTAATAGATGTTCCTAAAAGACAAGTGATCATTAGGGCCCTGGATAAACAAGTAGTGTTAAAGCTCTTTAATGAACATAATTTTATATTTTATGGTGGTACTTGTTTAAGAATTAATGCTACTAACCCTTTGCTTGATAAGTGTGTATGTGATAGAAATCTTGTGAGAAACGAGGACAATATTCCATCAAATGATGTGCTTAGCTACATGAAAGTAAGTTCGGATACAAAGCATGTCAAATATAAAATGAAGGGGTCATTTAGAGGCGGATATTTTTATGGGCAACATCGCGGAGTTTCTTTTTTGTGTGGTGACCCAGGCTGAGCTAATAAAGAAGGTCAAGCTTAAGACCTTAAACAAGCGCTAAATGGGAGGCAACCCATTCCTTTTTATTTTATTTTTTTATTTTATTTTTTTTCCTTTTACATTTTTATTTTCCTGTTTTGTTAGTGTCTAGAAAACAAACAAACAAAAGGGTCATCACCACCCCGAGGTAATTTTCCAACTCCCACACGTTGCAATGAGGTCGTTGCCGAGTGTAGCTTGGGGGAGACTTGTGTATATCTATCTCGGCATGTTCTCTTATTTTCCTTTGCTTTGTTGGTTTGTTTTTATTGCTGTGGTTTCTATTGCTTTGGTAGTACAAAAAAAAAATGAAAAATACGAGAATCATGATAATGAACGACTAATGAACTACTTCCCTGTGCCCCTATCCTTAATTCCAAAAGGTTTTTGATTTAATCTCGATTGAAAGATTTGCATTGCGAATTAAATGATCATGATTTGACCTCGAATTGTTTGATCCCTTGTGGGAGTCAACGTTGTTAACCATGTATGAGTTTGGAGCTTGATTGTGTTAACTGTGAGGCTCGAACCTTAATTATTCATTCATGTGTTTAGTTCCTGGTGTGATGTTGATCTTAGTTTTGACTCTAGACTTAAGTAATGTGTCATAATACATTATTGCACGTGCATGTTGAGAAGGACGAAGGCCATGTTCTTTAGGTGACCTCCAGACGAATTTAGAAATGTATGTTCCCTTCTTGCTCACCCATGTTGTAGCCTTGACCATATTTTTCATAAAAGTCACAAAATTAACCCCTTGTTCGTAATTTGGTTACTTTTCCCAAGTCTAGATTGGGGGAGCTTATATCATGGTGTTTGTGTTATTTTGTGATGTAATTGGTGCTTAATGTGGGAGCTCTTAAAAAAAAGAAAAAAAGAAAAGAAAAGAGAAAAGAAAGAATCATAAGCATGGAGGTTTTATTCTTGAAAAGTGAAAAAAAAGGAACAAAGAAAAAAATTGATACAAAAGAAAAGGAATTTTGTTCTTGAAAAGAAAAGAAAGAAAAATTGATAGAAAAGAAGAGAAAAAAAAGAAGAAAGGAATTGGAAATTTGAAGAATATAAAGGTAGTAGTGGATGTTCTTGATGTAATTGGGGTATGTGCTTTTGTTAATGAGAACGATGGATCGAGGATGTTTATTGATTGCATTTGATAGCTCCCCGGTTAGACTATGATCGCCTACATTTCCCAAATTTATTTCCTACCCACTTTTACCCGGCTTACATTACAAGCTTGAAAAAGACCTTCTGACCTTCGTGCATGGTATTGTGTTCATGTGAAATGAGTCTTTTGTCAAAATGCTGGAGTATATGTCACATTTCGAGTCGACATTTGACTAGGTTGAGCGATAATATAACCCTTTAAACACGCGAGTGTTGTGAGATGGGGGGTTTGCATTATTGGTGGGGATGGCGAGGGATCGAGCTCATTTTTAGCTTGCCACATAAATAGTGTGTTGAGTGACCACCAAGGTGAGATACTCTAGTCATCGATTCTTGAGTTGTACATGGTTGATCTCGCTTGACGACTATTTAGGTTGATTGATGGTTTGAGTGATTTGATTGGCTGGCTAAGATGCATGCTTATTTGATTTCGATTTTGAGTCCTTTGTTTAAAATTGCATTATGGGGTGAAGTATGTTTACTTGGTTGTTTGTCATTTTTGATTACCTTGCTTGAGGACAAGCAAGAAGTTAGCTTGGGGGAATTTGATGTATGAGTTTTAAACCATGTTTTATCCTGGTTTTACAGCGTATATTTGCATGCTTTTAGGCTCTTTGGAGCCATTTCTCGATAACAATCTCTTCTCTAGTGTGTTCGATGTATTTTTGTGAGTTTCATAGGAATGCGGAGTTTCTTGGATGAATTGAACAAGTTTTGGATGTTTATAGAAGAAGTTAGTGCACGGAAGGATCATTTCCCTCATGCCCTGTTGACCCTAGCTTGCCTGGTCAGACAGGGCAAAGAAGGATGAGCATAATATGGAATATGCGTTGCAGCCCTTAAGTGCCCGGTTGGGCATGTCTTGCCTGGTTGGACCGTGCATAGAGGAGTTAGAAGATAGGTAAGAATTTCGAAGGCAGCAAGTAATTTGAAGGCCGCTCGCGCGCCCGATCGGGCATGGTCCGCTCGGTGGGACCGGGCACGTGGTGGAAGAAGAACTGCGAAAAGGAAGAAGCGTCATATCCCAGCCGCCCGATCGGACATAGCTCACCCGGTTGGACCGGGCACTGCCTTGCGGAATCCGACTTGCTTATTTTCGTAAATTTATCTTTTTAAGGGTATAAATACCCTTTGTAATCACAATTAGAACACACATTATTATATCCTCTAGTTTTTCTCTAAGAACACTAGTTTTATTCCCTTTTAAGCAATTTAATTTCTACTCATAGTTTCATTATTGTTCATCAACAATTCAAGTTCTTTCAATTAAAGCAATTTTGGTATTCATCTATCTCACTTCTCTTTCATTTATTATTGCTTATTGATTATGTTTTCTCTATTAAATCTTGTTATTGGTTTTGCTATTATGTGTGAGTAGATTTATAATCCAGGATCTTGCAAAGCCCGGATATGATTAATGCTTAGGTTTAATCTTTAAATTCTCCAATAATAGTTCCAATTGACATGCTTGATTGATTGTGTTTATGCCAATACTAGATTAGGAATAATTGGTATTGTTATCATCCCTTTGTTCTTATTGCAACGGAAGTTGAATATTAACGGGATTTGGGTATTGCAATTAAGGGTTTGAAGGTCATCACGGAAGTTGATGATTGAATGATTAGGAAGGTAAGTATTGTGTTTAATGTCCCTTATTTGCTTGATTCCATGGAAATAGGCTTGATAGTTGATTTGGGAAGCCATTGATAACTCGGGAGAGACCTTTGGTATTGATTAGGGAATGCTTTTCCTCTTGTCGATTGGATTGTTATTGGGGGTAGAATTATTTATGCATTGATTATATTTGTGGTAATGCTTGATCTTAGATGCTTTGGTTCATTGATTTATCACATTCTTTAGATTAATTGAGTCCTTTATTTATTAGTTCTTAGAATTTCATCACCATTGATTTGTTACTTGCTTAGTGATTACTTGAGTCTATTTAATTAGGTGAACCTTAGTCTCTTGGGATTCGATCCTTATTTGCCTGTCTACACAGTAGTGGTCTCGTTTGGTTTATTTTTTATTAGGTACGCGACATGCCTATCATCGGTCTAAAAACGTGCTACAATTTTAGCAACCAAAGGTATTTATACTAAGCTCTTAAAACTAATTAAAGAAAAAGCTAAAACAAATTAAAATTCCTAATGAAACACGCTCCCGGTCAGGCGAGGCACCGCCCGGTCGGGCGCGCCTTTTTCCTCTCTAATGCTTTGCTCGTGCCCGGTCGGGCGCGCGTCCGGGCGAAGCTCGCCCTTTACTATCTCCCTCGCCCGGTCGGGCGCGCCTTTGGGCGAAGCCCTGCCCGATCGGGTGAGTGCTTGGGCAAGGACTCTTCTTCAAATTCTTTGGGCTTGCACTTCTTGGCCCAATATACATTCCTTAACGGATCCAATGCCCGAGCTCCTCTTCTCTTCACCGAGCCCTTAATCACCGGATTGACTTCTCAAATACGATCCTGGGCTTCGGAATACGATCATATCAATACGTCCCCGCTCCAATGCTCGCGGTGGCTCAACTAAGTACGGGGAAATGCTCCAATTCTGAAATTTCCTATAAAATAATACCACAACTACGAAAACACTAGAAAACGCCTATTAGTAATAAAAGTGGCTCCAAAGAGCCAAAAATACTCCTAACTATGATCATGGGACGGGGATAAAATACTATGTAAAATGAGCACATCGCCAGATTTTTTCAAGCACCTTCAATCTTTTCAAATCAAAGGTAACCACCTGTATTCTCTTGCACTTTCTCTTTGTTTGTGTTCTTTTTTTGAAAATGGTATCCCAAAAGCACACGGCACGGCCTAAGTTCGTGATCAGCCGGTCACCGGGGACGGCTGAATCTAGAACTAGGAGTGCCGACTGCCCCTTGCTGGACCACTCTTTGCGAACTTCTCCAACTCCGACTGTCTATGTGTATGTGTAGGACATCATGGCCAGAACTAAAAGAACTGCAAGGGTGACAAACTCAAACGGTTCCTCCTTCTATGCATCTGTTAGTGAGATATCTGACGTGCCGCCTGGTGGCCCAAGCACCCCTAGTGATTCCATTTTGGAAGAATCAGGGGAGGAGGTTCAAAATGACATTCCAAGCTTTGTTGATCTAGCCCGTTTGGCGGACAACGGGTCCAACTCTTCTGACAGCGAACCCAAAGCAAGCACCTCTGGCAGGCCGTCTGACGCCTTTGAGGAGTTGCACTCTCAGCTGGAAACAACAAGAGAGTCCCATTCTATGGAGAAGGGGGAGAACTGGGCTGAGCCGGCTGCTGGCCTGAGAGATATGTATGCCGCCTATTACTGCCATGTTCCTAAAGGCAGGCAGAAGACCATGTCTGAGAAGATAGGTAGCTTTAGGGCCGACCATATCATGGGCCATGGTTACATCCTATGCGTGCCGGATGCCGAGGACACCGTAGTCTTGCCAGAAGGGACCAGCTACGGGGACGAGTGTTTTGGGTGTTATGAGGCGGCCATTCAGGCTGGCCTTCGATTTCCCTTACATCCGATCGTAGAGCGAATTTTTGATGGATACCAGCTGGGCGTCTGGCAACTTGCCCCCAATTCCTGGTTCAACATTTTGGGGTATGTTGTCGGCTGTGAGATGATGAGTGTGGATCCAAGCTTTGAGGCTTTCGCCCATATGCACTATCTCAGCAAAACCCCAGAAACAAGCGGTGCCGGCTGATACACTTTATCTAGCCACAAGGGCTATATGATGACAATAGGGAAGGAGAATAAGTGGAAAGACTGGAGAAACAAATCTTATATAGTCTCCTGCCCTGACAAAGTGAGAAATAAGAAGTACAACAGGTGGAACCGCAATCCACCTCTCCTAACAGGCGCCACTGAAAAGCCGCCTGTTCCAAGAAAGGCAAAAGAGGAGATCCTTGACCAGGGTCTCTTCAAAGTGGACATTCAGGCGAATGCCGAAACAAGGGCAAGAGAATTCATCCCCCAAAGTTACATTCCTCGCCATGACTGAATTTTTGACGGGGACTATTTGGCCGCCTGCGGTCTTAGTATTGAAAGGCCGAGAGGTAGTTGGCCGAACGTGTTTACTGTTTTTGTTAGACTTAGCTGTTTTTTGTACATCTTGTCTAACCATTAAAAATCTTTTTGCAGACAAAGCAATGGAAAGACTTCCGACCACTAAGAAGCTTGCCTCATACTACCGCTCCATCCTGGGCAAGCGGTCTCCTGAAGAGTCGCCTGCCAAGCAGGCTCCCAAGGTGAATTTCTTTAACTTTGACTAAGTCTTATTTAACTTTTCTGTCGCCTGCTCCTCACTTATTGTGGTTTTGATGCAGGGCGACTCAGCAAAGCCTTCCTCCTCCTCACAGCCGGATCATAAGATTAGGAAACAGACGGCTGGGGACGTGACAACTCCTGGGAGAGCCAGGAAACATGTGGCCAATAGGCCAGGAAGAACTTTTCCTCCAAGCGGGGGAAGACCTACAGCCGTCCCGGAGAGCAGCCGGCCTTCGAAGGAGAAAGAGGCGGCATAAGGTATTAGTTGTTCAAATCCCTTGCCCTACCCTTGTAGGGTTAAGTTTAATCAACAGCCAGCCAGCACTTCCAAAAGTAGTTGGTCTATTAGCCGCATTTATACCAAGTACTTACAAGGTATTGATTGTGCAGATGCCCCTCAAAGGTCGAATCTTGTACAGCTGGCCAAGTGCATGCTGAAAGCCATCTCCCTTGAGGACAGGGAGGTGGTTAGAGGAGTCGACACCCTTAACTTGGATGCCATCCTCACTCTTTTGGCTGAGGTATACTTGTAAAGATTTTCTATTTCTTGTTTATATAACTTGTGAGCCGCCAGTAACTGACGTCTGTTTTTTTGGCCGAATGCAGTCTATGCTGCGAGTACACGGTCTCTGCAAGCCCATAAGCGAGAAGACCAAAGAGGTAAAGTCTGCGAAAGCTCGGGGCGCCTCTGTTTCTGACACAGCTATGTTCCATATTGCTCAAAATGAACTTCTGACTACTTACATACTGTATTATCAGGCGGCTGCCAACTTGCAGGTCAAAACGGATTTAGAGGCGGCCAAGAAGAGGATCTTTGAGCTGGAGCAACAGGTCAAGGGATCTGAAGGCCAAGCTTGAGCCCCTTAAAGAGGCGAACCAGGAAGCAGTCGGCCTCCAAACCCGGGTGGCCAAGCTGAAAGCCCGCCTACAAAACCAGGAAGTCCAACTCGCCAAGAAGTATACTTCAAGGGTTGAGGAGGAAAAGGCGGCCTTGGTTAAGGACATGATGGACGACTGCAACGTCGTCATGAAGATGACTTGGGGGGCTCTCTTCCCGGAGACCAGCTATGAGGCCTGGCATAATCAGTTCGCCGCCTCCTCTCAAGAGTACAATGAGAAAGTCATGAACCAAGCCCAAGAGGCTGAGGGAGAGGAAGAGGAGGAGTCGTCTGATTCTACCTCAGGGGAGTCGGACCAAGAGGAGGAGGAGGAGGTGGTGGATGCTGAAAAGGATAAGGAGCCGACTTGGGAACAGAAGGATGCGGCTCCTGATACTAAAAAGCCTCCTCCTGAAGCTTAGGCCCTTGGGTGATTTTTCTGCGACCGAATGACCATGTAATTTTTCTTCGGCCTGCGTGTCGTATGCTCTGCTTGTATCATTACCAACCAAGGGGTCGGGTTTATTGACAATTTTTAAAATCATTTTTGTCGGTTACCTGGCCGACTGTTTATACGAATCATCCGGCCATTTTGGCCGGTTTCTCCAAATTGCTTTAAATTTTTGTATTTCATAAATTTTGCCAAGTATAAGTAACCTACTTTTTCATGAATGCTTATTTCATTATACCGACTGTTCTTGCCCCTGGGCGACTGTTTGCCTGGTTTTCAAAGGTGAATTGATTAACTTGGGAATTTTTGATACTTTATGGAGTATGACTAATTTCTAGGTCAATAAATCACTATGGTGATTGCCCCAAACCAGACGGTCAGTCGGCCAATGCACAGGTGAGCATACAACATTATCCGACTCTCGGTGTCAATATAGTTCTTTAGACGAACCACGCTTAGCTACTAAGTTTTGTACTTAATTGTTTCGCTAACCTAAATAGGAATAGTGGCCGAATGCCGTCTGTTTATCAAAAGGACAGGTGGCTTCGTTCGTACCGTTTAGGTTCCATTTTAGGTTATTCAGGCCGAGCAACTATGAGTTAACCTTTGGGATTAATCAATCTTTGTCACCTTATTTTGAGTAAATAGAAGAAGTAGACGACCGTTAGCCGCATGTTGTTTCCTCACATGTGCTAAGCTTTAGACTTAGCTTATTACTCAATTAGCTGCTAAGTGTGGAACTTAGCTTATACCCTCAAATTTTTCCGATTATGTTTCCCCAGAGCAACAACAGTCGGCATCCGACTTAGATATTATAGATTACCGCATGTTTTTAGAGCAGTCGGTAGTCTTTGTTATCTTTGTCTCATTTAATCAGTTCACAGAGCAATGTGCCACCCAAATGGGAGATGCTCTCTGCGACGAATTCACCCAAATGGATGTCGCTGGACGCCTGCTCATATTGGGGCAGACGTATTGTTTTAATTTTATATCATCCGACCATTGGCCTCAATAGGCTGTTCTAAAAGGAACAACACATAGCCGCTAAGTTTTTAGACTTAGCTTAAATTTGCTCGTGTTGGAGCAGTAATTTGAAATATTAAATAAGGCCGCCTGTACATTATACAGACGGTACCATGAGAGAAATAAGTTAATAATGCAACTTCCATTGATACTTCAAGTACAAAATAAGATTACAAGTCTCAGAAGTAGTACTTTTTCAAGTTGTCTACATTCCAAGTTCTGGCTAGCTGCCTGGCGTCTAGTGTTTCCAGGCGGTAGGTGTCGCCTCTTACTTCTTTATAAATCCGGTAGGGGCCTTCCCAATTGGGAGTCAGCTTTCCCTGCTCATTGGCCCTACCAGTCGTCTCCATTTTTCGTAACACAAAGTCCTCTACTTTCAAGGGGCGCTTGTGCTATCTTTTGTTGTAGGCTCTCGTCATTCTCAGACGATAGATCTCATGGCGCAAGGCAGCATTGCCCCTGTGCTTTGGGAGTGAGTCCAGTGCTAGCCGCATGGCCTCCTAGTTAGCCTCCTCATCATATAACATGACTCGAAGAGTCGGCTCATAGTGCTCAATAGGCAATACGACATCTGACCCATAAACCATGAGAAATGGGGTTTCACCAGTCGCCCCTTTTTCAGTCGTCCTAATGGCCCACAGAACATGTGGCAATTCATCAGCCCATAGGCCGCCAGCTCTTTCTATTTTCTTCTTAATGCCTTCTAAGATTAACTTATTGAAGGTTTCAACCTGGCCATTTGCTTGAGGACGGCCGACTGATGCAAAACAATGAGAGATCCCTTGCTCTCCTAACCAACTCTTGAGAGCAGGCGTCTCAAATTGAGGACCATTGTCAAAGACCATAGACATGGGTACCCCATTGCTATATTCCTTAAACATATGGAGTAAAAAAATAAGGCGAGTGTCACGTGACGCCTAACCTTGTTTAGGAACGTCTTTTAATATATAGTATAGATATATAAATAATAACTAGTGTCATGTGTAGCCCGGACGATGCCCCGGGTTGCTAGTTTGTAATTCTTTAATTAGATAATTATATTCGACTGTTTGTATAGCTAGTGTGTGGTTTGGGCGTCGCCTTGGGTGCTACGTTTTTTTTTAAACCTCATATGTATTTTTTTTTTCTAATTTTGTAAAAAATAATTAAATTATGTAACCTCTAATTTACTTATTTAATGAAAGGAATATATAATGTTATGTGAAAGTTAACAACTTAATGAAAGTTGGTTGAGATGGTAAATGTATGACTCTTATGTGTTGGAGGTTACGGGTTTGAATCTAGCTCAAAGCATTATTTATTTTGTTAAATGAAGTAGCAAGCTTACGTGGTGCATATACTTTGGATAGTAACATGACGCATATGCTTTGAAGAGTGTCACGTGGCACCAATCCTTTAAAGGGAACACCTTTTAATACATAGTATCTTTTAATATATATAGTATAGATAGATAGATATAGATATAGATAAATAATAAATATAATATTATACTCCCTTAGTCCCCTAAAGATAGTCCCTTTTGGCTAAATTTTATTCCCAAAATGTTCACCTCATTTGCTTTTTCCAACAACCATTTATATTTATTTTTATTTTTACCAAAATTGCCTCCAATTTGCAACAATATTTGTGCTAATTTTGCTTTTCCATGTAAATTTTGCATTTTCATATACTTTTATCAATTTCTCTCTCTATTTTTTTTTCATACCCCATGTAAATTTATCTTTTCAATATACTTTTACTATTTACCAAGCTAAGCTTGGTCTAATGGGAAAGATTGCACCTTCCAGTTGGGGGTTCAATCCCCACTAGAGGCACTTTGAGGGTGGGGATTCCTTACCCTTCCCCCTCACTCTCAAAGTGTCTGACCCGCAAATACCAGACCAAAAAAACCGTGAGGGTTGAGGTTCGGTAAGGGTCCTTTCCCTTACCGTTTAAAATGTGTATATATATATATATTTACTATTTATATTTAAGTTTCTTAGTATCCGTGAAATTTTACCAAAAGGGACTATCATTAAGGGACGGGGGGAGATGATAATATGATATGATATGATAAATTTTTCCTTCACTCTATTAATATTGCATCACTTGTCTTTAAAAGAATTTTTATAAGTATTGCATCATACCCATTGTAGGAAAACAAATATACCTGTCCATACTAAAAATACCGTACCCAATATTCTCTTACTTTAACCACCTGTCTCATTGATTTATGCTTACAATCATATGGGCAATTTTGCATTTTCTTTTTCTTTCTTTCACTTTCTTTTTTTCCACTATCAAAAAATAATTTGTGTGCTCCCCATGTGACAAATCCGGCAATATTACAAGAACGAAGAAAATATTCTTTTTAAGTTAACGTGTTTCTTTCATCACATTTGCCAATGCACAATTTTAACGATTAATAACTCTAATCATGAACAATTAAAAATTGTATAAACTAAAGATTAATAAAATATACACTGAGATGATTCAAACAAGATCCCACATTACTAATATGTTAAAAACTTGTCTAAACATTTATGTTTTCATTAGAGGTTGTTTTCTTATATCTTTAACTTTTCAGTATAAATTAATCTCATATAATTAACGGGAAATTCTGTTGATAGTTGTATAATTAAGAAAATACTATGCCGATCAAACATTTTTGTTGATTTATTTACGATTGTGCCACTAGATAAACGAATTTTATTTATCAGCGTGATATATAGATTGGAGATCCCTCGTAATTAACTCTTATATAAACTTATTTTCATTAAAGAAGTGAAAATTTATTTAACTCAACAAACCTTCAATCACATACACACATGTACGGCTGTCAAATGGGTCGGATCGTGTCGGGTTTGTGTTAGTGTCGATGTTAAACAGGTTGAAAAACCCTTGACCCAAACATAACTCGTTTATTAAACGAATTGAAAACCTTTGACCCAAACCTAACTCGCTTATTAAACGAATTGAAAACCTTTGACCCAAACCTAACCCGCTTATTAAAAGGGTTACTCGGGTTATCTTTTATCCACATAGTATTAAAAAACTAATTAATATTCAATTTAAAAATTAAAAAGACATACATCATTAATTTATTAAAGATACTACAAGATCTTAAAGTTAGTAGTTTAGGAACACAACTATACATAAGAATTGTCTCGAATTAACCGCCAAATTTTAATTTACAAAAGTTGAAAAAAATTTTTCTCCGTAATTAACCGCCAAAAAATTACCAAAATTTATAAATGGTGACAAGGCAATTTAAAAAATTACAAGTTTTGAATAAAAAAATTCATTTTTTTACTGCTTAATTAATAGGCTAAGCATATAAGGTTCGGGTTAGCGGGTTGTCGTTCAACCGATTTATATAATCGGGTTATACGTGTTGATTTCGGGTTGAAAATTTTAACCCAAACCTAACCCGTTTAATTTCGTGTTGGGTTTGTGTTAACCCAATTATGTAACAAGTCGAGAATTTTTGACCCAAATTCACTTATTTCGTGTTGGGTTATCGTGTCGTGTCAGCTTTTGACAGCTATACTCACATGCCTATGAGGGCTATTAACTTAATAAGGTGATTAGTTTTGTCTTAATCAATTTGGGGTAGAATCTATACTTAGTATTTAAAAACTCTAACTAAGAAAGACACATGTCCTAATCCTATTACACTTCTCTATCTTCTTCTCTAACCAAAGTGCCACATGTCTTCTTACATTATTAATTTTTTTATTACACCATACTAGAGTGTATCCATGCTCATGCACGGGATATATATAGTATGTATGTTTAAGGAAAAAAAAAAGTAGAAGTGAAAGTTATTAAAGGGTGGTTATTGGTTATTTTTTTTTAATTGAGTGATATGGGTAGTTATGAATAAAAAGGGTGGTTATTGGTTATTTTTTTTTAAAAAAAAGGGCTAGATTTTTGTTTTTGGAGGAAAGAAGGGCTAGATATTAATTGAGTGATATCAGTAGTTATGAGAAAAATGGTGGTTATTGGTTATTTTTTTATAAAGATAAAATATAAAAATAGAAGTGCTAGAATTGCAAGGATGAGTATTTGAAGTGCTGTGAATGAAAGTTGCAAAAACAACTCTTAAATTATATAAAAGATTTCTTTAATTCTTTCATTAAACTTATACTTCATCTTTTATGCACACTTCATCCCTTCATCTTTATCTTTCTTCTTTATTTCAACCTTTTCCTATTCTCTCTTTAATTTTAGCCCCCGCCACCTTCTATTTAAGCCTCTTTTTCAATTAAAGTTCCAAAATTTGAATTTCCTTAACCATGTTTTCGATTACATATTATACCCATAATGACTTATTGATATTTCCTCACTCATCTCTCAATGCAATTTTATATGAATAACCCGTGCATTACATCGGCCAAAAGGCTAGTTCTTAAATAGGTTTTTTTTTTTTTTTTTTTTTTTTTTTTTTTTTTTTTTTTTTTGAAAGTAGACTATTTGAAAGTTATCAAATAGTTAGTGGTAGAAAATTTAAATCAAAATCGCACATCATCATCATAAATTAAAAAGTAGACTTCATTTTAGGCTTTTTGTAGAATCCAAAATCCGAAAGATAATAAATACCACAAGGAATCAATTAAGGAATCTTCATCATCAATGTAGTATCTAGAAACTCTATATTTGAGAAAAAAAAAAAAAAAAAAAATTCGTACCACTATCTTTAATTATAACCCAGAACAATTTTACAAATCTCCACTCTCAAGTAAAACCCAACTCAAATTTTTTATTTTTTAGTTTTTAGTTTTTGTAATTTTTGTTGTTTGTAGTGGAGTTAATCGGGTTGCGGATCTGTCATGAAAGATACTGTCAAAAGATATCTTTTTCAATCCTTCTTACCGTATATCCCTTGGTCCCAAAAGGCTACCCAATTTCACCCTTTTTTCATCTCAAATTTCCAGAAAAAGTAGAGGAATTAAGGGTCTATTAACGGGTATTTTTTTTTAATTTTGTACTTTTGGTGATTTTTTAAAATAAAAAAATAAATTTTGAGTGATTTTGGTTCGAATTTATATTGTGGAAGAAGAAGGGGAGCAAGAATGTTGGAATTGAGAGATTACACTTGCTTCCCACCTTTAATTGTTGTTGTTTATGCTACCCTTGCTTGTGTTGATGCGACTATTGCTGTGATTGCATTTTTTCAGGTAATTATTGTTCTTAATTTTTTTATTAAATTATAAAAAATTACATTGTATTAATTAATGGTTGTGTATTGATTCCTTATTTTGTGTGATTTTTGTTTTTGGGTGCTTGTTGTTTTTGTGAAATGTGGTTGTTTATTGTTCTAGTTGGGTGATTTGATGGATTTTTCTTTAAATGTGGGTTGGTTTAGCTTGAGCTTTTATGAGGGGAACGAGGCGGTATTGCTTTTGGGTATTTGAGCTTACATTTGCAATTATACATACTGAACCTTGTGTTGCTGATAATTGAAAAATTCGTGATGAATGGTGTTTAAATTTGATTGATATATTTGAGATTTCGAGTGCAGCATTATGAGAGTGAGTTTAGGGAAGTAGAAGAAATAGTAAGCGTTTTGAGGAAACATGTAGAGAATTGTTCTTTCTTTAGAGATTGTAATATCAGATTGATTTTAGCTTCCTTTGGGGGTGAAGCTAATGTGATTGGAATGAGAAATGTAAAGTAAAATATATGGTTTATCAAAGCAATTTGGTTACAACAGATAGGCAGATATAGAGTATAGATCAATTACTTTCGGTTTTATATACTATGGAGTACTTTCATATTGATAAGTAGAAGTGTCCATAACTATGTTGAAGTAACACCAGGCACTTTAGCTGATATACTGGAAAATTCTTGGCTAATTGGCGATTCTATGAAGTTCATAACATAATTGAAAAGGTAGGAGAAGGGTGGGGTGGGGGGGGGGGTGGGGGCATTTGTTTTGCATAGTAAGCTCTTGCTCTCATTATAGTCTTACCCAAGTCCGTCTCCGGTTATTTAGAGGCCCTGTGCCGAGTACTATAGTGAAGCCCTTAAAATTTTTTAAAGGACAACTATCTTATGTAAAAATCACGTCATCATCAAAATAAGAATGAATAGCTTTAATTCGAAACTACAACATCCTCCATATCACCATTGTTGTTATATTCAATAGAAACTTGTGTTTACTCTACAATGAAATTATAAAGCGTTTTCAATTTTATTCCATTTTTGTTTTCATGACCATTGTCATACAAAGTATTCTTAATTTTGACAGGCATAATTAATAAACTCACACAAATATTTGAAAAATCACAACAGCAATTACAGTTGAAACATATTAAAATAAAATAGATTTAAAAAAACATGTAAATTTAATTGAACCGTCCCAAATCGGAGAAATTCCAGAGATAAAGTGCAATAATTATATTCCTTTTGTGAAGAACTAAAACAAATTTGTAGGATGTGGGATATTGTGATTTAGAGATCTTGATAATATAAATATATGAAAATTTGGCCATTGAAAACTCTAATTTATGTGGATTGCTTGAGAAGAATTTAATGGTTTGAATGAGGAAATAAATCAGTAAATCAAGGATATAGTTGATGACTAGAGGGTTTTAGAAAAATGATAATGTGAGAGTATTAATTATGGTGTACTTGGAAATCAAAACATGGAAAATTGGATTAACAAGTCAAAGAGTTTTATGTGGTTAAT
The DNA here is from genome assembly GCF_001683475.1 of Chenopodium quinoa. Classification (NCBI taxonomy): domain Eukaryota; kingdom Viridiplantae; phylum Streptophyta; class Magnoliopsida; order Caryophyllales; family Amaranthaceae; genus Chenopodium; species Chenopodium quinoa. The sequence goes on from NW_018742951.1 coordinate 7,366,743, forward strand.
AAATTGTTAATTTGCTAAGGAAATGTGCAGGGAATTTGAGGAAGAAGATTTTCCTTATTAGTGTATTTGGGCTTTAGCAATTAACAAGTGAGAAAATAAAAAGTCGAGCCCTTAAATTTTGAGGCCCTGTTGTGTAGATCCAAATGGACTGCCCCGACCCGGGCTTGGTCTTACCTCTTATTTTTAAAAGGTTTACATGGACAAGGAGAAAAGTCCGTGTTGTTTGCATATGGAAATAGTATATGGAGTTAGTATTACACTTAGGATCTTTTCTTCCTATTTAAGGCTTCTTATTTAGTTCCATTTTGGCAAAGTTACACTAAATGATACAAAATTAGGGCCAACTACAACCATTGACACAACACACAACATTGTCTTTATAATAAAATTAACACCAGCTTGGTCATTATAGAAAACCACTAACATTCCGGTGACCGGAGTAGATCTCACATATTGGAATTCACTAATAAAATTAAGATAATTAGATTAAATTAAAATATTTTTGAAGCACATGCATTAGTTAATACAACCTAACCCTCTCCTTCTCTGCTCAACAATGAGCATGAATTAAGGAATCCTAATTCCTCTTTACATCAACCAGTTTACAATTATTATATTATGGAAAGTAGCAAATAGTACTCAATCAACCACCATGCACACAAATGGCTCAACAAAAGTCCCTAAAAGTCCCTTGTGGAACTTTTTATCCTATCAGTTGCTACATGCTCATTTGCATATATCATACCTTGGAACTTGAACAATGTAAATATTATTTTGTAAAAAAGCCAACCCTTGATATGTACCTTTCACCAAATCCTACTCTAAGTCACTTCCATTTCTCGTTGTAAAGGTTGTTGTCGAGTAATCTAATCTGATGTGACAAGAACAATGTTCTCTCACAAAGATGTAGTATTTATTGGTGTTTTCAACTTTTGCATCTTTTGGGAAGATACCATATATGCTTTGGATTTAAGGCATCATCAGACTCCAAGTGGGTTTTAGAGCTAAGAAAGAAGCGCAGACATGGCAAGCATCAAATAGGCCATGGGACGGGTTGATGATTTAGCTACGTGAAGGAGAGAAGCTTAAATTGAAATGTAACATGAAAAAAATAATTCTTATGAGTATTGTACTTCTATGGATTCTGGATTTCTGGCATATCGGACCCACTCCAGTCACCGGAATATCATTTGGTTGTCTTTAGTGACCAAGTTGTTGTCGTTTTAATTCTTGAGATTTGATTGGTGCAATGGTTGCATTTACCCCTAAGTTTGTGCCATTGAGTGTAATTTTGCCATCCATGTGATTTGATTGTACACCATGTTGATTCAATGTGTTTGGCTCATGTACTACGTGGTTCCCTTGTGTTTGCAGCATCACTTATTCAAAATACTATTCTTAGGAATTTTAATTATCAGCAGTCAAACATAGGGAGGCCAAATCTATAAATTAGGTTATAGCAAGTTTGGTTTTGTACTGCAATATGTTGATTAGAAGTTTAGAACATGGATCTTTAAACAACCTTATGGTGACAGTGCACAGGAGAGATTCTGGAAGCTGTTATCAATTCTAACCCTTGGCGTTTTTATGGTTATTTCACGTGTGTGTTTGAGTATCTCACTGCCCCTTATCTCTGTTTTCCTCCTCTGCGGCTTTCATGCATGATGGATGATTGGATGGGATACCAAAGAACCCTCACAATGGTGAGGTGTTGGTGGTAATATATTTTGGATGATTTGGGTTGTTTACTGGCCTATAACAACTTTTTTTTTTCTTTTTCTGTGACTTAACCCTAATTTTAACTGCTAAAGGTTGTCAAGAAAGCATAGTGAACCTTGTTGATTGAGAAATATCTTGTTAAATTACTTTTGTCCTCCTCATATTTTGGGCTTTGCTTCGACTAGTTTTATTTGTAATATCTTACCTTTTCTCTTTATGATGCCTACCTATCTATTTAACATATATGTTCTTTGTGCTCTTTTATGCTCTTTAGTTGGTGAGGATCCACTCTAGAAGTGCGCAACTTGGTTGGACCCGGCAAAAGGTAAGTCTTGCAATCATATTCAATCGTCTTTCCACATTCTTAATTTACTTTAAACTTGGCTTATTTGTAGCTTTTGTTTGTTTATTTTCTATTCTTCTTAAGTTCTAGTGCTTTGGCCTTACTATTGTGATGATTAGGCTACTAGGGTTTGGGTATTACATTATGGTTGTCACTATTGAAAACTTTCTGATGTCAAAGGCTCTTGTCTTATTACTCTTATCCCATGAGCTACAATGTCTTTCAAATTATGGAATGCTATCCATCTCTAGGCCTTAACATTTAAGCCAAATTTTTTTTTAATATAAAAAGGGCCTATTTTTATCTCAGTTTCACAGGGCCACCATAATAGTTGGGACGACCTTGTCCATGAAATGACTAGTAGTATGGTGTAATCAAAATGACTACTTGGCATTAGAGACTCTTATATAACTGTAATATATGGTAGTGAAATTATAGTTTAGGACACCTGTAGTATAGTGTTGAGTTTATCCTATGATTAATCTCTCATCCATCTTCTATAATCAGAGTTTTTATGGAAGCTAGCTTTCTTGTACTTGACAACAAATAAGACTTATCAAACAGTGTATGAGAAATTTAATGAGTATTGCAGCACCAATTCTTCACTTCTAGTTAAAGATTATTTTTGGTTGGGAGAGGGGTGTGGGGGGGGGGGTAGGGTGTTTGGTACACAAATTTTAAATTATGGTTTTATTCAAGTGATCAATGAACACAATTATGTGTTTGATATTAGTTGTATTGACTTACCGCCTTATTTTGTCGGTTCTCTAGAATTGTTGTAACTTGAATTCATGTAGAGGAGAGCTAGATATAGTTTTAGATTTTTAATACTTCCGATTACAAAAAATGAGCACTAACCAAAACCCATTATAATGTATTTTTTCTTTGTGCTTGCTCTTCAAGCTGACGTAAACTAAATCAAGTTTCTTTGTATTGCAGGTCTTTCATCTCATGATTGGTCTTTGCAATTTGGGTAAGTTAGTTGATGTCCTGTATGGAACTTGCTTATTTGCTGCTTTAAGTGATTTATGAAGAAGATTGTTTTGTTGTGATGCATATCTTTTTAATTCCTTGTTGATGCTTGAAAAAATAGTTTGACTTCATGCTGTTATATATTAGAGACTATGCCTTTTGTCATCTTCTGTTCTTCCTGTTGTCTTGGGTCTTTTTTTCCTTAATTGTGAATTCATGACTATTCTGGAGGTGCTGGCACATATGAAGTTCCCAATCACCAGGAGTTTCTTCTGAACTTTTACAGGCACTGTGTAAATAAAATTGACCTTTTCTTAGCCAAGGCCTTGTGTTAGTGTCAAATCTTGATTTTTGTGACATAGTTCAACATCTATTAAATTGTGTGATGTTAACTCTTTTTTAAGCCAATATTGTAAGGTTGCCAATATGTCTAGTAGGTTCCTAGCCTGTACACCAACTAAATTATTAAAACTGCTTTACCAAAGTCTTGTAAGCCTATAGCTTACTTTAGTGGGAAGTGTGCTATGGGGCCTTGGAAAGATGTCAAAATCTTGGCCTTGTAACCTTGTAGGATGGCTATTTACTTGTAAGATGGTTATGACCTCAACTTGGCTTTTCTTTCTTGCACACTTCATATTTTGGGAAGGAACATTGATACTACATATATAACCAAAAAAAGGAAGAAATAAATTAAATTGCTTGGTGTTCAGTGGATTGGTTCTTAAGATATTTATAGTTAATTTCCCTGATTTCCTTCTTGTGTTTGATGAATGGGTCAATGGGATGTTGTGACCAGTTTCATTAAGACCAGTCAAGCTGAAAACCTGTAGGTTATGAAGATCCGTAACATTTGTTAACCTAGAACCCCTAATCAACTATATGTGCTGGTGTTAAGGATCTTTGTTTCTTATCTTCTTTAAGATTCCATATTTTAATTAGTGGTATAAAGTTAAATTAAGAAAGATTTACATATCAACATAAGGTTCTCAACAGTTTTGTTTCTCCGTCAAAAAAAAAAAAAAAAAAAAAAAAACAGTTTTGTTTCTCCTTTCATGAAATGTCAATTAAGAGTATTGACTGTTGAGTTCGATTTTGTCATATATTTAGTGCTTATTTGTACGGTTTTGTATGTATTTAATAAAAAAAGTCCGCTTGTTTTCGATTTGTGCAAACTGTTGGTATGTGGTATCTTTTATGAGAACAAAATTACAAAAAAAGATCTATATTTTCTTGCAGGGTATGTTGTTTTCTTTGTATTAACTCTCGTCGCTACTTGCAAAGGATGGTCATGCTGGTCAAGCTCCTGCGGCTTTGTGTTCATGGGTAAATATCAAGCTTGTTACGAATTGACTCTGATATAGCGTCTAACTATTATTTTTTTCTAACTATTTTTTGTTTTTTTTTATGCAGCCTTCCCTAAGATCCTTTTATTTGCAGCATTTCTTCTGCTTCTGTCATACTGGTATGTTAATTATTGCTATTGTTGTTGCTAATACTGGAATTACTTTACTTTATCCTGTGAAAATTTTCTCATTTCATTTATCATGTTAGAATAGGTTGACATGATTGTTGCGTTCTTTTGTTTGTCAAGTTCTACACCAATGTGCTGTTAATAAATTATTGTGTGCTCTCTTGCTGGCTTTATTTTAGGGTGGATCTTTGCCATCAAGCTGATGATGAAGAGGATGAGGGAGACAGTAGTTCTTGTGAAGCTTTGTTGGATAAGACCACCAGTAAGCCACCTTTATCAAACATTGATGGTAACAAAAATTGTCTACCTGTTCCATCACTTCATGTTGGAAGCCGCCAAAGATTTGTTATTTTGGTATGTCATTGATAATATTACATTAAGGTTGTTTATATATTTTACGTTGCATCAACCTAAAGCATGTTATGAATCCTAATTTAAGCAAGCTTACAGGCCATATGTTTATTGAGCTTTCTTTTACAATTTTTATTTCTATTCCAGATCATGGTCGTAGTTCTTGTTCTAATGACTGCCTTTGCTGTGCTAATTTGGATTGGGATGGGAAGGAATCCAATTGATTCATCAACTGTTGCTCGGGTATGAGTTTTTGAGTACGTGTTCTATGTGTGCAATTATGCTCTTGTATTTGTGTATGTGGAGGTTGAGTAGCCTAGTTAGAGGAAATTTGGGTGAAACCCATCTTTGTCTTGTGCAACTTGTAGAAAATGTAATGGGTATATTGACAGTCTTTCCTGTGTGAAGTTAAGCTATATTTGAAAGCTTTAAACTATATTGTGTTGCTTTACAAATAATCCAGTCATCTGACCATATTATAACGATCTTGTCTCTCCTTTTTTCATCTGTATCTGTCACATTAACATCAAAATATTTACAATAGCTCATCTTTTCCCTTGTTAAAAAAAAATCTTGATGTAAGAAGCCAATACAAGTTTGCCTCATCTGTAGTGACTAGCTTTTGAATTTGGTAAAATGACATGTAGGGCCATTTGTGTATTTCTTTTTTGTATTTGATCTCCTTCATTCAGTTTTATGTTTCACTAATTAGATTGGAATTTTGGTATGAAATCTGCAACAATTGAACTTGCTTGCTGTCTTTAGTCTTTAAAGTAATGATTTACCTGGAAATACAATTCTTTGGTGGGCACTTCAAAAATTAGCATATCTGGATTAGTCTGCTAACTGTATCTACTATCTACTAAATACTACATCTTATGTCCCTCAAAGATTAACACACTTTTTATTTTGGATTGCCCCAATTAATTTAGAGTCTTTATACACTTTGTTACTTTACATGTATTTAGGAGTAAGACAACATAATTGAAAAAATTACTCCATACTCACTATCGCCTATCACACCTATTTTTTCTCACAAACCTAAATTAAAACTTTACCTATAATGACTATGTGCATGATCTAATTTGATCTAATTTCCAGATTTGACAAAACTTTGACTTTATTTGTAAACTAATCTTAAATAAAATATCAAATGTGATGTCATTAAATTCTTATGAATGTGTTGTTTCCAAATATAAAATTTCCATAATATTTTTAATAACGGAATTTAAGATGTATAGCGATACGTAATCTCAAACAATAGATCAGATCAATTATGAAATAAGCAAATATTTGCTTAAATAAGCTTGACTGAACATAGCCATAAATCATTTAATTTTTCTCTCTTAATCCTTGATAAACAAATTCCCACTACCTCCCAATAATTATTCTCCTAAAACCATGTTCCTAGCAAAGTATGTAAACCTTTTTGGGACGGAAGGAGTAGCTACCAAAATTTTGTTTCATTCACATGGTCAAATGAACTTAATGTGTCCATCTGGTAAATGCTTCCTCAAAATTCTCTCTATCAAACATTATTAACAGATATGACTTCAGTATTCACTTGATAAAAAAAAGCTGTAGCTTTGTGGACATAAATTTGTTGTAGCTATGGCTCCTTTTCCATTACAAATCCGCAAAGAGAAGCAGTTTTGCTACTTAGAAAGCGAATGGTCAGCGCGAAGGTTCAATAGTTACCCAAGCGTCGGTATTCAAGGCGTGTCTACTCTATATTGGGCCATGAGAAATTTGAATAGGTTCATATTGTTTTCGGATAGTATTTGTGTACTCGCTCCGTGTTTTTTTTAAGTGTTACACTTACCAAATGCAGCCGTGTTTTTTTTAAGTGTTACACTTCCCTTTTTGGCAAAAAGATATATTTTAATATGATATTTCTTTTCTTTTATGGTCCCTATCCAAACCCACTACAATTTTTTTTTTAATATTATTTCTTTCCTCTCACATTCATTACTTTTCAATAAATTTTTAACCACACCATCTTTCTTTTTCAATTTTTTAATACTCCAACTACCCCACTACCCCACTTACCTCTGATGTTATTTATAACAATTAAATTGCCTAAAACTATGTGCTGGTCAAAGTGTAACATTTAAAAAACACGGAGGGAGTATTGAAGTTGGTTTTAGGTGTGGGTTAGGTCCATGTGGAGTTGGGTAAGTATCTTTTCAGGTTGATTGTATACCAAACTCGGACATTTGGATATGTCGTTCAATTCCCAGCAATTTGCCTTTTCTTAACTTCTCCCTCTGTTCTAGATTTTTATGCTTTCTTCTGTGCCAATCGCAAACCTTTCATTTCGAATTTCTTTTTTCATAACCTATTTCAGGTTGCCTTCAGTTATGGCTCTTTTCCGCATTATATGATTTTGGTATGGGTCCTTGGTGGGATGTGCAAAATTCTGTTGGGTAATTGAGTCAATTTAAATATGATTGAATTGACAGATATTGTTGATGTCTAATCTGGTTTTGGATTCCTTCCAATCAAATTTTAGGTCTGAATTGATTTTAACATGTTCAGTTCTTTTTCCAAGTTGTTGATTTGAAGAATGAGCAATTACAGAAAAGTCTATGTAGGAACAAAGATATTGAGAATTTTCTACTAATTACTGCAAATCTTATATATTTACTGAAATTAGTAAAAAGATTTTGACGGATTTTTTTTTTTAAAATTTTTTTTTTTACGTAATGAGTGAAAATGGAAGACTATTTTTGGCTGGTGTTATCTAACTTTGTGATAATCTCTTGTTTGTGTAAATGCAACATTGTTGATGACACTGTGGTAGAGAATGACTTCAGAAACACTGTGCAGGTCTATGTGGATATTTTTGCAGTCGGCACATTTTTGCTGGGAGGGGCATTGGCATGTTATGGTAAGTGCTCTCTGATCGCTTGCTCAGAGTACCTTATGCAGAGGTTCTGTACTTCTGCTATTGTTCTCACTTTCATATTTGAGATATGATTAGAAAGGAAAAAAAAAAGAATTCATAGAAAGGAGTGTATAGGTAGGAGGATAAGCTGTCCTTTCAAGAAATTATGATAGAAAATTCATGCTCAAGACTATGTTACCCTTTCTTGATTCTCTAATGTCATGTTATGATGATTTCGATCGATGAGCATGGTGCTAGTTTAGAGTATTGACTAGAGATGTATAGAAAGTGCCAATGATTTGCAAAGTGGCTGTTATGAGTAAATGATGATAGGTTCAACAAAATTGAACATTATGAATTAAGTTCATAATGAATATGTTTTTTTTTTTTTTTTTTTTTTTTTTTTTTTTTTTTTTTTTTGGGGGGGGGGGGTGGGGTGGGGGGTGAAGAAACAAATTACAAATAGCTTTTAACACCTATGTTACTCGGACTCGGGTACTCATGTCCGACACGGGTACGTGTCCAAGTGTCCGACTCGGCTATTTTGTGAAAAATTTCTATGATTTTGAACTAAAATGAAGTGTCCAAGTGTCATACCCATGTCCAAGTGTCGAGGGTCCGACACGGGTAATTGAGGTAAAATGAAGAGTCCGAGTAATATAGTTTAACACCTTTGAGCTTTTTTGCGCAGAAGCACTTAGTGAATCTGAGTCTACCTTGAAAACAAGGGAGCCCTAGTTAACCTTTGAGATTAACAAAAATCGTTTATCTAGTGGCATTTTTGTAAATAAATCAATAAAATATCCCAATCAGCATGTCATTTTCGTAAATAAATCAACATTTGTGGAACCCGCATTTAATAAAAGTTGTTGATTTACTTATAAAAATGCCACTAGATAAACACTTTTTTTGTTTATTATGAAGATATCTTTTGTTTCTTTCCCTCCATATATGATAAATTGCAATGGTAGTCATGCGGTAGAGTAAATGATGAGATGAAAAACCTTTGCAATGAGTCACAGCATACAGCAAACCTGCAATTTCCAATACTAATAAGTATTCACCCTACTAAATACAAGCGTACTCACGGTAGAAAAGTAAATGGTCCTAATGTTCTTCCTATTACAAGCTTAGAACGCACTGATTATCAGTCCAAATTTCAGCAGCCTCTCACATGCTGCAAGCTTTCCCAAAAAGAGAGCTAACTAGTGAAAATACACATTTGGGAGAGGCTGAGGTGCAAATAGTTTTCATCAAAGGCACTTTCATTGGCACCTTTCACCCTTTCTAAAAATTATAAGTCGGTCGGATTGAGTCAAATTCCAAACAATTTACAAATCGCTGCTTGATTCCTGGGCAGGGTACATGTGAGGTCCCAACTAGTGCAGACACATAAAATCCCAGGTTAGAGCAGATTGTCTAAGAACAAGTTTTGTGTGAAGATTGACTATGCTTGAGAAATTTTCGTAGGAATGAAAAAAACCCTGACACCAAAAATTCTGAAGGCTATAGATCACTAATCTTATTAACAAGAATCTTCTTGCATAAGATAACTAGATAACAACATGGCTAACCAGTGCACACTTTTGCAAGAGGCTGTGTTGTATCACTTATAGCTTCTTGGTAGAGAGATGAACACCTAGATACTTGAAAGGGAGTTCATCCTTAGAATAATGACTATTATTGGGAATGGCATCCTGCAACTCAGAGTTAACTCCAACAAAGTATATGCAATATTTGTTCAGATTAGCCTTCTATACATAAGCACTTGTGAATTCATAATAAGCTGTATACAAATGTCTGACAGACTCCAAATCTCTTTTAGATTATGTTGATAAATCATCAGCAAAAACAAAAATGATTGAGATTCAACTTCTTGCACTTAGGGTGAAACTAAACTTTTGATTAGTTGAAATATAACTAAAAGCTACTCCCATTGTACTTAATTAATTGCTTCACTTTTCTTTTGCGGCCGTATGTAAATAATTGCTCCATTTTCTTTTTTTGGAAACTTTTAACATTATTTTACTATTCTCCTCCCCCTTAGTGGTCCCCTCATATCATATTTTAATGTTTTTCATATTCTCTCTCCTTCCCACTTATACCCACCTTTTCAGATTTTTATTTATTTATTTTTTATTTTATTTTTTTAATACTTTAACCTACCTCACTTCAATCATAAATGAATGCTTTCTACTATTCCTCCTCCTAAAACTCCGTGTCCGGAGAAGTGGAACAATTATTTAAATATGGAAGGAGTATATTCAAATACTCCATGGTGATAACAATGGGATATGTGGTCCTCTTGCCTCAAGTCTTCTTTGCTATAAAGAGGTCAGTGAGATTCCCATAGACATTGAATGTGTAAGAGACTCAACAAGCAAGCCATGATGAGAAAATCAAAGTGCGTCTACGAATACTTGATGAATGGTCATTCTATCAAATCAAAAGCTTTCTACAAGTCAATTTTAAGCATACATCTAGGAAAGTTGGTCTTCCTCTTGTGGGCTATGACTATCTCACTGAGAAAAATATTGCCAATAATTACTCCATTTTTAATGAAGTCAATACCCTCAGCATTTTGTTTGTGAGAACTTTGGAGTTGTTTTTTTACTGAACAGATATACTAACAATTGAACGCCAGTCCTTAAGATGTCATTAGGCATCTTTGGAATCAAGCTAATATATGGGCAATCAATCTGAGTCATAAGCTAACCATGAAAAAAAAAGTTTTGAATTGCAGAGACGATATTAGGGCTTATCTACCTAGAATAATCCAGATGCTTTTGAATAAATGATCATTTAGCCCTTATAACCCGAGTGCCTTCAGAGAGTTCATATTGAACAAGGCTTCCTTGATCTCTTGGACATTTACTGCAAAGATCAACCTGATGCTGACTTAAATTAGTTAGACCCCTGTCAATAACCAGAAGAATTGAAGCAGCTGCTGACCCCATGAGTTGCCTATAAATTTGTACCGCTGTTTCCTTAAATCACATAATGAGAATGAGCTCTGGCTCCACCATTTTAGAAAGAGAGTATGGACATGACCTTTTTGTTGTCCTCTATGCATTTGGTTGTTTACATGCTTAAGCTATGCTTTTGAAAGAGAGTATGGACATGACCTTTTTTAGAAAGGGTACTTGCTTAAAGGATTCCTTGTTTTTGTCATAGAGGGGTGTTGCTATAGCTCTTTCTTGTAAGTGGTATCAGTAGTAGTATGTTACTGGTTCAACAGGAGTTGGATCCTAAGAAGTTAGGTAAATAGCCATTCTCACCACAGCATATACATATACCTCCACTGCTTATGTCACTGGTGATGAACTCAATATGACTATTTAAGCTAGCGTAGTAACGCGAGAGTGAGTGAAAGTGAATCGATTACCGAGACTGGTTAGAATACCTTAAGCTTGTGGTATGTAATCGCTTATGCGAAGCTTAAGGGAATTAACAGCTTTCTTCATTCTATTCTCTGGTTTAGTCTCAGAATCAGTTGTAGTTGAAAGGAAGTTGGCTCAATCAGTTGGAGTTTCTGAATCAGGTTGGGTATTCTGGGATAAGTGCCATATAAAGAGTATTCTCACTCTAAGTCAGTAAGTAACTGTCTACTTATAATGAACTATAGGTAGCACTTTTTCTTTGGAACTGTCTTAAAGACTTTTTTTTCTTTTTCTTGTGTTCCTTCTGAATGGCAACATCGCTCTCCCTCGTGCAGGAATGCTGCACACTCTGCCACAAAAGGGGACCACTTTTCTATGTCGGTTCATTTCATAATTTATTTATTTTTAAATAAAGAAGCGCGCCCCTGTTAGTGGAACGTAGGTGTCTTTCTCGGTTGATGGATTGGATAAATGCCTCTTCTACTAATTATATGTTGTTACTCCCTTTTTTCCATAAATTCTTTCACACATGGGTTAGTAAAAGAAAAGCTCTAATAAACTTATTGATGTGATGGAGAGAGAGAAAAGGGTTGTGTTGCTGGAGAAAGAAGAGTAAAGTATCTTAATATAAAGCTTTGTTTGAATCCAAATAGAAGTGCAATGGATATCTTGGAAATTAAAAATTGAAAGACAAGGAAGCAGGGAATATGTTTTTTGTGTGTATCCTCTATCCCTCACATAGGCCTTATGGAGGACTTTTTGTCATAATATTTGATGCATTCATTCTAAAGTTAAGCTTACGAAGAAATATGACCAAGAAGTCATTGGAACTGCCTTTGTAGCTTTGAGGTGTGTACGAATCACTCTCCTTGAGCCCTCATCTTGCCTCTTAATAGTTGGCAGTTGCCATGTGTTTTTGAATTGGCACTGTTGATTTGGCATAGAATTATCCAAGTAATGGTCTCATGTATTCGTGAAATTCTGAAACAGTTTGAAATAAATGTGATCTATTTTTTAGATGGCATATATTGTTATTTGTACTAGGCCAGTAATTAAATTAACTACAAACCAACATATTTTTCATTAATTAATTGGAGTAACTCTATAATGATCTCTTTTGTCTCTAAGCCATGGTTGCTTTGGTTGGTTTTTTTGGACAGCAAAAATTTCTAATCTCAATTCCTAGCTTTAAGTACAAAAATGAAACTTTCTGATTTGTGTATTTGATGATTGTTTTGTTTTTATTTGTTTATTTATTAATTAATTTATATTCTAAAGGGATTGTTGGTTGAATTTTTATATTAGTTGTAGATGGAATATATTGTAATCTGCTATATGGACTATGAAGAAACATCGTAAAGGTATTAGGTAGGAAACCTTGCATTTTTTCTGGTGTCAAATCTGTGACACTCTAAGAGCATGTTTGGTATGAGTGTTTTTTGGGTTGAAAACAGATTCTATTAAATCATTACCCCGTTACCAAGTGTTTGGTAAGAGGGCTTGGTTAACATCTACCATTACCTAAGGGTATTGGTTTCCACCCATTTGTTACCTCTTTAAAACCTAAGGTAACAATTACCCTTTCCTCAAACAAAAATAAAGAGAGTTAGGTTTAAGTGATTCCTTACCATGGATAAACCAAACAAATGAAGAGGTAGAGTTATATGATTCCTTTCCTCCTTATTTGTGTCCTTTCCACTTCATTTCCAATATTCATACCAAACGGCCCCTGAAAGCAAAGGCTGTAAGGTATCATACAGCTTAAAGACACCTAATAGCTGCTAGACACTCTAGTTTGTAGACTGAGCAAATGTTTGGTGTGTCAGAACAATTTTATACTAATCTGACCACAGCATAGTTTTTTTTTTTTTTTCTTCTTTTTTTTAAATAGATGTTTTTAAATGGTATTTAATACATATCTGGTAGTATTACTAATTTTTTGGGATACTGTCTTAGTGATCATAGCTCTTGCTATGTAATTATAATGAGGCAAAGCTGTCCACAAGATACTCATTTGCTGAATGTTCCAATTGCTGTGAACTATTTTGATTTTGTGATATATCTCTACGTCCTCTTTCTTACAATTTCTCGCTATATATTGTCTCTATTCATATTTTGTACTCAGTATCTTAATTTCATGCTCAGGACTCCTAATATATCTGAAAATGAGCAAAGTAAGATCTGAAGGTGCTTCATCTGAGATGTGGAAGGTATGGTCTTCCTTGTGCTGTTTTAATTTATTTTCTATGGGAATAAAGGGTATAATATCCTTGTGCTGTTTTAAAATACTGACTTGTTGAATCTTAAAACAGCACAAGAAACCTACTGAGTGTTCTTATTTTTCTGATGTAAGAGTTAGAATATGAGGGTTAAATAATGCTAGTTCTGTTAAAGATATACTGTTTATCATAGTTTTAGCTTGGGTAAGAGGTCTTGAGGCTAAGGGAGAAATAAGAGAATAATTTTAACCTTTAGACCTTTAGGGAAGTACCCATTAGCTTCAAAGTTGCTATGGGAGTACATACTCTGGGGTACACATTTTCATTTCGACATTTTAAAGTTATTGATTTTGTGCGTATGTTGATATTTAAATCTGCAATGGTGATTAATGGCATGTTACACTAGCATCTAGTTATATATTTTATATAGGTGTATGCGCCAGAGATGCATTTGCTGGAAGGGCATCCCTTAGAAGTTAGAAATATAGATGTGTACATCTTTATCTTCATTTGATTACACTTTCTGATGTGCAGGTCACTGGTCTTGCCGTTGTTTCTCTTGTGTGTTTCACAACAAGTGCTCTTGTAGCTCTTCTTACTGATGTTCCGGTATGTCTTGAATTTTTTTTAATAATTTATCTTGGAATCTTGGATTCCATATTTACTTTCATACAGATAAGCTATCCTACTTGGATATGGATTGCCCATTCCTGGTTGTATTTTTTTGTAGCATATTAACCTCTAACAGTTCTGCAATGCTATTGCAACAGGTTCTTTATCGTTGGCGCCAAGAGCACATTAGTGTGTATTGTACTGGTATCTTATTGATGTTGTACTATTTTATAGGTACTTGAAATTTTTCTCATCACTTCATTGTTTTTAACATTGAATCATTACTTTGTTGCTGCATAATTTATACACACATAGAAGTGGCAATCATGGTTAACATTCGTCTATTAGCTATTCTTCAATGGGATTAGAACTCCAAGGGAAACTTTGTAACAATGTTGAGCTGTGAACACCACTATTATGTTATCTGACTTAAATTGAGATTCCCTGGACTGGTTTCTTCAACATCTGGTTCAAAGTACACAATTATAATCCAGACCCAAGGACTGATAAGCGTTTTTTTAAGCATGTGATGTAGATGGGTACTTTTTCGCAAATCTTTAGGCATAGTTTTGCTGTCATCAGATGGTGAAAAGCATGTCCAATGTAGTGGAATGCCTTCTTTCTTTGTTGATATATTGCTGCATCTTTACTTTTCTGTTTCATTATCTTTGTTTTCTCTATTTAGCCTTTATAGAATGCACATCTCCTGCAGGCAAGTGATAATTGAGTAGTCTGTGCACAGCATCTGTAAAATAAGAAAGTAAAGCAAAAGGAGATGAAGTAGAAAGAAGGTTCTTGATGTATAGTTTTATGGAGTTGAACTATTTTGATTAACAAAATTTTGTAATGGGGCGATAGAAAGATAGCCAAGAGCTCATACATCAATTGCTTCTTAGGATCTATTCACATAGCATGTTTTGGGGTTCTTAGGAATGTAGAGGAATGCTAAATTTCTGGCTTTCTTATGGAAGCGCATTTAAAATAATGTTTATCCTCTAATACTTCGTAATGTATTTCCTCCATCACAAACTAACTGGTTGCATTCTGTGGTAGTTTATCCCAATATAGTAGATCATTTTCTAAAAGACTCCGATTGGAAATGTGGATTATAATTTGGTTTCTTATAATTTGGTTCGACTGTTTTCATATCCCTGTTTACTTGCTGACAGAAGCTTTTGTAGTCCTTGCCAGTATTGACATATAAGAAATTTTGATGAAGATTATGATTTTCAGTTAGCTCTTGCATGCAGGTTCATCAGCACCCGCAGCCTTTGTATTGTGGGTCATGAGAGAGCTACCACCTTCTAGGGTGGCCGATAGAGCTGAAGAATCAACAATAGTAACCTTCATTAGTGATGGATCAACAGGAGTAGATAATCCTCAACGCTGGACTGCAGTAACAAGCTTGCAAAATCAGGTTTGCTTTCAGACATTCAGTTGCTTGCATCCTTCCTTGATGGCTATGCTGTCACCAAAAACGTCTAATTTTGTTGTATTATACACAATAAAGTCCAAAATAACTCACACTTCCTACTGTCACAGGGTTCAAAAGCAAGTCCCATCTAATGTAGTGGTCTGAAACATACCTGGATGAAATTTCTTGGCCAGAATATTGCACTTCACTAGCAAAAGGTTGGGCAATTTGACATTTTGAGTTTTGCAAGAAACTGGTTTTATCGTATCGTGTGGTGCTTACTCAACAACCAGAGTTATACCCCTGTAATTCAATTGTTTTTCTTTGAAATATCTGTACATAGTAGATCCACTCTTCTGATCCTCAAAGGGAGGGTTGGAGGATGCTGGAAGGTAGCCAACCTCTCTCTTGACCTAGAAAATTGTGAAATTTTGTAGCTCAGCTCGGTGAAACCTGTCACTATGGCGAGTATAATCATAGTTTACATGCATCTATAAAGAAATTGTCACATTGTCCTAACCTGTTAAATTAAAGATTACTATAATTTTTGTAAGATATACTTTCTAACAGTTCACTTCCATTATTTCTCAGTTCTTTAAAGTGAAGGTTATCCAATTTTAATTGTTAGTTAATGCAAGATTCTGGAAATGCTTGAGAAGTTCAAAATGATAACACTAGAGGATTTCCTTCTTTTTTTGCCCAGCAAATTTTACAGTAGCATAAAAATGCATATGGTAGTTGGAAATTGAACTCCAGGAAATTGAAAACAAATAAATAATTCATGACTACAACCATACTTTTCATTATACTCTCTCAATTTTGGAGTAATTGACAAAGTTTGATTAATAATAATGGAAAATATATATTACTAAACTTAAAAATTTAATATCATGATTTTTTTATTGGTGCAAATGAGGTGCTAGGCCCTAAAACAAACATAGATAAGAAAAAACAAAGGGGGATCAAAATGAGGAAAAGGTACACTAACTCCATGTAAAATACAACCTAAGACTAAGGTTAAGAACTAAACTGACTCCACTTTGTTGTTCTGTTTGATTCCTTGATTAGCAAGTCAATCTGTAGCTCTGTTTCTCACTCGATATCTACACTTCTCTTGCGGCCTACAGTCCCTTAGGACATTTAGTGTGGTTTCTTCCCCATGATTACTAATGTACACTTAGATCATCAACCAGAGTTATTTTGTATCTATTAACATTGCACATAACTCTGTCATGCCAACCAGAGAAAAACGCGAACCCGCTGCAGCACCTTCACTCTCCAAACCAAGTCCCAACTGCCATCCTCCTGCTCACTGTTCTCTCGCCTCATGATTGCTAAAGCCGACTTAAATTGTGAGCTTACCTTCTGGTGAGTCACCCACTGATGAGTTCACTTTTAGCTCATGAGCATCAATTATTATTATGGAAAAAAATAAAATCATTGCAACAAAAAAGTGAATTGGGGAATCATGCAATTATTAAAGTGCAAATTGTATTATTAGTTTTAAAGATGGGAGGAACAAAATTAGTGATTTTCTACTATTATATTAAAGTGCAAATTCACAACCTTACTTGGTATTGAAACCGTGTTTTACATGCCTACAGCAATGTGAATTTACCACAAAAAGTACTCCATATCTCAAGAAATATGATCAAGCGTCAAAATGTGTAAAATTCTCACAATAAAATCCGCTGTTTACAATAACTTTTAGGAGCCATTCTATGCAGAAGACTGCTCAATCGGAAATTTATGCGATCAACGAGCAACGAACAACGAACAACGATGTAAGCCTCGGTGATGCACCCTGTACTCTACCATAAGATCATCAAACCAAAGGACAAGGGAGGGAGCTGGCCAACAGGTGTAGCTTATCACATTCACCAAAATGACTAATTGCATGCTGCGAAGGACTTCTCCATGCAATGAACACCACTGGGAGTTGAACAAGAATTAATACGGAGTAATATCGACAAGATAAGGCTTTTACAAATATCTCCATTCCAAATTTGTACAGACACAACCTGCTACTGTACTAACTACTACTAAAACATATTAGCGAATGTTTTTTCAGTGTAAAAAATAATGCAACAACTTGTGCATTTACATCCTGTCCTGAATTTTGTGCATTTTGCCGATCACTGCCAGCAAAGTACCCCACCAAACCATGAGGCATACTTGTGTTATGTCAAAGGACTCATTAGTTGGATCCAGCAAACCAAAAGTTCACAAATTTCTTCTGCAGAAACTGGAACAGAAAATGAGGAGCATTTTAGAAAGACAGAAGTCCAATGTTGTTAAGTATATCTAGTGTAAATACAAACAATTCCATTTGAAACCAATTCCATATTTGGCACAAAACTAATAGAGCATATTTCAGTATGAGAATGTAATGGAATGGATTATAGATCTGTAGAAGGCAGCCTAAGCTCATATGACCTCCCTTCAACATGCTGCCAAACATACCCAGTCAAGAATTATTTAGCAGGAATCACTCGTCATTTAAAGGTCTTTTTGGTCAGATTAAGATATGATAACATCCTTCAGACCTTTACACATTGCCATCTTTAAAGTCAAACCAAGTCTGTTCATCATACCTGACAGTGGAAATTGGAATAGAAAATAAGAATTAAAAAAAAAAAAAAAAAAAAAAAAAAAAAAAAAAAAAAGAAACCTCAGCTGAACAACTTCTATTGTTGGATTGAATATTAAATGCATTATGCATACCTTTCTCTGGGTTGTAGGAGCTAATCACAATGGTCCAAAATCTTTCATCGGCCAAATCTACAAAATTTTCAAATAACAAATTTAGACAAGAAATCTTCCCCAACAAAAGAACATGTAACTACAACTTTGAATACAAACACACGCACACACACACACACACACAAGGCATTCGCTTAAATTTGCATGCTTGATTGAAATTCCTGACTAACAACTCTTGATTGAAATTCCTGACTAACAGCTCAGACTTAAGTCTCACTAACAGCTCAAATCTGACTACCAAACTTGCATGCTTGATTGAAAATCTCACTAACAGCTCTTGATTGAAATTCCTGACTAACAGCTCAGACTTAAGTCTCACTAACAGCTCAAACCTGACTCCCAAACTTTTGCCCTGAAGAATTGGGAAGCATTCAGCTACTTTAGACCTAGATTCAATAACATCAATCCAACCACAATGTAGCTTTAAGCTAGCATGAATACGACATTATCAGATCTGGCAACATATCCGATTGGAGATGAAATGTGGCTAGTAGAAAGACATTCTTACTTGTAACAGACAAATGGTTGTACTAAACAGAAAATAAAAAAGATCCAGCAACGGAAGTATTTCCAAATATTGGTCATTGAGTGAAGAGAGCGGCAATCAATGCCAAAAGCTCAGGTTAGTCAATAATCGGATGAAAACTAAAATCATAACCCCAATAACACAGCATGGACAAATCAAAAGGATATGGTTTCTTCTCACAGTCACAGCTTACAGATAAAAGCTGGCTTCTGATTTTCTTCAAAAACTATGTTTGATCCTTTACAAAAGAATACCATGCCTACTTATGCTATGTGACATTATAGCCAAGCAGCTGCAGCCCCTGCAGAAACTGTACCTTTGATCATGCAGGACAGAGAAATAATTTATGGAATTTCACTAGCCACTAATTTCCGCTCTATAATGTTGGAGTTCTTACATGTAACCAAAATATATTATATGACTACACCCTAGATAAATTAAAAGCTAAAACGAACAGTTTCAGCATATAATTCATGTTTCAAACACAGATGAAAAAGCTGTGTGATAAGCATTATCTAAGTCTCTAAGATACATCAGATAAACACAGATAAGACAAAGAACTGCCAATCAAGTCACCATACAAATAAACAAAAATATAGAGAAATTATAAAAAATAAATAAATAAATAAATAAATAAATAAAAAAGATCCAAGCTGCAATAGTGAAAAATGCCTACAATCATCCATGTTCAAAACCACATCATGAATTAATAAAGCCCCAATCACCAAGTCAGTAAAAAACAAGCTTTAACTAAGTATATATAGTTGAAAGATTCACAATTTATTCACTTCAGAGAATATTGAAAAGCAAATTAGCTCATAGTCATAGTCATCGTCAATATTTATGCTTATCATTTCTGGAGTAATAGGTGATATAACTGAGTTTAGGATTAACAGTTAAATGAATAAAGCCTCCTACTATCTAATGGTCAAGAACAATTTTAGAAGGTATGTAGCAATTTGTAATCCTTTAAACTCAGATTCAACCGTCATCACCAATCACTACATTTTTTGTCAAGTCCAGATAACTTACTAATTTGTTTTTTATGTAAGAGAGATTATCAGAGTATCCATGTACCACAAATATGAAGACCCCTCAGCCCTTCCACTTAACAATAATCAGAAATATAAAAGTATAATTTGCTAGCATAAAGTTCTGATATGTAAACAAGAAAAGAACTATCTAACAGTGAAACCAAGAATTTTCTATTAGAAACTGATAGCAAAGCAAGTTTCATCTTGAAAGATGCGCATAAGAAAATATTTAATCTGATGACTTACTTTCCAAAATACTTTTCCATAGAGAAGACCATAAGGAACAGGGCCAAAGTTTCTTGAATCTCTTGATTCATATATGTTATCTCCTTGCACCCATAGATGCCCCTTTGGGACCTACACAAAATGGGAAAATCATAATTTTAGGGGTGGGAAATTTTGACAGATAGCACGGCTAATATGCAAAAATGTAAAACAGGGGGAAATTTTATATATAAATGTATAAAATACTCGTAGTATTTAACAGCAGAACACTGATTTGTGATTACCGTCAATATTCATAGCACAAGAAGTCACAATAAGTAGGTCAGAATAGGACTCTCTTGATACAAAGGGTAACAAACTCCCTTGGTTCTCCCATGTTAATCATTGAGTTAACTGATTACAAACTTCTAGAAGCTTGCAGACTCTGAAGATGTCTAACAAAACTCAGAGGATAAACACATTTCTTTAGCTTATTTTGGCAGATAACCACCTAGAGTAGTCTGCAATATGACATTGATAAATTTCTAAAATATAAACCTTCATCAATATGGTTAGGAAATATTGATCTAAAATATAAACCTTCATCAATCAAGCTTGACGAATATCCCAATTATGTAAATTAGCATGGTTAGGAATATTCCATTATTTCAACACCGCATCAAGCTGTCAATCACTCAATCTGGACTGCAGTATGATACATTCTAAGCCCCAAAAAACTCATACGGAGTATTATAGCAAACAGCATAAACATATTCTTTGTGAGCTTCAATAAGGGACAACAAATCCCTATAGCTGTGGATCAGCGTAGAGTTCTAGGCAAAACACAATTATTAACATGATAGTACATTAGTATTTCATACATTCACGGAATCTGATTGGAAGTTCTTCATAAAACATCAATACATGAAAGATGGGTAAAAGAGCTCAAAAAAGGCAAATAAAGCCCATAACTTCAAAATCTTAAATCTCACTGTCTAACACCACCACGCATTTTCATAAACCCACCCGATCACTTTAAGCTACCAAACCATGAACAAGATGTACATTTTATGATGCATTTTTTAGATATTACACCCTCTTAAGGTGTCATTCTCTCTTCAGGTGAAAATATGATAATAAAAGTGCCCCCTTACATCATTATTTCTCCTGTAAATTTTAGCTGCATAATACTAATACTCCAAACCAACATTGTCGAATATATGCTGTCAATCAACATTTCTCCTTTGACAGGTATTGAGAGCAGCAAACTAACGGAAAATCTTAAATTAGACTCAAGAGATACATCATCTGATAGAAAATGGGCCTAACATCACAATGTATAAATACTACGGGTCTTAATTGCTACATTAAATGGGGTTATTTAACAATTTGATAAGGCCCTTTTTGGTTGGGAGGAATTGGGAGAAAAAGAAAAGAAAGGAAAGGAAAAATATAGATTCCTATGTTTGGTTTTAAAAATTAAATGGGATTTGATAGGAAATGAAGGGAAATGGAAGGAAAGCTCCCTTCACAAAATCTTCCCTTTCCTTTCCTCCCAAAATTGGAGGAATTTGGGAGGAAAGAAAAAAATTAAATCTATTAAACTTAAAATTAGTTTTCCCTTCCCTTTCTTTCCTTTACTAATGTCATACCAAACAACAGATTCCTCTCAATTCCATTCTTTTACTAATATCAAACCAAACATTGGATGATATAGTTTCTTTCCTTTACCTTCTCTTCCTTTCTTTTCCCTTCCCTTCCTTTCCCTTTCCTTCCTTTCCCTTTCTTTCCTTTACTAATATTGAACCAAACAAAGCCTAAGAGAAAAGGGTCAAAATTCGCCACATAACTAGCTACTCCAAAGAAAAACTAAACAAAATGGCAGAAAGTATTAGAGCAAAAATCAAGTAGCTTAAGAAAGCATACCACAACGGTGTTAGATTCGTCACTGTGCTTAGGATCAACAAGATAGGTGACACGATCATTTTCAACACCGAGCAATCGTTTAGTGATGACTTTTCTAGGGTTTTCAGGCGACCAAACAATGACAACATCTCCAGTAGCAATGTTGCTAAATCGAGGCGAAATTCGATCGACTAGAACTACATTATTCCCTGTGATATTAAAGGTTGGAAGCATACTTGCGCCTGGAATCTGGAAATATAATATTCATCATACAATTAATGGGGTTGATTGATTAGGAGTTTTGATTGAATTGGTAATTGAGAAAGAAAGAGAGAGTACGCTGGCAACATCGAGAACGTAGGTACGAGTGACATGGAGGAAGCAGAAGAACTTGAGGACCGCCATTGATGTATTGGAAGCTTCTTTGATAAAGAATCGCCATAACTCGGAATTTCTGAGTACCATTTTATGTTGAATGAAAACAATAGCAATCGAGTTGAATTAAGTGAACGTCTGAACCAGTGAATTCTAAAGTTTGGGTAAAAAAAATTAAATAAAATAAAATTTGATAATATAATAATTAAATATTCAACACATAAGTTCAGAAGAAAAATGAAAGGAAAAATAAAATATATATATTATTCTATGTACCACTAAGATTTAGAAAAATACACCGT
Source organism: Chenopodium quinoa (assembly GCF_001683475.1). NCBI lineage: Eukaryota > Viridiplantae > Streptophyta > Magnoliopsida > Caryophyllales > Amaranthaceae > Chenopodium > Chenopodium quinoa. The sequence goes on from NW_018742951.1 coordinate 7,389,220, forward strand.
GTATCACTAAAAACTTTCAAATGCATTGTATTTTGTCAAATTGGTAAAACATTTATCCTTGACATTTGTAAGAAAATTGCACTAATACCCCTAGACTCATTACAAATGTTAATTTTGTCAGATTGAGACCCTCTAAGCAAAAAATTCCATTAAATTATTAGAGAAAGGTTAGAGGTACACTTAGTGTATAAAAGAATATTGTACATCACCAATCAGTAATCGCCAACTCAGCCTTGAAGTTAGGGAAACTGAAAAAAGAAGAGGGAAAGGAAAAAAAAAAGAAGAGGGAAGCAGGGGCGACAAAAATTTCACTCTGGGTGCCATTAGAAGGAAGCTAAGCGGGATTATTTTCACTAGGCGCCAACAATTCCTGCATCAATTAATGGATAATACACAATTAAGTTCCCAATTAAGCATCAAAATTCTCATCTTCTCCCCCAAAATTTCTTGGCAAAGAACATACCAATTTGAATAAGGGAACGAAGTGTGAAGAAATTATTCAAGTGTGGATATCAATTTCGTTAATCAGCCACAAGTATTCGCAGGTATTCTTTTCTGTTGTTGAATTATTTCGTTTAAATTTCCTAATTTGATGTTTTTAATAATTTAGGGTTTTCATTGTTTGATTTTAAAAAAATTGAATTTTGGGTAAAATTAGAAATTTTATAAAGATTGATTTGAAAGGGTAAATCGTTTAAATTAATAGATTGCTTTGCATGTTGTTTTGAATTTGTGTATTTATAATTGTTTCATGTAAATGTTATTTAATTGAAGGAGTGTTTCTGGGTTCCATTGTAATGGAAGCAATTGTTAAATGGAATCGAGGTTTGTTTGCTGTCTGTTGTCAATAATATATTATTCTATAAGATCTTTTTGTTATACGTAGGAACATTTTGTCAATATTAAATTAAAATATTATTTTATAGTATCTTTTGTTATTTTGTCGCATCTGAAATAAAATACAGTAGTGTGTTTGGCATTGTGACAGTGAAATGGAAAGCGAAAACTTGTCCCCTCGTTTGAACATTGATCTTAATGAAGTGGTAAACGATGTGGTTAACTCAATTAGAAATGCAGAATCTAACGATGTAACATAAGAAGCAGCTATGCCATTCGATCTTAATAAAGAGGCTGAGGTTAATAACAACATGGGTATGTAGAGATTAAGGTTGAGGTTAATATCAATATCGGTAATATAAATGAACATGATTCTCATAATCGGTCAAACGGAGAAAAAGAACCCAGTCGTACTCCAGCTGTGGGTATGTTTTTTTCAAGCGGTGAAGATTTTACAAGGTTTTGCCATATGTATGCCTTTGAGAGAGGGTTTCAATTTTTTGTTCGAACAAGTTTAATAATGAAAGAGTATCGTGAAAAAGGCGTAAATTGTCGAGGTGTGGGGGAGAAGGAGCCTAAAGGCCATATGATGTCTCGTATTAGACTGGTCTGTAAGATGGGTACAAAAGACAGGAGGATAAAGAAAACGGGAAGGAAGATATCATGTCCTCCAACAGGATGTAAATAATGTGTATGTTGATGCACGGTTCTCAGATGGTTGTATAGTTATTAAGAAGTGTATGTTGTCCCACAATCATGAACTATATCCAAATGATAGCCGGCTGATGATGGTGAACTATCGGGGCATTGACGACGGTGCTTTTAAAAACATGGTCTTAAACGACTCAACTGGAATTTCAATGACCAAAAGCTACAATTCTATTGTTATTGCTAGAGGTGGACAACAGAATTTAACTTTCAACCAGAGCAATTTGAGAAATGCAGTAAACATTGTTCGGCGACGTATCATATTCGGTGGGGATGCTGATGCTGTACAAGAACATTTTGAAAAGATGTCAGAAGCAAACTCTGAGTTTTATAGTGCAATCCAAACAAATGAAGAGGGAAAACTTGTTAATGTTTTTTGGGCTGATGCAAGGGTTCGTTCGCAGTACAAAGACTTTGGAGATATGGTTTCATTTGATACAACGTTTTTATGCAATAGGTAAGATCTTGTTTTACTGTATTTGTTTGGTTGTTTGTATGATTTAAATAGATTAATAGAACTGTACTGCTAGGATTTATGTTTTTTTTAAATAGTAAAATTATTTTAAAGAGTCGTTTTATAAGTTATAGAACTTGTTTATAAATTAAAATATCTTGTTTATAAATTAATAGAACTGTAGTGCTAGGATTTGTGTTTATAAATTATTTTAAAGAGTCGTTTTATAATTTATAGAATCTGTTTATAATTTATATGAATAAAAGTACCTTTTTCAATTACTTTAAAATGGTACTGTATATTTGAAAAGTTTATTCTTTGCACTTTAATGTATCTTTTAGAATCAAAGAGTCTTTTTAAAGATTCATTTACTAATTTAAAGCATCTATTTGAATTTTTTTGTAAGTTATTAAATAAAATTATATTACCTTGTTCAGGTACCATATGCCATTTGCTCCTTTTGTTGGCTGCAATCATCACGGATCGTTGATCATTTTAAATGCAGCCTTAGTTTCTAATGAAAATGCAGAAACATTTGAGCGGGTATTTAAACAATGGCTGTAATGTATGGGCAAGCCGCCAAAAGGTATCATCACCGACCAGTGTAAAGCTATAGGGAAGCGGTTAAAGTAGTATTTCCTGATGTGTCGTACTGGCTATGTATACGGCACATTTTGTAGAATGCTCACAAGAACTTAGGAAAATTAGAGAAATTTAAGGAGATACATGCTGATTTAAAAATTGTCGTGCATGATTCTCTGTCTGTAGAAGAATTTGAGGATGCTTGGAAAGAAATTGTGATAAAATATGGGTTGCAAAACAACGATTGGATTAATGACAAATATGAGAATAGGCATCGTTGGGCCCCCGGTTTCTGGAGGGGTATTTTTTTGGGCTGGAATGTCATTAGCAACGAAGTGAAGGACAGAACCGTAGTATTAAGGGATATGTTAGTGTGAACACTGGGCTTTTGCAATTCATGAACCAGCTTGAGCAAAGCAATAAGAAGAAAGTCGAAGATGAGAAGGAATTGAATTTCCTTTCTCATAGTAAAACTTGTGGTTATGATAACACAATTTTGGCCGAGTGCATATTTAGCAAGGCGTTCACAAATATGAAATTTCTGGAGGTGAGGGATGAGGTGATAGGCCTTAGGCACACAAATGTTTTGAGGACAGGAAATGATGGGATAAAAATCGTGTATGATGCAGAAGAGAGATTCTGATACCTGTTTGGAAAGCAAGGCGAAAAATGTTCAAGGTTTTCGTGGACAAAGGAAGAGGTGAATTTTGTTGTTCATGCAAACTGTTTGAGTTTTGTGGAATACTTTGCAAACATATTATCAGGGTCATTAAGATAAAAGACATTGACTTGATTCCTTCTAAGTACATTTTGGATCGTTGGAGGAAGAATGTAGTAAGGGATTACGAAGGAATTAATGTGTCGTACTACGACCCTAATGATTCAATAAAATTGAAAAAGCAGAACGAAATAAACGTGAGACATCAATACCTGTCAACATTAGCAATGCACAGTGATGAGACACTCCAATTGTATAAGAAAGCAACGGACAAAATCCGTGGTACTTTGGAAGAAATTATTGGTATTCGATCCACGAATGGTGTTTACGGACAAGACTGGTCAGACCCTTCAATGAATAGGGTGTTCGGTCGGCGCAGGCTTAGGCCAAAGGAGCATAACCAAGAAAATCTTCAATGGAATGCAAAACCCCCTGAAGAAAGGAACATCAAGGACCTAGTAGACAAACGAGGTGTGGGACGGGCACAAACTACGAGGAATAAACACCCATCAGAAAAAGGATCGAAGAAAAAAAAATTAAAGAAGAAGAATGACCAAGTAAGAAATTTTTGTTCTTTATGTGTCAGATTGATTAAACCACAATTATTCTAGTTTTATACTCTTTAATTCTTGCTATCATTAAGATGTTTTTTTTTTTACTATTCTATGTTTTAGGAACCTGAGGATGAAGGTGAGGGGGATGATCCTTTTAACCATGGTATGTTTGGTGACGCAAACCAGTTTTATGGAGTGAATCCGTAGCACCATGCATACTGGTAATAGCAGCTCTGTTTACGGTGGTCCTGTCCACTATGGATCATTTGACCCTCGAGGCATTTACCAGCACAACCAATACGAAGGATTAAATCAAAGCCCAAGTGGTCAAGTATTTCAACAGCCTGTAACAACAATGAACCTTCGTAGTTTTGGCAGAGGCGTTCCCAGACAAGTCGCCATGAATTTTCAGAATAGTTCTCAACAATCAAATGCTAATCCCCACAACCATCCAATGTTTCTGGGTTGAATGACTAAGTATTTGTTTTGATCCTGTAAATACTATTTTGATGCAGTTCAAACTTGGAAAGATCTTGTTTTATGGAATTTGATACTGAGAAATTCGGAAAGGTTTTGGTTTTTTAGTGGGAGTGTCATAATTTCGGATTTAAGGAAATCATACCTCGAATTGTTTTATTGATGATTGGTAACATTAGTGTTTAAAAGGACTAATTTATATTGGGATGCATTAGTATTTATGGATAATATGTGAATGAATAGATGAAAAGTGTAACAAAAAAATAAAATAAAATAAAATGGTATATCGAATATAAAGAAATCATACCTCCAACAGTTTTGTTGATAATTAGTAACTTTGGTATGTAAAAGTCTAATTTAAATTGGGATACATTAGTATTTATGAGCTATTATGTGAATGAAAAATAAAAATAAAAATGTAACCAAAAAAATAAAAAAATAAAAATTGGTATAGTTAGGATTCGAACACGGATCACTTATGTACAATAGGAACGCATTGACCAACCACACCAGGAGATATCAGCACGTATGTTAACATATTATTTAGTGATTTGTACCATTTAAATTGATGTTAAATGAATTTGATGATTCTATTAAAGATAATATGATCCCTTAAATGTCAATAGGACGCTTATTAATATATTATGATAATTATTGTTGCATATAAATGTACTTAAGGTTGGGTTTAGGGTTTAGGGTTAAAATTTTATTGCGCTATCAATGTTAGGATAATGTTATTGTATGTTCTTGTTTGGTTTAATAATATGTTTATGTATTAACAAGAATTTATGTACAATTCTTGTTCTGTTATGTGCATCACTTTATAAATGGATTAGTTTACATATGTATCATTTGCTTTTATAGAATGTAATGATTTCTTCTATTTGATATGTTAATACTAGTTTATTGTTTATATTTCAAAAAAAAAGTGTGTTATTCGTTTTGTAACTTTAAATTGTACGTTTTATATATTACCACGGAGTTCAAATTGTAAGTATTTTAATAATACGTATTAACAGAGAGGTAAATTGTGAGTATTCCTTATATACAATCTATGTTATCCATTACTAAGTTAGTTTTCATTAATTTATTTAAGTTTGGTTTGAAATCATACATGTATTAAATTCATCATATTCATAAACATCCACTCAAATGAACTATTTATATAATCATTTGGGAATTAGTATAATCGTTTTTGTATTTTAAGAATCATATCCATAAACATGAGTTACATTTATTGTAAGTTGGGTACATCTTACATTTGAATATATAAGTATTAAGTTTTTGTTTTTGCAGGGAAATTTATGAATTTTTCCCTCTTAAATGTTTCTATAAATATTTATTTGTAGTGGGAGTGTCGTAATTTCCAATTTAGAGAAATGATGCCTCGAATGGTTAATTTTTATTTATTTTATTTTTACTATTTTTTTTATGTAAACCCTAAAAATAATTTTTTGATAGTTAGTGACATTGGTATTTAAAAGTCTAATTTAAATTGGATACATGCAAAGGAATAGTCAGATAACACAGTTTTATGTGCTTAAAAAAAATTATGTGATTGACAAAAAAAAATAAAAAAAAAATAAAATTGGTATAGTTAGGTTTTGATCACGAATCACTTGTGTACAATAGGAAAACATTGACCAATTAAGCCAGTTGGTATTAGCACGTGGGTTATTGAAATATGTAGTCTTTTGTACCATTTTATTGTGATGTCAAATGAATTCCGTGATTCTTTTAAAGACAAAATGATCTCTCGAATTGTTATTTTTTTTTTTTAGTTTTTCTTTGTAAACACTCAAATTGTTTTATTGATAATTAGTAACATTGGTATTTAAAAGTCTAATTTGAATTGGATACATAAAAAGGAATATTCAGATAGAGCAGCTATTTATTTTGGCGACTCTATGGCTAATATGTGATTTTAAAAAGATAAAAAAAAATGATATAGTTAGGCTTCGAACACGGATCACTTATGTACAATAGGAAAGCATTGACCAACTAAGCCAGGGGGTATTTACACATTGGTGAGCGAAATTTGTTTTATTTTGTACAGTTGATGTTGATGTCAAATGAATTCCATGATTCTTTAAAAACGAATATGATCACTTAAATATTAAAAGGACGCTTAGTAGTACATAATAATAATTATTGCTTCATATCATTGTATTTAGGGTTCAGGGTTAAGGGTTAAAATTTTATGGGGTTTTAAACGTTAGGATAATGGTTTCAAATGTTAGGTTTTGATCACGAATCACTTGTGTACAATAGGAAAGCATTGGCCAATTAAGCCAGTTGGTATCAGCGCGTTGGTTATTGAAATATGCAGTCTTTTGTACCATTTTATTGTGATGTCAAATGAATTCCATGTTTCTTTTAAAGACAAAATAATCTCTCAAATTGTTATTTTTTTTTTTAATTTTTCTTTGTAAACACTCAAATGTTTTATTGATAATTAGTAACATTGGTATTTAAAAGTCTAATTTAAATTGGATACATAAAAAGGAATATTCAGATAGAGCAGCTATTTATTCCGGCGACTCTATGGCTAATATGTGATTTTAAAAAGATAAAAAAAATCGATATAGTTAGGCTTCGAACACGGATCACTTGTGTACAATAGGAAAGCATTGACCAACTAAGCCAGGGGGTATTTACACATTGGTGAGCGAAATTTGTTTTATTTTGTACAGTTGATGTTGATGTCAAATGAATTCCATGATTCTTTAAAAACGAATATGATCACTAAAATATTAAAAGGACGCTTAGTAATACATAATAATAATTATTGCTTCATATCATTGTATTTAGGGTATAGGTTTAAGGGTTGAGGGTTTAAATTTTATGGGGTTTCAAACGTTAAGATAATGGTATTGAATGTCGTTGTGTGGATTAATAATATGTATTAACAAGAATATGTATTACAAGAATTTATGTACAGTTCTTGTTCTGTTATGTGCATCACTTTCTAAATGGATTAGTTTACATATGTATCAGTGACTTTTATAGATTGTAATGATTTCTTCTATTTAATATGTTAATACTAGCGTAATGTTTATATTTCAAAAAAATATGTGTGTTATTCGTTTTGTAACTTACAATTGTACATTTTATGTAATACCACGGAGTTCAAATCGTAAGTAATTTAATAATACTTATAAAAAGAGAGGTACATTGTAAGTATTCTAAATCCTTATATTTGTTATCCATTACTAAGTTAGTTTTACTTTATTTAAGTTTTATTTGTAATCCAATACATGTATTATAGTCAACATATTCATAAACATCCACTATAATGAACTATTTATGGTAATCATTTAATAATTCTTATAATCTTTGTTTTATTTTAAGTATCATATCAATAAACATAGATTACATTTATTGTAAGTGGGATACATCGTACATTTCAATGGATTAGTATAAAATTTTTGTTTTTTGGAGGGAAATTTATCATTTTTTCCCTCCAAAATATTTCTATAAATAAGTATTCAAGTGTTGTATACCTTTCATATTTTTACATAAAACCATAAAACCCTTATTAGCTATTAGCTATGGATCATGTTCACAAAAAAAATACTTGCCTCTAGAGTGGAAGCTAGTGAATTTGGTCCACGGAATGAGATATTCGAGGAACACATCATGCCAAAAGATCCACGAAATAGGTTTCCTACTGAAATTTCAATCAGTAAACAAAAGGTTGCTGCGCACAATCGACGAAAGAATAAATAAAAACACCGATATTGATTGGAGTCAACTAAAGAAGCTTCTAAGTCGTCTAGTTTTTGATTGCATGGTTGAGCATGGTAACCTTGAAGAGTTTGAAGGTTGTGACAGGTGGAGCTGGCGGATTCACGTAAGAAGGGGAGAACTTCAACAGGGTATTGAGTATTACGATGGAGGTCATATACGTAATGAAGACCAATCATGGCCATGGAGGGCTGCGTTACGATATGAGTGGCTTTTAAGAACAAGCAACCAGACTAGTGATTTTAACGTCAACGGCTATGTCTTTATGTAGGGCTTGAAGAGGGGTGAAAAAACTTTAACATAACGTTTGTTTTGAGCTCTTTCTATTTTTCAACTCGTACTATGCATCGGATATTATTACGTTTGTTTTCCTTTTATGTATCCGCTATTATTGGTTTAGCATAACTAAAACCAAAATTTAAATTTATAATATCCGTCTTGTGCCTTAATTTGTAGCCTTTTCTATCATTGCTTGGTAATTGTTCATTTAAAATGCATCAATATTTTAATAACGTAAGATTTTCATGTATTTAGAATATCATATTTCAATTTTGAGAAATTCAAAGAACGTAAAAGATGTATTGAAAAGGCAAAACAGATAATTATTATTGGAGAAATTAAAAAAAAAAACAAACCAGACCAAGACTATTCGACGCTTAAGTCTAACAAAATCCCTGACAAAAAAACCTAAAAAAAAAGAAAAAGAAAAACAACGGTAATCTTAAACAGTTGTGATGAACATAGTGAAGCAAGCTTATATTGCATTAAAGGCACAATTTAGTAACATCATCATCCCCAACACCTTTCCCATCACATAGTGAAGCAAGCTTATATTGCATTAAAGGTACAGGCCCTGCATGTTGATGATGATGTGCCTCGGTTTCCTTATGCTTTTCCATCGCTTTCCTTGAAATGTCCACTTTTATTTTTTCAATTAGCATTAGCAATTCTTCTCGCCTTCTTTCTGCCGCTTGCTGTTGATAGCAATACGACCTTGCAAATAAGACAAATAGTGTTGCATACCATCCAATTGTATATCGGCTGGAGTTGTAGATGATGAAGTGACATCATGGTTAGCCATGTAAGAGGATGAAGGAGGACAGTGTTTTTGAATGGCGATAGAAAGCTTCTCTAGAGAATAATGTTTAAAAAAGTAGTTGAAATATCATTAGGGTTCCTTAAATAGAGGATAAATCAACAGCTACCTATTCATCTTCCCCTTATTTTTTGGGGAAGGTGCACGTCCTTTCAATTACCTTATTATTATTTAATTCTTTTTGAAAGATATAATTGCCTTTTAATGTTGTATTAATTTATTTAATTTATTTTTTTTTATTTTGAAAGATACACAACCCTTTTGTATTTTTTAATTTTTATTTTTTAAAAAAACCAGGAACTTACTGGAACTATGTTTATTCCACATGAAAATGTACACCCTTTTCTATAATAAAAAAAAAATGGATAGATATTGACTACGTTTATAATATCTTTTTATTATTTGTTACTTATCTAATTTTTGTTTGATTTTTGTGACTAGTAATTTGAACTTAACTGCATTGTGTGCACATGTTGTGAACCATAAAGGTTTAAGTAATAGTAAACTTAGTTGCATCTTTACTTATTTAAAAGCATCATTTTCGTATTTTAAGAATCAATATTTATTTTACAATGGTTTTCATATATTATGGAATAGTAACAAATACAATTTCACAGTGGTTTTTATATATTATGGAATTGTAACAATGATATTGACATGGAGGAGTGATTTTGTTCCAAGTATTGAGTATTGAATACTAAATATTACAGATCCATCTATTTCGTAGCGTGTTTAATTTACTTATTTTGTTTAGTTTTAATTTTGGTTAATTAATGTATCAGAAGTTATTTTGCAGCATAAAGTTTTGATAAATGGTATATATTTGTCGAACTTCAAAACATGTAAAGTATGAAATAAAAAGGCGATATAGATTATTATTAACGAAGAAATTCTAACAACGATAGAAACACCCATAGCAACTACAACAGAAAAAAAAAGAAAAAGAAAAAAAACAGACTACGATAGATTGACCCTTAAAACTCAAAACAAACAAAGTTAAATTTAAACGCTTAACATAAACTAAGTGAAGGAGGTTTAAATGAAGTCCCATCTTCATTCCTTGATAAACCAACGTCTTTCTGGCCATGAGTTGTAAATCCTCCGCTTCCTCATTCCACCATGTGTGTTAATGAGGTATTTGACCCCTCTTGATAATGCCCGGTACCTCATAGGCGTACTCTAGTTGCAAATTTCGCAATCAATTAATTCCTCAAAGCAGTCGTGTTTTATCCCGCAGGTAGCTATGTTGACTCTCACGAGATCCCTGTAGCAAAATGATTCTAACTGAGCATAGTCCACATCTAAATGGTCTTTTATCCTTTGCCCTACAAGCTCATTATATTTGTAGTTCAACGACATTAGGTTTAGGAGGTAGGAGATTTCATTAATCTTTGGGAAGATATGCTCTTCAATAATTATTTCCCATTTATCGAAGGCATCGTGGTCGGGATAGTATGGTTGTCCTTGGTTTTGAGAGGTCATGATGCAAAGGAAAAAAAGGCATTAAAAAAATTACTAGCAAATTGTGGTAAGTAAAATGGATAGACGTGGATGATTGATGTGAAAGAGCTATGCTTAAGTAGGGCACTCCAGTTGTAGGTGGTGTAACTCTTGGAAGTGAAAAGGTTTATTTTTATTTTTGGAAACCCGAAAATCAAATTATGCACATGCTTTGTATTTTTTTATTTTTTATGCTCTATAATTATTATTTTTTTGAGATCGATGCATTAATTAGTGAATTAAACTTTTGAGTTGCTTCATAATTATTTATTTACCAGTTTATTTTTAAAATATTATTCATTTAGTTTTTATTTTGATTATAATTCTAATTTTTTTTGTTAAAGGGATTATAATTCTAATTTTTTTTGCCCACAGTAGTGTTTTTATTTATATGAAACAAAAGTATTCGTGATTTTATATTTTGGTAATGATTACAACAATTAATTAATTAATAATATTTAAAGGTTTTTCCACTCCCGAATCAAATTCTACAGGGAATGCAAACGGCTAATTATTAATTTTAAAATCTTTTTATTATTTTAATATTAAAAACTTAGTTTTCATTTGGAATGTCATCAATAACTAAGTGGAATAGGCTTGCATTTTCTTAAAATAAGACTAGTAAGTTTATTGACAAAAATTATAGCTGCAGTTGAAATTTTTACTATTATAAAAAGTATAATTCAAAACCATAGATTTCGTTTTTTTTTCTTTTAAAGACAATCCTTCTTTTTTTTATTTTTTATTTATTTTCTAATATCATATAAAGCTTATTAATTATATAAACTAATTTAAATAACAGACAAATAATTAGTGATAAATATATAAGATTATATAAAAAGGCTTTACCTATTCCGATTCATATTATCTAGGGAATGCAAAGGGATAATTATTGATGATTGTGTTTAGTCATCTATTAAAATTGTGTCTAAGTTCAATTAATTAATGCGTATACCTGTTCGTCTCCTATTCTTTTTATAACGGTTTGAAGCATTATTTTTGGAAATGATACTTTTAATTAGATATTTAATTTTTTCTGTCCACAATTTGAATTTACACATGATAAATTATAGCATAATTTTATTGTTTAATTGTTTTTTTTGGGGGGGGGGGGGCTGTAGCTGATTATTATAAATTATGTCTCCATTAGATACAGTTTATATTCATTACGACCCCTTTTTTCATACTTCTCACCTACACATAATTTTTTGTTCACAAATCATACTTTCTCCAAAACTCTTATGGAGGAAGATGAACCATACTATCCAAACCATGAGAAATTTCCGACTCGGATCTTATTTTTGAGATTCATATTTTTCCTAAAATTAATGAGATTTTTTATCTACTAAATTTGTTACGACTTAATTCAAAGTGGAACTATGTAGTTGGAAAAAGGATTAACGAAAACGTTGATGTGGATTGGACGCAGCTGGAAAATTGTTGTTGTAAGAATATTTATGACAATCCTTGTGGAGGGCATGATACCCTTGATGCCATGCAGCATTGTGAATCTTGCAATTGAACAGTGCCATGGAGAGTCGAGGCTATTGACTCAGGTACACGATACCTCGTGCAAACTAATGGTGGAATGATGAAGCGACGAGTATTCGATGCATGGGAGTACAAGCGGTTTTTTTGTGAAGAATTAAGACTCACTATATAAGTGAAGGGAATTATGATAAGTTCTTAATTTATCATATGCTATGTTATGAATTATTATTATTATTATTATATATCATTATGTGCTACGTTATGAATCATTATCTATCTATTTTAAATGTTTTTTCTAATGTATGTTAAATTTAAGAAAATTATGTAAGGAGCATCATAATATATTAATAATAATCATTTTGCTTTTTAAAATAACATTCCAAATATATAGCCGTAAGGAAAACTGTTATAACATGCCATAGTCATGTTACAAAATACATTAGCACCACGCCTTAATTAAGCAAAAGATAATAGTTAAAAAGAAAAACCCCATAGTAACAAAGCATATAATATCAAACAAATCTTCGGTGAGATCAACAAATTCAACTTTCTTGAATCGCTTTAAGCACATATCCTCATCATCTAAGTTAATCGACTCAATCTTCACAACACGATCATCTACGTTCGCTAGAGTTATGATTCGTAATCCCTTGTCATTCACTGGAATGTTGTTGAAGTTTCCTTTGTGCACCATATAATTAAAACGCTCCTCTTCATACATTTTCTCAATCAATGGGGAATGACCACCAACACTAACCAACTTTCCCGTGTCAAGGGGCCTATGTGGTACAGCACGTTCCGCATGAAGATTCGAAAGCTATGACTGTCCTTCATTCTTTGCATCTCCAATTGCTCGACCTTGGTAGGAGCTGGACAACATAAAAAAGTTGTTAGTATTTTAAAAAAGATAGGTTGAGTGTAATGTTTTAATTTAGAATCACGTTATTACCTTTGCATCGATTGCGTTTTGCCATTGAAGAAATGATACTGAACAAATTACTTGTAACCAAAGCTATAAAGAGTATTGTTATCGCTTTATGACAATGTAGAGGGACTAATGCCTCTTATATAGTAGTTTTTTTCCCGCCAAAGATTGTTAGAAATACAAATTTTGGCGGGTAAAATAATGTGTTTTTATTTTCATAAAAAGGCGGGTAAAATAATTACATATTGTTATAGTATCAAAACAGTGTTTAATGTATCACATTATTAATGTTTAATGTATTGAAATGTATGACCGTTCATTATACATTTACTGTTCAATTTAATTATAATAGTATCAAAACAATATTTTATTATACAATGTATTTGATATACTGATAATTACATATTTTGATTTGTTGTGACATTCTAACTTCCCTCATTGGAAATAGTACATTTTCTTGAATGAATAAGGACCTTGTAATTATCCAAATGAATATATTTTTATATGTTATATTATTATTCTTATTTGTGGACTATTATTATATGTTCACATGATAAGAAAATTGTTTCTCTTGTATCAGTAAACTTTATCAGTTTAGCTCCAAAGTCTTTAAGAAATTACCTTACAATGCATCATAAATTATTTTATAACATCAACAATATAATTTTGGTAGCGTAAAAAGGTACCATTGGTCGTCACTATACAATATTACAAATTTACAATACCAATAAGATATTTCGAAGTTAAGATCACACGTTCATTTTACTTTAAAAGAGTGAATTTCTAATATATTAAGAAAGTAATATTGGAGACAATAAAAGGATAACTTTGGAGAACAGATTTCTATCACACCATAATAATATTATATATATGAAAACATTTGACCTTGTACATGCTCTTTAAATCTAGTGTTGTGATTTCACTAATTTCCCGATAAAGTCTAGATTAATTAGTTTTATTATGAAGCTTCAGCATTTTCATCCATGGCCGGCTTTGTTCTTCTCTATGTCAATTCTTAACGCCGTGATGGTTAATGTAGCATGCTTTTGCCTTGTTGAACATGGCATTGCGCCATATCCTTAACCACCTACAATTGTCATACCCATTTAATTCCTTAATAGTTAGATGAATGAAGGGGCACGACTGATTTGACTTGCTAAACATCATCTCTATGTCACTCCAATTGACATCTTTGTTTTGGTTTACCCTCAAACCAGCCTCCACTAACCAGTGCATGCTAATTATTTGTATCCGTATCAAATCTCAAATATCAGACATATTTGGGAAAATATGCTCTTCAAATAAAATATCCCAAGCACCAAAATCTTCAAAATTGGCAGAGAATTTTGTAACTTTGAACTCCTTTTCCATTATATTATTTTGATTTAGAGAAAATAATAAGTTAAAAAATATGATGATTTTATATTTTTGTTAAAAAAGACACTACTCTTCTTATTTTGTTTAAAAAGATTTAAATTTAAACCTTTTGATTCCCTCAAGAAAAAATATATGAACTGTTTAAATCCCCCATAAGAGAAATACAATAATACCATTTTTAAAAAAATAATTATATTTAGAAACTAGATTTACATGTAATAAATGATTTCCGTTATTAATATTGGATACTAAAAAAAAAACTTGGTTTACAAGAAAAATAATTAAAAATGAAAAAATTAATACATAACTTAATTTCATACATACCATACATAATTTAAACAAACTTAATTTTATACATAACTTAAACAAACTTAATTTCATACATAACTTAACCAAACTAAATTTCATATATAACTTAACCAAACTTAATTTCATACATAACAAATAATACATAACTTAACCAAACTTATTTCATACATAACATAAACAAAATGTAGTTCTTCACCAAGACAAATATCATAGATATCTTAGTAAAACATAAGGGGGGTGAGCTTGTATTAAACTTAAGGACATGCATGTGGTGCATAACTAAACACAAAATCTAACGGAAATCGGGAAAGGGCCTTTTGATCTTACGCTCCATAGGTTCATCAGCAAACCAAGTCCATTTCCGGCGAACGGGGCTATCGTTCACGAAGTAAGGAATAGCCCTTCCCCATTCACGACAAACAAGCATGGCGTTAGCCAACCTCTTCTCAGACATGTGATACCAAATTTGCTCCATCACATAATTGTTTTCCGAAATCAGTTTCATCTTCCCCTTATTAGGATCCATAGGTTCAATATTATGCCAGTCACACAGTTGAAAGTATAGCGCCTCGATAACATTGAACCTACCCACTTTGGATCATCCCTTTCCAAAACCCTTACACGCTGGATGCAATCACATTTCTTTTGATATCTATAAGGGTACACTATGGCATTTAGCCACTGCTTGTATGCTCTCTGATCAAAATCATAAGATTCATCGTGTTCCTGTGGAACATAAGGAAACTAGGATAGATTGGATAATTAGTATGACATAAATAAAAACTATGAAATCATGCAAACTAATTTAAACAAATCTAAATAATATAAAGTATATACCCTAAATTTTTGTTTTTTTTGGAGAAGATGTTGAGCCCTCATCAGTCTCTAAGGGTCTTTTCCCCTTGCGATCAAGATCCTACCAAAGAAAAGAAAACAAAAAATCAAGTTTTAATAACACTTGACAAGTACTACCTATTAATTCTTCTACATTAACCCATCCCATACAATCTTCTACAACACACATACTTGCCCTTCTTTTTGTTCATTTCCTTCTTCGTCAATGAGTTTGATTTCCATTTTTCTAAAAGGAGATTTATGGTTGGGAAGTGTCAAAGGTGGTGGGTATATTGGATGAAAACGAATTAGATGCCCTTAAATAGGAGTTAGAGTCCTCAAAGAGATAATGGCTATGCACGGTTATTTTTGGGAGTGGTGGTTTTTTCTTTTGGAGTGGTGGGACTGGTGGTTAGTTACATAGTGGGTAGTTTTTTAATATTGGTAAGAAAAATAAAAATTGGTTTTTAAAATTCATTTTAATTTTAATTTTAATTTCTATAGTACATATTATTATTTTGTAACTTACCCGTTCTGTACAAGAATGTTATCCCAATTTTAGATTATATTTAATTTAAGATATTTCTAGCATCTAAATAATATTTTAAGAATCTTTAATACAATTACAACAACTTTTTTGTTGACCTCAAAACAATTGATGTCATCAATACATGTCAACCGACATTGATTAGACAACTCATTAAAAGCCTAGAATGACATGAGTATTTACAAAACTCAATATATATATATATATATATATATATATATATATATATATATATATATATTTATCTAAAAGTAATAACAAAATATGTGTCAGTGCAAAGCATATTATTATATTGCAAAACAAGCATAATGATGTTTATTATAAAAAAAAAATGTCATTGTCCATGTAAAATTTATCGTACATGAATTAAATATATCGGTTTTAACGTAAAGGTAGTATCTATGAGACGAACTAATTTTAATTTTTCGCCAAAAAAAATAATACTAAGATAAATAAAAGGACTCTTTAAATTGTACTCAATTCTTTGTAAATAGAAGTTACAAATTATACAAGTTGATATTTATGTGAAGGGTGACATCCAATAGAACTAATGTTAATAATAACTACAACCCAACCTGATTAGGACCTAAGATAAATAAAAGGACTCTTTAAATTGTACTCAATTCTTTGTAAATAGGAGTTACAAATTATACAAGTTGATATTTATGTGAAGGGTGACATCCAATAGAACAAATGTTAATTATAACTACAACCCGACTTGATTAGGACCCGACCCGATTAGAAACCGTAATAACAAAAAACCAAACCAAACTGACCCGATAATTTTTAAAACCGACCCAAACCGACCTGCTAATCATTTCAACCCATTATAAATCGACCCGTTATAACCCGAAATTGATAAACCCAACCCAAACCCGAATTGTTCAATCGAATTGACACCCCTAATTAACAGGTGTTATTTTGTGAGACGATTCTCTTAATTTTACTTAGTCCTATCCAAATTGATGGTACGAATTATACAAATTGATATTTATTTAATGGGTGAAATCCATAGAATCAATGTTACGAAGTATAATTTCGTATTTAATATTATTTTGCTTTATTATATTACCAATTTAAATTAAACCCAAACCCTAACCCAAACCCTAAACCCTATAACTGTAAAATACTCCATAGCAAGTTAGCAACTACCAATGTTGTACGATAAAATTAAATTGCTGGAAAACCAAAAATGTTACATAAATAATATTGTGACGGTTTTTATAAGAAAAATTATTTACGCTAAATTTGTAATATTGAACAGATTATACAACATATGTAGATTATTATAATAATAGCATCAGACATATTTTAATAAAATCAAGAATATATGTAAGGGTATAACTTTGAGAATGCTAAATATGTAATTATTATTATGTTACAAAATAAAAACATTTAGGACTGCTAAATTATTTGAAATATTGCATAAATTATAAAACGTATATAAGGCCTCGTTCACTTTACCTTATTTTTGCTGAACTGAAATTATTTTTACTGAACTGAAATTATTTTTGTTAAACTTAAATTATTTTTATTGAACTGAAATTAATTTTACTGAAATGAAATTATTTTTTGCTGAACTGAAATTATTTTTACTGATTTTCTATTATATTTCTTCTTAAAGTTTACTGATTTTTACTGAACTGAAATTATTTTTTCTGAATATTATTTTTGTAAGGTGAAGTGAACAGGGCCTAAGTTATTGATATATTTGTATCATACATGTATTAATAAAATTAGTGAGTATATATTAGTATAAACATTTATTAAATAATAGCATCATCATTACATCCTTTGCTACACATCCTCCTTACTTATACCTATGAGGCTATGCTTAGACAATTCAATGTGACCATTTTTTTTTTATATTTTGTTTTTAATTTTTGTTAAAAATTCTTATAAAAATAGTTATAGTCAAAAATATAATTTGTAATATTTTTAAAAAGAACTTGAAATGACTGCTCAATATATATATAAGAATTTTTTATTTGTAAAAACCTTTCACTAAAAAAGAACCGTCAGTTTCATTTTTTTAAATATTTTATTAAGAATGAAAACTGCTCTAGTCAAACAAAAATGAAAAAAAAATAAAAAACAAAAAAACTACCCACCTTCAATATTTCACTTTATATTGCAATTGCATTTTTCCATTCTCTTTCCTCTGTAAATCAACGGATTCAAAGAAAACAAAACCGGTGGCCGACGAACACTTCTTCGCTTCTCTATTCGTCTAACAACAGCAAACATCTTCCCAAATTCTACCATGGAGTCATCTACCAAAAAGTAAGTACCAACAAACTAAGTATTTCCCTTGTTTATATAATTCGCTATATTTGTCCTTCAAATTTCGATGTTGGTAATGTTGATTTACTTTGATTTAGTTATTGTGAGGTCGAGTAATTTTGAGATATATAATTAACTGAATTCCACATAATTTAAACTCAGTAACGAGTTTGGAGAAGATCTTTCAATTTTATTATAAGTAATGTAAATTATGTTGTTTTGGATTTTTTTTCGGGGAAGTTCTTTCAATTTTAATGTCCAATTGCATTTGTAAATTATGTTGTTTTGGAGAAAAAAGCAGTTTTTTTTTTGGGGCAAAGTACATTCAATTTTGATATAGTTCCACTTAAACCCTAGGTTTATGTTAGATATGGTAATTGAACAAAAAATAGTTTATGTATTCCTTAATTGAACAATTGTGATATAATTTGGTCAAGTTAGACATGGTAAATAATCAAGCCAGTTTTTGCCTTTTCAAGGGTTTCACAAGACGATGATCCCGCGAGTAATCAATGGGATATGGTAACAAATTTGGCAGGGCTATTGGCAAAGGATACAGAGGTAGAACCATAGTATTTTTAATTTTGATTGATTGTGGATGTTGTTATACTTATTTCTATGTATAATCTTTTTAAAAACTCTCCCAACTCCTGCTAATCTTTCACAAGGGGTAACATGTAGGATGGTTAATCTGTTATGGTAAAATCTTCCCCAAGTTCGTTTTTACTTCACTAAATTGAATGAGTGACTTTTAAAAATTGTAGGGTCAATCACCAACTGAAAATGTCTCACATGTTAATGTGGAGCCTGAAAAATTAAAGAAATTGCTATCCAAGTCAATTTGGAGCCTCATAAGCAATTATCTGAACAAATGACGGGTAAAGTAGATAATTGCCACTTAAAATTAGAAGTTGTTTTAATAAATAAATAAATAAATGATCATGGAATTAGTTACTAGTTTATCTTCCTTGACATTGTATGTGTTTGTAGAAACAACAAACTAGATAGCCTGTATCTACAAATGAGAATTTATCCACCCCATAGGAGAATGTAACAGGCAACAAAGATAAAACTGAACCACCAGCGAAGGTAACAAAGTTTATTACCCTTCCATACATTCAAATAAAAAAGGAATACTAGTAATAATTATAATATTATTTTGATTGTAGGAAGTAGAAAATGCAACTCCAGATGAAATTCATGTTGTTCCAAGTGCTTTTAAAGATAAAGAGGTAAATCACATTCTAGGGGATATACAAAGTATCTGATATTAGAATAATTAATATGACTCTCAAATAATCATTAATATGAATATGTCTGTGTATTTGAAGCACATTGCAGAGGAACCTACCCCAAACACTTTGTAGGGTGCCCCAAACCCTGAAGACAGGCTTAAAGGAGAAACTGGGCAGCTTACAGGAATTGAAGGTGCAACCAAAAACCCAGCAAGTCAGCCCTTTGAAAATCCGCAGCCTACTCTTCATGAAATTCGTACTGGTGGAAGTTCTATAGGACATACAGAGGTAAACTATGGCATTTAAATAGTATACAAATCCTGAAAAATGAATATAACCTTATTGAACAGTCTACAGGAGAAATTGGGCATTCTACAGGCACTGAAGATGAAACCAAAAACCCTGAGGTAAAGTAGATAGTTGTCCATATTTTATTATCTTTGTTTACAATAATAAATAAATAATTCAATAAATAAACAAATAATTCCCTAAAATAAATAGATGATGCTGGAAATAATAATTAGTTAATTTTGTTGTGTATCTAGGACCAAAAAAATGGGCAGCCTACAAGAGATGAAACGAACCCAAGGAAACTCAGAAAGACAACCCTTAGGAAATCCTCAGCCTGATGTTCATACAATTGCTACTGGTGGAAGTTATACAGTAGATAGAGAGGTATACTATGACATTTCAATAGTTTACGATTCTAGAAAAATAATTATGATGCTATAAAAATAAATATGATTAATATGTTTGTGTATTGAAAGTAATAAATAAATAATTCAGTAAATAAATAAATAATTCCTAAAAATAAATAAATGATTCCAAAAATAAATAAATGATACTAGAAATAATACTTAGTGGATGTCCTATAATTTTGTGTGTATGTAGGAACCAAAAAATGGGCAGTCTACAGGAGATGAAACAAACAAAGGTAACTCAACAAACCAGGCCTTAGAAAAGCCTTAGCCTACTGTTGATAAAATTGCTACTAGTGGAAGTTATACAATACATACAAATGTACTATGGCATTTCAATTGTATAGGATTCTAGAAAAATAAATATGATGCTATAAAAATAAATATGATTGATATGTCTGCGTATTGAACAGTCTGTAGTGGTTCATGGATCTACAGCAACAGGTGCTACGGAAAACCCAAATTAGCCCTCACAAGCTCAACCCTCACAAGCTCAGCCCTTACAGGAACATCAACCTAAAGAAACTAAGAAGAAGTGTGGAAGGCCAAGGAAGACCTCTTTAGAAACCACTTCCAATGAGACCCTAAGGAAGAAGAGGCTGATGAACCTAAGAGAAAATGAGTGGCAAAGCCAAGGATGAAGCTCGGAAGGCCAGGACTTCCTACATGGAAAAAACATAAACCTGTAAGCATTACAACATGTAACAGATTGTTTTTTTTTTTTTTTTATTTTTTTTTTTTTTTGCGTAAGATGTGTGCTAAACCTTTGAAAAAAGGGTTGTTTTTGTGCAATGCAGTACCCAGTCATGAGGATATATCCTGACAGGATATTCTATTTAGTGAATGCATTGGACGAACAAAAGCAATGGATAAGCAGGGCAGGTTTTAAAACGTTGCTTGATGTGCAGTTCACCTCTGTTTGTTGACAAATACTTTCTTTCATGGCTAATGGGAAGGTGGGATCCAAAGACCCAAATGTTGTGCATTAGGGATGACTATGAGATAAAAATCATAGATGAAATTGTGGGATGGGTATATGGCCTGCCATTTGGGGATTTCACATTGAAAATTGAGGAGCCAAATGCAGGTGAATCCTTATCTAATAAGTTGCATCTATAATTTATTTACAGAATTATAGCTTTTGTTAGAAGTTTCAATAAATCATTCTCTAATAAATCAATTATGAAATATACGACATCTGTAAATTATTTACAGCATCATTTTTGTTTATTAAAATTTCTATTATCCTAAATATTGTTCTCCATTCATTGTGATAACAAATGGATGTAGGTGACAAGGAGTACAAGGAGTTGAAGTCCTCATACTCTAACCGGGGAGTATTGGTTATGGTATTGTTGAGAAAGATGTTAAGGAGAACATGGACAACGAAGATTGGTTCATACAGTCATTCATTTTGTGTGCATTTGGAAATATGATTTGTACGACGTTGAACAATTAGATTATTCCTACTCTCTGCTGGGTCTTGAAAAACCGCTACATAAAAGAGGCACGAAAGTGGAACTGGGCACAGTACGTACTTAATTGGATGATCCACACAGTTGGTGAAATAGAAGCGAAAAAGGGTGGAGTGAAAGGATCTGCCATAGTACTCATGGTACAAAGTATTTACGGTTTACAATTAATAGAATTTCCATGATGTTGATGATCAGTTCTTCCATGTATAGATTCCGTACCTTGACAGGCTAAACATTAATGGAAAGGGTCACCAATGGGATGCAAACGTTCCAAGGCTGGGGATGTGGCAGCAGCAAGACATCGATAGAGCTATCGCAGCAGACACTTCAGAAGATGGGACCTAGGGTGTGGCAGAGGTTTGTGTTTGCTCTGTATATCAACTATATAAACTTTTTGTAATTATAGCGTACTTACATAATTATGATTCCTTTTCCGCGTTTATGAAGGTTGTCAAAGATGTTGTTTACGGTAAGGAAAACCCCATTGGCCTATCGAGTGATATTCCGCCGTGGTTGCAAGTTCCATCCGGAACATCAACTGATGTATTTCAAACTACGGTGAAACTGAAAAAAAAAGGTACCATGTGCAAACACAAAGTTAGAGAGTTGAAAGGCTACAAAGGCATTCATCACATAAGGTCAAGTGGAGGGGTACATTCTTTACACATTAGAATCTTTTTGTTTTCTACCGTTGTTGAAACCTAAACCTTTTCTATGTTTTGTAATTTTAAACGGAGGATGACGAAGGATCTAACCCTCAACAAAAATGTCAAAGTTAAAGAGAGCACTGTTGTTCCTCCAATAAAGATATTAACTAGGGCCTCATCCAAATTGCCTGTTGGAGGACCAAAGTCAAAACAACCTTCTGACAAGCTGCCAAAAGAGGTAAACAAACATCCTCAAGAGTCATAGTACTAGACGTATTATATATTTTATTAAATCATTATAGACATTACAGAATCATAACTTATTAATAGTAAATACATGTTGTAGATTACAACACTCTGTATTAATTATAATAATCATTTTAGACTTTACAGAATCATAACTTATTATTGATAATAATCATTTTAAACTTTTTTGAATTTACAGAATCATATCTGATTATTAATAATTATATGTGATACCATGTTATATGAAAATGTTTAATCATTTATCAATTATGAAGGTCATTTCTGAATTAAAAAAATTAGAATTTATTATTTTTAATTATATATCATTTTAATATCATTTTATACTTATCAACCTCTTTGCTAAATTTAGGTGTCCAGTGCAAAGGATATAGCACCTGTAGAAAGTCCAAAAACAAAGAAAAGAAAGGTGAATGAACAAGTGAGGATGAATCAATTAAGGACGAATCAACTGAGAACGAATCAAGTGAGGAGGAATCAACTGAAGAAGAGGATGAGGTGGATGATGGTAAAAAGGGACGTGGTGACAAAGACGAATATGATGATGGGAAGGGTGGCAAGGGGGCTACAGTGTCCACTAAAGCCCCTAAGGGTGGCAAGGGGGCTTCAGTGTCCACTTCTGAAAAAGCCCCTAAGGGAGGGGTGGCAAGGGGGCTTCAGTGTCCGCATCTGAAAAAGCCCCTACGGGTGGCAAGGGGGCTTCAATGTTCGCATCTGAAAAAGCCCCTACAGGTTGCAAGGGGGCTTCAGTGTCCGCCTCACAGGCAATTGGTGCAAAGCGAAAGGAAGCAACCGGAACCTCTGGAGACTGACAAAGCTAATGATGTTGCTGAGTCCACATATAGCGACATTGAAGTGTTTAAGCCAAATGAAAAACTGCCCAAGATTGAATTGCATGCAAACAAGAGGCTTGCAATAATAGCTCACCACAAGTCTAAAAAAATGAGTAACAAATGGTTTTTTTTTGATATTTGTACTTAAGTTTAGTATACTTTTGACAAGTACATAATTAATGTTTTCATTCAAACAGGTTCAAGGATCAGGTATTATACAGGTATTTGGAGTCAAAAGTGGACCGTTAAACCTTCCACATTGCACTAAAGCGGAAAACTCAAATACCAATAGAGGTAATAACATGATGTGATGCTTATGACGCCACATTACAGTTTACAAATAATTCCTAACACCTGTGTTCAATCCAATTTCAGATCATGGATGTGTATGCAGCCGACACCAACTATGAGGCCTCTGGTGGAACTAAAATTGGGGAGTTATTTGGGCTTTACGTTTTCAGACCATCATTTTTGGTATGGTTTTTTGGCTAACTATAGTGTACAAAAAAATGCGTAGTAATAATTAAAATAACCTTCTGATAAATTCGATTGTAGTGCACGCTTTTGGCGGAGGAAATTAAGGGAGAACCTTTAGAAGAGTTAGTAAGCGAAGAAGTTAAGTTGATCAACAACTTCTTTGAAGAGAGCTACAAGCTCTAAGATAAGAGAAAGGTATTATGTCTTTATTTTGCATTTTTGAACAATATTCTTTGATTAAACCCATGATTATGATATTTATACGATCATTATATTCTTTATAGGTTAAACTTTAAGTTTGCATACTCATTATTTTCTTTTAATACTTCTTACTTTGTTCCTAGTTAAATATTAGATTGTTGATAATGGGAACTAACGCATCGTCTGTATTGATCATGATGACATCTAGCTGTATATGCCGGTATATCTGGATAATGGGTGGTTCATCTATGTCTTCCATATGGAACAAAGAAAAGTGTTCACAGTGGATTTTAACGACTTGAATGAAGAAGATGATAAAGAAGAAACCGCAATGCATGTGAAAAGGATCAAAACATTGGTACGTAACTCTTATGTCCACATAATTTAGAAGCTACTGCAGTTTTTTCAAAACAAATGTTCTAATGCTCGTCTTATTTATGAGCCAGATGAAGCACACTTTACAGATTCTTCGTACTACAGAACATCCACTCAAACATCCAGATGTTGACACTTTTAAGATTTTTAAGTGTGCTGGCATCCCAAAAGCAAAAGCAGTATCAGAGACTGGCATGCTTTGCATTTTGTTCCTGATAAGTACTCTAGAATCAATGTTTTCGTGCCTACAGGTGATGATTATTACATAAACTTTGTTTATTTAACAGTTATAAAACATAATATTTATGTTGTGCCAATTGATAAAAAAAACGTCCGAATTGCAGTTGTATGGAACGGGAAAGAGTGACATGCTTTTTAGGAAGTACATGGTGTGGAAATTGCTAATGTCATGCAACAATCAAGAGAGGAAGGATTTAGATTCCAATTTGGGTGTGTGATTCAGCAGAAATATAATATTGCATATGTGTGTTACTTATGTTGTTTACTATAGTTGCATCTAAAACATCTTACGTAGTTTACTTATTTATGGAATCTATATGACATTTATGGAATTAGATTAAATTTTATGTAATTGACTATTTATGGCATCAGAATGAGATTTAAAATATCATTTTATTACATAAAGATTACCACTTAATTAGAAAACTACTTACAGCCTCAATAACGTTACAATAACAATGACAATACTTAAAACAATTGATGTTGTCAACCCCATCCTAGAGAGTTTCATGTTGGTCTCTTTGCACTTGGATAACTTTACAACTAATAATTCACTATCAACCCTCATTTTCGATATTTTGTCTCAAAGAAGCTTATTTTCAACTTTAAATTGACTGCCTCGCAGTTCATCGCCATGCACTGCTCCTTCAACTGTGCCACTAGATCCCTTAGACTTAGGGATTCCCGTTGGTTTGCTTCTTCTTCCCAACAAAAAAATCCACAAATATCATCCTATCAAAGAGTTACTCCACAACACTTCATAATCCGAAATAAAGAAAAAAAAAAGTACACCGGAAATTACCTTCCAATTCGAACATGAATAAAACTTGTGCCTTGCATTTTCAGTTTTTTTGCACACTTGTACCTTGACTAGTAGATTGTGATTGCATTCAACAACACGTTCACAAACGTTGATATTCCAAGTGGAGGAAGAACATGATTCATTTTTTTTTAATTTGTTTCTTCTACGACCAATCTCAACTAATTTATAGGTAGGAACCATGGACAATTTGGATTTTGAAATGAAAGCAATTAATACAGTTACCGTTGGATATATCATGAAATATACAATTTCAGAAACTATAAGTAATCCAGTCTGTAACATAATTTAATTAATAGCATCATTATACATTTTATAGAATTAGATGTGTTTACTTTGAATCCGAAAAAATTTACATATTAGGTCCTTAGTAGAACCGTTGATCTACTATTCAGTGCATTAAATACGGTTACCGTTGGTAAATGTAGCGTGGATGTTTTACAATAGTTACCGTTTGAGACGTAACACTTATTTATGGTATCAAATCCATGTTTATAATAGCCGTACAAATTCATAATAATCGTACAAATTTAACTAATTATCATCATACAATAGTGTTAATTAAATAAAGCTACTACATGCCGGTTATGGTACACAAAACAACTTAACCTATATATTTACTTTGATGGTGAGGCGTTTACTTGGATGAATTCACCGGGTATGCGGTCCCATAAACGACACCATCAACATCCTGTTAAATCATATACGTACGTAGGGGTGTTAAAGACATGAAAAATATAATCACTATTATTATTATATACAATTAGGATTAAACCTTTGCTTTGCCGTAAACACCGTTGCATTGAAGGTCAGACTGTATTGCCAAAGCAACATTGTCCTGTCTCCATGAACAAATCCTACAACCATTAATATTCCACTCCATCTTGCTTGCATGACTAATCCTATCTAAGTATATAAGCTGCACCAAACAGGTTATTTATATCATATATTTTGTGATTGTAAGCAATAAACAAGAGAAAAACGTTAGGTAAACAAACACGATTAGAATTATTCCGCAACCTTGCTTATCCCAACTGTCACTGTACTTGGTAAGTCAATCCAACATATACTTGCCCCAGTTATACTTATATGCCATGTTTGCATAGTGTAATACAAAAACATGAGCAGAACTTATCCAGGTGTCTTTCAAAGTTGGACATAGCAATGCACCTAGTGTGTAGAGTAGAAAGTGTTGCTTGAACATGGCCTTATTATATTTCTCAACATATATGTCAGCATACACTTTAGAGTCTTTGATAGCACCGCGAAAGGATGAACCTTGTACCTTTTTTCATATCTTTGAATGATTCAGCAGAAGCTTTTTGCGAATAAAACAAAAAATCACAACCAGGAACTCCAAGGACCCACTCAACCATCTCACAATCAACAACATATAAGTTGTCCCTAATTTTTAGGGTGCATGAAACGGGATCAAACCTTGAAACAATCCAACTTATAAAGGATGGGTTTATACTTGTAATGGACAAATGGAGCAGATTGACAAATCCAATTTCCTCAACCTAACCTCTTTGAGTGGGATTCAGCTTCCCAACGAGTTCAACAAACCAAATTAGATTCTTTGTGCAAGTTGAGTATTGTAGCACAAGTTTTAGAATAACAAAAAATAATCAACATACACCCATTATAATAACAAATAATTTATTTCTTTTACAGTATCATGAGTTACTCACTGAAATCATAAGTTAGTTACTATAAACAACAAATAATTTATTTCTTTAACATCATTGTAATTTAGTTACTGTAAACAAAAGAGCTTAATTTATTTTACAGAATCATAATTTCCTAAATTTAAACAATAAATAATTTATTTCTTTTAAAATATCATAAATTACTTAATGTAAATAGCGTATCTTAATTTGCAGTCATAAATAAACTGCAATATTTCAATATAACTAAAGTCTTACAAAAACATTAAAATATTCCTAAAAGATCTGACAATATTGGATTACCATGCAAATTTGGATACGAATTTGAAAGTGAATTTCAAATTTATAATTGAAATGCATCAACTTCAAACGTGTACCTGGTTTGTGAGGAGGTTTGGTTTCGGAATTGGCACACCCTTGTTCGGTTCCAGACCACCAAATGCTTTTCAGATCTTCGTACCCTATCCCCCTTCAATTGCCGGTTATGTTTGATTAATATGTGCATAGATCTGTTTGACAATGCAACCCTTTTCAAGTTGTTGAAATCATCCTCATCCAGTAGATCAAATAATTCACTCATGGGACAACCAAACGAAGGAATATAACTTACATTACATTCTTCATACCCAAGCCCTTTAATTATGGCAGCCAATTTCTCTGGTTCAAAATCATTGTCAAAAATATTAACAAGAAGGTGTTCTCCATCTTTGTACTTCAACTTGGAATAATATACAAGCCTCCCACCATGCCAGATTGTACAACTTATTGAATTTGACTCTGCCATTCTGAACTTTAAAATGCATGTACTAAAACCGGGTCTAAGAGAGAGAAAAATTATAAATAGGAAAAAAAATGAGCAAAATGGATTCATTGGAGATGGTGAGTTTGAAGTTGGGCCACATGTTCAATAATATATACCATTATTTTTAATAATTTTTTATAAAACCATAGTGTAGACTAGACTATAAAATAAAATAATACAGTATTATGTTTATGTTACCAAATAATAAAAGATACAATAAAATACTGAAAATAATATACTTCGTAGTTATTAAACAAGAAAGAGGTATGCAAATCTGAAAGTATTATTTTTATTCATTTGGATTTTATAAAAACAAGAATGATTCTTTAAAATGAAAAATGTTTGAAACAAAAACTAAAAAAAAAAAGGCTTTTTTAAGGTCACAAGGTTCAAACACTGAATGACTTTGCATAATACACAATTTCAATAATTGCTAGACCATTAAACTAAGGGGGTATCAGCACATTAATTAGTTATAAAAATTATTATTTAATATTAAGTCTGGTGGTATTAAATGAAGTGGTTCTCTTTTTTGATTTTTTAAATTTTGAAAATAGTTATTAGAGATTATTTATAGTTACTTTTTTATAAAATATAAAAGAGTTACACATCTAAAAGTATAACTTTGTTCCCTCCAAAAAAAAATATGATTCCATAAAATTGAAAAGTTATTAAACCAAAAAACAAAAAAATTATTTTACGCACTGTCGCAGGGTTTAAACTCATATAAACTATGAACATTACACACGTAAATTGTATACAAGACCATTGGACTAAGGGGTATCAGCACGTTGATCGATGATTAGGTGAAAAGAAATTTATTTATTAAAATGGTTTAGTGTCTATTACAATTCCGGCGAAACTTTGGTGTCCATTACAATTCCGGCAAAATTTTGTGTGTCCAATTACAATTCCGGTAGTAGCATTAAACCAATTTTCAACTACAAATTCTACGAAAAATTTTACAACATTAATCCGTATCAACCAAATTTGTATCAAAATAGTTACAAACCACCGGCGAATGGCTGGTCACCATGCCGTGGAAAAACTATTAAAGGCGAAGTCATCCGCAACAATCTCACCAGCAAACTATCGCATGACACAACTAAGAATTCCAGAAACCTTGAATGTTTTGCATTTGTTATTGCTCTTTATGAGGACTGGAGACTAAAAAAAAAATTGGAGAGAGAAAAAAATGAGGGGAAAAAAATCAGAGGCTATTTTTTTCGGGAGTATATAATAAATTAAATTAGGTAGTTGAAAGGTTAAGGTCAATTTGAAATTCAAACTTTAAAATTTCAGAATTAAGGTTTAAAATTCAAATGAAAAGAGGGATGACCCATATAAAAAAAAAGATACCCTTTCAACCAATGGGTAGTTTGGTGTACAAGATTCATTGCACACTAAGTTTACCTCCAACACCTCCAAAATTATTACAATGTAATGCTATTGTAATGCTAAAAAATTTAATTATCAAGTAAACTTCATTAATAAATGAAATTTTAACAAACAAAAGTTATGAAGTTCAAATTTTGATGTAATTTATGCATATAGGCAGTTTTAATGCATAAATATAAAATACTCAGAAATTTCGATGTAATTCATGCACACTAATTTTTAATAATTATTCTCATATTAACACTAACTTAATTATAAAATATAAATTTGTCTAAAATATAATGATAATAAATTTATGAAAGAGCCTGTCAGCCAATACAAGAATAAAATTTATATACATCTAGGTGCAAGGTGTACATGTGTAATCAAAGTATTTTCTTCTCATTTAATATTTTTTGTCATTTTAAAATCTTAAAATAAAAAAAATAATAAAAAAAAAACTACTTTTGGGTACACCCACCTCTATGTACACCCACATGTATATAAAAGGTGTTGATTGTCCAGATAAATATTTTAAAATATGCATTTTACACTATGCATATTTCTGTATATATTTGATTTCATTGACAGATTGGTATCATTTCGTCTTGTTAACAAAATGAATTTCTTAAAGCGTAATACTTTAACTATTTATGTCTCAAATTTATTAAAATTATATTTATATATATTTATTAAATTTAAGGGTTGAGATTTGTTATTAATTTAAATTTAATAACAATAACAAATCTCAACCCTCCACTTCAAAACTTTAACATATTTGTAGCCATTGCAAAACTATCTCTTATATTAATTAAAAATGTAAATACAAACTAATATATATATATAAATAAAGTATACATTTTAGGAGAGCTTTCGGAGAGCCACGTAATAAATATAATTATTTCGACCAATAAGAAAAAAAATTTGTATTTTATTTTTGAATTAAAAAAATTATATCGCCACCTAGATAAAAGTAACGGATTAGATTTGATATATCTAAAATTTTAATGCCACATAGATTATAATCCATGAATTTAAATATTTTAATGGAAAAAAAATAAAGTAAAAATATAGGAAAAGATAAATTCATTTAATCATTACTACGAGTATAAGAAATCCAAAAAAATATAGGAAAAGATAAATCTCCAAAAAGATATTTAATTGGGTTCAAATTATGAAAATATCCTACTATCCAAAAATTATCTCCACGTAACCGTACTTGGTGGAGAAATATGGTGGGTTCAAATATTAATATTTTTTTAAAATTTATGATATGGTGAAAATTATCTCCACGTAAATAAACTTGGTGGAGAAATATGATGGGTTCAAATATTATTTTTTTTTTATTTATGATATGGTGGAGAAATATGGTGGATTTAAATAGAAAAATACGTAACTATAATATGATAATTTATGAGTACATGTAGATATACATGGAATAAAAATATGACTTCATGATAACCCAATAAAATAAAATAAAATATTCAAATGATAATCGATTATAATAAAGTTTGATACTTACCATTATAAGATAAATTTTAATAGTGTTTATGATAAGAAATAAAAATTGTTCTTTAATTATAATTAAATCAAAATTTGTGATACCTACCATTATAAATTGACACATCATACGACATAAACAAAATGTCGTATCAATACAAAACCCCATTAAGTGAATTTTGTGTTAGTTTTTGGTCATCAATGGCCGGGTAATTTTAAGCTTAATTTCTAAAATCCTATGTTTAAATTTGTATTTGTAATTATTACTTACATTAATTTGGGATACTTAACGATTATATGTTTATGTTTTATTTACTAAATTTTGTTTTTGCATGCAGATCTAACGCATCATATGACACCAACAAAATTTCGTATCAATACAAAACCCCATCAAGCGAATTTTGTGTTAGTTTTAGGTCATTAATGTCCGGGTAATTTTTAAAATCTTATGTTTAAATTTATGTTTGTAATTATTACTTACATTGTATTTATTTGGGATACTTAACGATTATCTGTTTGTGTTTTGTTTACTGAATTTTGTTTTTATATGCAGATCTAATTTAATTAGAGAATTAAATTCTACCAAAAATGATTGAAAAATCAAAGTACATTGTATTTATGTTGAGCATTGTCAAGCATATATGGTTGAAATTAATTTGTAAAGTTCTCGATTTGATGCAACTATTCAAGTTAATTTTTTTGGCTTTTATACATATATTTAATGCAACTATTTCAAATTAATTTTAAAAATTGTAAGAAGAAGCTAAGGCAAATGGCACATGATTTGATGTTGTATACTTATTATACGGATGGCTTTCGTTATTATTGGAGATGATGAAAAAATTCCAATGCACAGATTTGATTTTATACAATGACAATTTTTTGATCAATTTCGCAACAATTTTTCATTTATTAGTAAATATATTGATTTACTTTATATAAATGTAAAGATTTAATTTATATCAATTTTATTTTTTCTAACATAAACAATGAATAATGATTTAGGATTTAAATTATTTAAAAAATTAAAAATTTATCTTTTCTGATTAAAGATTTTAGGTAACGGATGAAATATCATAATTACAATTTATTTATATTTAATAAATTCAATTATAATGAATAAAGTTATATTATTACCGGTAGGTCTAAGTCCTTTTCTAACTAGAAGAGCAGCAAATCGTCTGCTCACTGAAGAAATTACAGTAAAAAAAATTAAAATTAAACTTTTGTAATTTTCTCTGAAATTATTAAATACAATAAATCAAAAAATTAAAAACCTTTGATGATAAAATCGTGCATCGCACGGGCTTTCATTTAGTTTTAACATATTTGAGACATAATAGTGTAAAGTACTACACTTTAAGAAATTCAATTTATTTATTTTTTTTAACGGAAAGAAATTCATTTTGTTAACAAGACGAAATGATACCAATTTGTTAAATTAATGAAATGAATTTTTTTTTGAATGGAATTAATGAAATGATTAAAGAAGTGAGGTTTTATAACCGGATAGTTTTGCAATGTCTACAAAAATGTAAAAATTTCAATAACAATAATAAATCAACCCTTAAATTTAAAGGAGGACTAATATTAACTGTTTATTTGTTTGACTATAAAAAATTTAAAATAAATAAAAAAATAATGTAAAAAAAAAAAAATCGTTTTTAATTTTATCACCACAAAGAAACTGCTCTACCCATTTATAAAGACTATAATAAACCCGATCCACATTAATATTACTGTGCACCGAGTACAATCACTTGACTTATCACACGTTTTTTTTTTTGGGAAAATCACACGCTCTTTCTTTCTCTTCCTTTTAATTTCCTCTCTCCTTCTGACAGATTATTTTCTCTCTCCTCTATTGATGTTCTTTATATTACACTTCAATAATGGTGAAGGCGAGAGGAGGAAGTTCATCAAAATCAACAATGGCGGTCGGAACTAGACGTGGAATTTCATCAAATTGGAGTAACGAAGAGGATTACGATCATTAGTTGGGCAGCCTTGCAAAGGTATTTAAGTTTTCGATTAATAAGTTCAATTTTCTGTGTAAATCATCTGATTCAGTTCAATTTAGCTTTAGATTTTCAATTTTAGTGTTTAAAATTCATTTTCAAGAGGTATTTTAGTATTTGATTTGATTTTTAGGGTTTAGTTTTTGTTAGCTTAATTCTACTGGTTTTTTTTTTTTTTTTTTTTTTTTTTTTTTTTTTTTTTTTTTTTTAGTTTTGGTTCTCTCTCTTGATTTGTTCATAGTTTTAGTGTAGAATTCTAATTTCGTTGTTTGTCTTGTGTATTGATTTTAGTCGAAAAACTTTAGAAATTGCGGAATGTGTGCTTATGCGTGCAAAATAAGAAAATAATTACCGGAGTTTTTGATTGATGATTTTATAAACTTGGCATTCTTACTCCTCATTATAGCTTGATTTGCGTGAATTTTTTTTAAAAACTACTTACAATTTTTTAGATAATAATTGAAATGCTTCTTGTAAATTTCTCTTGTAACCATTGCATGCTGCTTGACAACCATAACTTATGTGTACTTGGGTAAAAATGTCAAGCAAATAAATATGATAATAAAAAATAAAAACTGATTATATCATATCAAATAATTAACTTCTTATGATTTATGTGATGCATTGTTTAATTTATCAAAATCAAAATAAAAAGTGACTATATCAAATTAAATATGATTATAAGATATAAAAAGTGATTATATCATATTAAACTGATTATATTTTTTATATCAAATTAAATAAACTAATAAAAGTGACTATATCAATATAAATATGTTTATAAAAAAAAATAGTGATTATATCACATCTTTCATTAATAATAATGTTCCTCATATTTATTTTGTATGTTTTATTTATAGAACCAAATCATGATATTGGAGAAATTACTAAACCAAATCATGATATTGGAGAAACTGTTGAACCAAATCATGATATTGGAGAAATTACTGGAATTGGTGATCATGTTGGAGTTTCTGACACATTTAAAGCTTCTAATGTTTGAAAAGAATGTGGTGGAATAGAAGGTTGAGAGGAGATTACATATAAGAGGCGTAAACTCAAAGTAATGGTTTTTGAAACTGGTGAGAAATCTGGTTCTACAGTTGGAAATGAATTAGGAGAAAAGTCTTTGATGGATTTGAAATAAAAAGGTATAGTTGTGCCTAAGAATTTACAAGTTGGAGGTCAACAAAAATCTTTGAAAGATACCATTATTCATGATAAGAATGCTTTGTTCAAAAGTAAGTGTTATGGTAAAAAGTTGGTTAAGTTGTTTAAAAAATTGGATGACAATCGTCAAATTAAAGCTATTCATGATATTGGATTTGGTGGTTTGCTTTCTTTGCAATTGTATAGAACTAATAATATTTTGAACCAATGGATTGTTGATAATTTTGATGGTAGTACATGTTTGTTTAAAGTTGGTATTGGAAAGGAATTTATGGTGAGTGAGTATTGATGTATATGACATGTTTTGTCATCCTTTGAACCCTGGAAATGATGTAGTTGAATTTCTAGGGGAAAAAATGATACAAACCCACATATGCATTTAAAGACTTTTTGGAGAAAGTATTTCAATTTGATTGGTGATAATGCTGCGATTAGTTTGAAATCTGTTCAACCGCATTTAATTTCTTTGGAGGATGGTGGTGAAGTTTTCAAGAAATTGTTTGTTTTCTTGCTCCTGCAGCTTCTTCTATAGTTGATTTGCGACTTGCATTTGTTTTTGATGATGTCACTGCAATCCCAAGGTTGAATTGGTCCAAGTATGTTTTTGATCGATTGTGTTCTGCAACAAGGCTTTATAAGGACCAGAAGAAAAGGGGGAAAAGGGTTAAAAGCTTTGGTGGTTGTATTGTTATGTTGCAGTTGATTTATTTTCATCATTTAAATGTGAAAAATTCAACTATTCCTTTCTCACTGCCATTGATTCAACATTGGGATTTTGATAAAGTTCAGAAAAGAATAAAATTGGAATGTGATTCAGATTGTTATGGAAGTGGCATTTAGGATTGTATTTATCCTATTTCTAAGAATTTTGTGTTCAAGGATGGACATGTTGATATGAGTCAGCAGATTGGAGTTGAAAGCATTCAATTATTCAATGACCCTATCAAGCGTACTTCAAAGGGAAAGATTTACTTCAAGTTTGAATTATTTGACAATAGTCTCATCGATGAAGATATTATGGCTCAAGCAAAAGATGTAAGTGCTTTATGTTTTTGAACTGAAAATCATTATTTCTTTTATATATTAATATTAACATGATTCTTGTGATATAATCATGTTTTATCTTACATAATGTTTTTTTTTGTGATATAGACATATTTTATCTTATATAATGATGTTTCTTGTGACATAGACATGTTTTACCACTATTAACATGTTTTTTGTGATATAGTCATATCTTATCTACTATAATGATGTTTCTTGTGATATAGTCATGTTTTATCTATAAAATGATATTTCTTGTGATATAATAATGTTTTACCATTATTAACATGCTTTTTGTGATATAATCATGTTTTATTTAATATAATGATATTTCTTGTGATATAGTCATGTTTTACACCTTTTGTGATATACTCATGTTTTATCTAATATAATGATATTCTTGTGATATAGTCATGTTTTACACCTTTTGTTACTTTTTTTTCCAAGAATTTAATGCTCAAATGGTTGATCATGAAGAGGGATGTAGAAGTTGTTGTTGAATATCATCTCGAGGAATTAAAAAGATTGAAAAAAAAAATGATTGAAAAGTTTGTGCATGATTCTTCCTTTGTTACTTCTATTCTTGAACCATCCCAGAGAGATTTAGATCTTATGTCAACTACTCTATTTGAAAAATTTATTGATGAAATTGTTATGATTTCAAAATTGTTAAGGATTTGCCTGGTGGTTGGGATGATCTTTCTGATGTTCGAGGTTTCTACAAGGACTGTAGTTTGTCATCTGCAGCAAACAACATAGTAAGTAATGTTGCTCATAATATAATGGGTAATGAACAAAATCTTTGTGGGAAACCCGAAACATGTTGGTTTGTTTTCTAGGAGGTTCTAAAAAATAATCAATCAAAGTGCAATCTTGATTTTGGTGAAAAAAATGTTGGTGAGTGTGGTGTTGTGTTTTTCTTTCTGATTTTATGGTTAAGCATGCTGAGGTTATGAAGGACATAGATGTGTTTGTTCAAGAAATTGTTGATTATTGTTTTATCAATGAACCTCCTTTCGGTCTAAGGTAAGTTATTTTTAAAAATAAAATTATTTCAATACTTTGCTTTTGTAATTCTGATTTTTAATTAATTACTTTTATCTATTCAGTGAGGAAATTTTCAAGGCAAGTGATTTTCACTGTGTTTCAAGAGAAGAATTTTGGACAATTGGATCTAAATTAAAAATTGGTGAAGCTATTGTTGATTGTTGGACATTCTTGCTCAATGAAAATGAAATAAAAGCCGATCATAATCCTAAGAAGTTTTTCCTTGGATCTTCTCTAAATGTACGAATATACATTTTTTTTTCACTAGCTTTTATATTTCTTTTATACAAAGTTTTAATTTACTTTTCTTTTTGCAGGAAATTTTAATGAAAATTTGTGAAGATAAAAATGATGTCGGTTTGCAAGATCAGTTTTCAATTCCTTGAAACAAATAATAGAGTCTTACAATAATATTACTTTGGATGAAAATATTGAGATGGTAAATATATTTTCTATCTTATATAGTCATGTTTAATATCATATAATGATGTTTGTGTATATATAATCATGTTTAATATCATATAATGATGTTTGGGTATGTATAATCATGTTTGTGCTGAACATTTCAGGTATTTTTTCCAGTCTTATTTAAGCATCATTATTTTTTGTTTGTGCTAAATATTAAAGAGCAGAATATTCAATATCTTGACAACATTTTTGTTCTACATTTCTTCAAGATTTCATATTTGTAATTCATTCTTATTATAAGAATACTAATTATGATTTTTTTTTTTGTAGGCTGATTTAATTGGAAATTTTTTCGAGTTAATTCACTTAAGTATTTGTTTGTGATATTGGACTCTTTAAAATAAAAGAGATTGAAGGGAGGTGGAAGACCAATATGCTATTTTTGGACTTAGATTGTGCTGTTTTTGTGTTGACCAATATGCTCTTGTTTGACGGTTTAATGTGTTTGAATGCCCTTTTTTGAATACTGTAAGTTTTATTATTTTGTATCATTTTGTCTATGCTATGAAAATAGTTAAGAGTTTAGGTAAGGAATAATGTTTTATATGATTTTTAATTTTCAGGAGAATGATAGAAAGATATGCAGAGCTTGTATATGTGCAAGCCTTGTTTTATCAGATATGAATAAAGTGTGATCTCAGTTGTTGGATAATGTGATTGCATTTAAAGATAAAAGGTTAAAGACTTTGCAGACAATTGAAGAGAACAGAAGGAAACAGGCCCGAAAAAAAGAAAAGCTGAAGAAACCCAAAGCCAAAAAACAAAAAATTGTAGCAGCTAAGAAGAAGAATAAGTTGTAGAGTTCTAAAACTAATAATATGGATTAGTATTTTTTGTATGTAATGACATTTACACGTGTAATGTCTAAAAATGTAATGACATCTATATAAATCAATGAATCAAGTTCATGATATTATTTTAGTGTTTAACAACTTATATATGATTATATAATATTAAATATGATTAAGAGTATACCAAATATGAGTATATAAGATGAATAGCTAACAGATACATTCTACAGAACTGGAACATTTTTCACCTATGTGACCACTTTCTTGTTTGGTTTCTTCCTATTTTTGCTTTTCTTAGCTTTTCCATAAGCCTTGATCGATCTTTGACACTCCTCTCCCAATATTTTTTGTGCCTCTGGTACAGCAACATAGCTGCACAATAATTACTAGAAAGGTGACCCGGCTTGCATGAACCGGTCGGACACCACCCTGACCAATACACAACTTCCTCTTATTTTGGGTTACATAATTAAGTACATGGCTGATAGCTATAGCTAATTTACTTTTGCACGAGAAGATCTCTTCTATGGTCAAGTTTGTATGAAATATTGACTCCTATTTTGGTCACTATATCAATTAAAATCTTATTATAAGAAAAAGAAAAAAATAGAGAGGATTTTACAAAGTAAAATTAAATAAGATAATATGAAATTAGAGATGATTATACCCAATCAAAATGGATTATACCCAATCAAAATGGATTACCAAGTCAAAATTAATTATACCAATACAAAACTTATTATGCCAAGTAAAAACTGATTATGCCAAATCGAAACTGATTATGTTGTATATGACATAAAAAAGTTAATAAACCAAATATACTAAAACAAAACTTTTGGAGTTATCGAACCAAATTCTTTATGTCTTTTTTTCCCTTTTTTTTGTTGGCTTTTTGTATAAATCATAATTCCCCTTGATTCTCTTGTTATCTTTCCCTGGTAGTTGCTCTATCGGGATCCAATATAGTTAGTCCTGATGATGACAATGCTTGATGACTTCCATCTTCAGTTGTTGTTGCTTTTGTTTGTTGTGTTGCTGCTTTTGCCTTTTTAGCTGCTTTTGCTTCTTCTGTTGCTCTTCTTTGTTCCTCTTCCTGGATTATTTTGTCAACAATAATGTTTGTCTCAAGAAATTTTCTTGTTTCTACTATTTTATGGCTCTTCAGAATTAAATTGTATTGCCTGCAAGTGAAAAGATAATAGCCAAGATAAAATTGATTATATCATTATAAATCAGATTATATCATTAAAAATCAGATTATATCATTATATATCAGAACATACTATGTGAACATATTATTACCTTCTAATCATGTGTAATCTCCATGGTGTGTAGTTGTTAAGTTTTCCTCTTTCTCTTTTCTTTTTATCATGTCTCTCCCCAAACTTCCTTTTTTGCAAACCTTGTCCACCTTGTAGATATACAGTGCTTTGGAATTTTATTGAAAGAATGTAGGTGCAAAACTCTTATGCAATGGAAGCACAACCATCCCGATTCTTCAAAGTTCTTATCTCTAGTTGAAAAGTTTAACCAAACTTTATGATCTGAACCTGATATGCCATTGATGTAAACTCTATAAGTGATGTTGTTTTCTTCGGGATCTAGAAGTTCAACATTGCTTGCGATGGCATACTTGAATTCTTCCTGAAAGTCTCTGAATAGTGTATGTGTATATATCATTGAAGCATGTCTTAATAATGGACTCATATAGAGGTCAGATTTGGAATTCCTTTTGTATAGTTGAAGTCATCCATTTCTTCATCTTTTCTCCATCTCCTCACTGTTGCTTGAAATATAGAAAAGAATTTTGTCAAGCTTGTGGTTTTACTTGCATTGAATCCAATCGCATGGTTTGTACTCTCACTTCTTTGTGAGGATAAAATTGCAGCAAAGAAAAAATCCTTGCTAAGTGTTGTACACCACTTTTCCTTTAGTGAGTATAGCCTATTGAACCAATCATCATTTTGAAGGTTATGCTTTTTAATAATTTTATTCCAATTCTCTTCAAATTCTTTCTCTGTTATGCAACCACTTAAGCATTTGTGGAACTCTTTTTTGAAGTCTCTATCTGCCTTTAGTAATCCAAACCTTGTATTCGCATTTTGACTTAAAAGCATACAAAATAATCAACATTGTAATCAGTATAAAAAAAATGACTATACTACATACAATGTTATTATATTGCATAAAAGAAGATTATACCAAGTGATTACAGCACAAACGCTTTTGTAAAAAAAGAAAAAAAAAAGGATTATAGCACAAAAAAGATTATACTTGACAGATGACGTGTACCTCTTTGATTCCCGCAGCAATTGCTGCATCTTGATCAGTAAATATAGTAATGGGGCATTTTTGTTGCATTGACTTTTTGAAAGTTTCGAACACCTATTCAAAAGATTCTTTAGTTTCATCACCAAGAAAAGCACATGCAAACATTGTGTTCCTCCAATGGTTATTGATTCCCACAAAAGGAGCACAAATAAGGTTGTATTTATTTGTCCTATATGTAGTATCAAAAACCATAACATCTCCATAAATTTTTTAGTCTTCAAGCATCATTGCATCCCTCCAAAATAAGAAACAAACTTCTCCTTCTTCACTTAGTCTCATTCTAAAGAAGAACTCATTGTACTCTGTCATTTGCTCATACAATTTGTCAACAACAGTTTGAGAATCAGTTACATTTATTGGCTTCATTTTGAGTTTGTAGCAACAATTGAAATGATCTTTCTTTTAATGTCCCAATAAGTCTCTCCACCAGCTTCATAACTCATACAATTATATGAATCAATTGGTCTTAAACCAGATTTTGTCATGGCTTGTATAACTTGTTCCTTAGGGGATGTCATTTGTCGCTCTGATCTATGTAGATAATTAAGTGACTGTCTTGTCAAAGGATGATTGCTGCATCACATGACGTACTATTTCAAACTCTTTTTTACATTCATCTTTGCACGTATTGATGCTACACAACCTGTTTTTGTTATCATAACTCTTCTTTTCCTTCTCTTATTTCCTTTTGTTGAAGTACTTTCTTCTGTCATGACTTCTTCTTCAACCTTTGTTTTTCTGCTGTTTCTTTCCCCTTCAGCAGAACACATGTAGTATTTCTCATTGACTATTTCGGTTCCCTCTATTTTTATATCTTTTGACTTTCTTACACTAAACCCTACTAAAGCAACATGTTGACAATATAGCTCATATATTTCCTTCAAAGTTTCTCTAGTTTCACCAACTAAACAACCTTCAATGTCTTCATTGATTTTTGATGATGTATGAGATTCTGATTGTACATAAAAAAATGTCACTCTTACGATTTTATTATGATAATACTGCATAAAAATAGATAAGATCATAAAAGGTTATTATAATTACCATAATATGATTATGATTCATAAAAAATGATTATATCATACACATAAGGACAAACTATGTCTGCACAATCTCAACTAATTTTGACAATATGATGTTATTTGTGGGTTGCGCCTGGTGTGAACTATACTGATTAACGAATAAATTGCTTGCTGATAATTAACGAGTGAATGTTGTATGTCTCTACATGCTCTATAAACCTATTCATTCTATTGAGACTATTGTCAGCTATATCTCCCCCCCCCCTCCAAGCACCCCCTTTGTTCAAGTTGGACCGAAGAGTATCATCTATTATAATATTCAACAAATACAAGAGGCCACTAAAAATGTTACAGCACCATAAGGTAATGCCCAATGAAATAGTGCAAGTAAAAGAATCATATCATTTTAATATAGAATACACTGAATCACCACATAGGAATTAATCAAACTCTCACAACCGTACCCCTCCCTTGCCTACATGCAACACACAACCCCCTCCCCTGCATTACACATGATTATAATGCGAAAAAGAAGATTATAGAGTATTAGATAGGATTATATCACATAAATGATTATTGAAATGATTAATATACCGTACACCAAATATAAGATTATTATGTTGCAGAAATTTTATAAAATTGATTATATTATATTTAAAGTGATTTTATCATAAGTAAAGTGATTATACCTATCATTTAATAAAACGTCCGACTTATATAGCCAACATTAGTAGCTAAATTCCTAAATTAATGTGCCAAACAAGTGTTGCATGAATTAATAGATGTAGATATTGGAGAA
The DNA here is from genome assembly GCF_001683475.1 of Chenopodium quinoa. Classification (NCBI taxonomy): domain Eukaryota; kingdom Viridiplantae; phylum Streptophyta; class Magnoliopsida; order Caryophyllales; family Amaranthaceae; genus Chenopodium; species Chenopodium quinoa. The sequence goes on from NW_018742951.1 coordinate 7,430,960, forward strand.
TAATTCACATTTATAAATCCTATTAAATATTATGAAATTGCAATTGCATAATCGCTTAATTCACATTATCAAATTCTAAAACCAATTACATAATTCGCATATATATCGTATATCGCATAATACCTTGAGCTTGTATTACATGTTGATCATTCTGATCCTCAACTTCAATAATAGCTTATTCTACATCTTCAATAGCTTCATCTTCTTGTTCAAGTCCGAATTGAATGGGATGATGATACAAGTTTTCTATATTTGACAAATCAAACAATGATCAATAAATTTGCACAGTTTATCAAAATCAAGAAGATGATCAGTAAATTTTATAATTCTTACCTTTGTAGTAGCTTTCGATTTGAGCTTCATTGTTCTGATCGAAATTGATTATGTTAATATCAAAATTTTCTATAGTGTCCAGTATATTTCGATTTAGATCAATTTCAATTGAATGTATAGAAGAATTCACCATGATTTTTGCAGAAATTGGTTGATTATGGAGATATATAAACCATAGAATTGATTAGAAGGAGAGAGAAAAAAAAATCGAGCTCTGATGACGAAAATGTCAATGGCGTCTGTTTTGGGGTTTTCTGATGTCTTGCGGGAGAGTTACAATTCGAGACTGGAACCGGACGCCTGTACCTGCAAAACAAACGGATGCTCCGGATGATTGGAGATCCGCCTCCGACGGTCAAGTTAGTACTTGATTAAGGAGTAATTAACGCGGAAATAAAAGTGATTGGGTCTCTCTAGGTGAGAGTATTAAATGTGCGTCCTCCCCCTTAATGAGGATTAAGGGAAGTATTTATAACAGATTGTCCCGCCCAAATTTTGAATTTTGGAAGTGACCCTTCGCCTTCTCGCTTTGCCTATATAAGGGTGTGTTGACTTCAGTCATTTTCACACTTGAGAACTTTTTATAGAGAACATTCGGACCCCTGAACTTGCTCTGACATTTCAGACTCTTTCTGCCTACCGCCTGTTCTGACAAGCCGACTGCATAGGATTTTCAGAACTCCATCAACTTCACTCGTTCAGGTAACCGTCGGTTCTCTTACTCTTAATTTTCTCTTTATTTTATTCTTTTTTGAAATGGCACCACGGAAGCACACGACACGACCTAAGTTAGTGATCAGCCGGTCACCGGGGACGACTGAATCTAGGACTAGGAGTGTCGCCTGGCCTTTACCGGACCCATCTTTGCCCTTTATACAAAGTCCGACTGTCTCTGTGTCTATGCAGAACATGATGGCCAGAACAAAAAGAACTGCTAGGATTTCGAACTCAGACGGCTCCTCCCACAGGGTGCCGATTAGTGAAACATCTGACCAGGCGCCAGATGTGGAAGTGAACCAAAGCGGCTTGAAAGCCGACAGTTCTGAGGGAGGAGTAAAAGTTACCCCTTCCAATTTTACAGTTGACAAGTCTACATTCTCTCCTGCCCCTTTTGAAGGAGAGAAGGCGGGCCCCTCTGGGAGAGGGGAGGAGTCGTCCTCTTCGGACTCGTTAGAGGACGATTCTGAGTCTAGCTCTTCTGGTCATGCTTCTCTGGACACAGAAGAGAAAAACAGCCGCCTACAAGAGGCGAGGCTTTCTCACACAGTTGAGAAGGGGGACAATTGGGCGGAGCCATCCGCCTCTTACCGAGAGCAAAATACCCCCTACTACTGCACTGTCCCGCGGGGCCGGATCACGGCCATGCAAGAGAGAGTGGGGAGCTTTATTGCGAACCACACAATGGGCCCCGACTTTTTAGTTTTCGTGCCGGATCCAGAAGACACAATCGTCTGGCCGGCTGGTACTAGTTATGATGGCGCCTGCTTTGGCTGCTATGAGGCGGCTATCAGGGCTGCGCTGCGCTTCCCACTACATCCGGCTGTTCAGCGGATCTTGGATGGGTATGAGTTGGGGTTATGGTAGTTAGCCCCAAACTCCTGGGTCAACGTACTCGGCTATGTGGCCGGGTGCGAACTGCACGGGGTGGAGCCAAACTTCGAGGCTTTTGCCCACATGAACTACCTCAGCCGGACCCCTAAGGCAGGCGGTACCGGCTGGTATCAATTGACGAGACACAGAGGCTACCTCATGACAAGAGGTAAAGCAAACAAGTGGAAGGATTGGCGAAGCACCTTCCTTATCATTGAAAGTTCAGACACAGAGCTGAACAAGCGCTTCAACAGGAGGACAGGAATCCGCCTCTTCTTGCAGGCGGCCGCAGCATGCTGCCTGTTCCCCCAAGGCTAAGAAAGAGATCCTGGATAAAGGACTCTTTAAAGTAGAGTCAAGGGTCGACTCTACTACAGGGGTACGAGAGCAAGTACCCCTGCACTGCGTCCCGAGCTTCAAATGGCTCTATGATGAGTACTTTTTGGCCGCCTGTGGCCTCAGCAGTCGGTGCTCAAGAGGTAGCCGGCCTGTCGAATACTCTGCTTTTCCATGCATTACTGTTATGACTTTTTATTAACTTTGCTTATTTGTTCTTGCAGCGGACGCCATGAGCAAAATTACCTCCTCCAAGACTGCGGCGGCCATGTTGCGTGCCTCCATCATGCAACAATCCTCAACCGACTCCCCCAACAAGGGGGCGCCCTTGGTGAGCTTCGAACCTTTTTTTTTTTTTTTTTTTTTTTTTTTTTTTCAGACGGGCACTCCAAGAGCCTCTTTTTCCCAACAGCCGGACTCCAAGACCCAAAGGACGACTGTTGCGAGCTCTCCTGGTACTGCCAGGAAACATGCGACGGCTAAGAAACAGTCGTCCACTCCTTCTAAAACTCCAATCGGGCCGCCTAGAAGTATGAAGTTGTCCTTATGATTTTAGACTTGCTCCCTTCTTTACTAGGTCTAACCCGTTTGGTTATGCTTGATGCAGCCGGCCCTCAGGAGCCAGACTTGGTCGAGGTGGCCAAGTCTATGATCAAAGCCGTCCCTCCGGCTGAGAGGGAGGCGGTCAGGGGTGTCGGCTCCCTTGACCTAGACGGGATTGCAGGGGTCCTTGCTGAGGTATACTTAGCATATTTTTGGTTATTTAAATTCCAGGACGCCTATTTTTTGTTTGGAAACTGACGCCTGTTCCCTTTTACTTAGGCCCTGCTCCGAGTGAACGGCCTTTGCAAGCCGCTTGACAGGAAGAACAAAGAGGTAAAGGCTGCAAAAGCTATGGCCACCTCTGACTGTGATAAGGCAATGTTTCAAATTGCCCAAAATGAGGTTTTGACAATTGATATTCTTTATTATCAGGCACAGGCTACTTCTGCTATCCGGGCTCAGTTAGAGGCGGCCTAGAAGAAAAATAGTGAGCTGGAGGCGACCATCAACAATCTCAAGGCCGAGCTGAGACCTCTTCGCCAAAAAATGTCCTCATACGACACCTTGGAGAAATCCTTGGCACACGTTAAGGAGCGCTTGGTGACCCAGGAGAAGAGTCTTACTCAGGAGCTCTCGGAAAAGGCCGAGCAAGAAAAGAAGGAGTTGGTCCGAGAGATGATGGAAGACTCTGCTCAGATCCAGCGCCTGACCTGGGGCCGCCTCTTCCCCAATGCCGACTTTTCCTCCTGGGAAAAAACGTACCGCCAGTGTTCTGATAGATATAATCAAGAGATCCTGGCGGCTGCTGAGGACGAGGCGTTGGAGGAGGAGGAGCCGGTAGTGGCGCTTGTGCCACTTGGGGGGAATGCATCGAAGAAGGATGCAGCCAAAGCCGAGTCCAACAAGAAGAGTGCTGACCAGGCGGCAGTTGCTACTATTGAAGATCTGCCCCCTTCTTAAGCTTTATGTCTTCTTTTCACGGTCTGCGTGCCGTTTGTTTCTATTTACCCGGCCAGGGGGCCGGGGTTTTGAATATTTTTCCGGTCTTAATGACCGACTTCTTTTTGTATCTTTTACCCGGCCAAGGGGCCGGGGGTATGTTTACTTATGCCAAAAATGTTTTGTTTCAAATTTGTTTTGATTTTGCTAAGTATCGAAACTTTGATATCCAATTGCATACTATACCGACTGTTTTGCATGGCCGATAGTTGCGGACAGGTACGAGGTAGTTAGTCACGCCACCTATGCCCCTGGACGACTGGTTGTCTTATTTCTAGGCTAAGCGATCAGTCGGACACTTTAAAGATTGGATCTCCTTCAACCAAGTAGGAAGGTGGTTTCCTACCTGCCTTGTTTGTTTTTTTATTTTTTAAGCTAGAGACTCGAGTCGGTCCAGGCAGACTATTCCCCGCCACATTTAATCTAGTGTGAACAGGCGATGTATGAACACCTTTTTAGTTTCATACTAAATTTTTAAGGAGTGACCAAGTAAACATAATTGTTACCTAGTCGCCGAGTGACTGAGTAGTAGAGGTTTCAAGCGGTGGGTACCGGTTGTTCCCCTTTATTTGCCAATGTTTGTTGGCTATTAACTCATAAGATATAGACTGTTCTTATCCCAAGTAGTTCAGTCGGTTTGGTTGACACGGATGGTTACTGCGAACACTTGTTTGACCTGATTAGTCAGTTAAGTGAGAGGTATCCTTGTCCGGGAAACGGCTACGTGGTTGTCTTGGTTGGACAGTCGTATAAGTGCCGTGTAATGATTTTATAGAACAATGTTCCACCCAAAAGGGAGCTGCTCTCTGCGACGAATTTCATCCGGATGGATGCCGTCGGACGCCTGCTATAATGTTGGGACAGGTCGAATTAAACTTATATTTGGATCTGTTGGCTTGGCGCCTGGTCTGATCATTTCAGCCATGAGCCTTTGATAGTTCTTGGTGAACTGTTAAGGGAGAGTAGCCGGTTGCGTGGAACAAGCGACGTGCCCCTCTTAAGTAAAAATGAAAATTAAACATGGAGAGTAGCCGACTGTTTGTCAGTAGGCATGCCCCTCTTGGGTAAGAATGAAAATTAAACATGGAGAGTAGCCGACTGTTTGTCAGTAGGCATGCCCCTCTTGGGTAAGAATGAAAATTAAACATGGAGAGTAGCCGACTGTTTGTCAGTAGGCATGCCCCTCTTAGTACAAAATTGAATGAAACATCAAACTTTTATTAAGTAGCCCTCGACTATTTTCATCATTCAAAAGAAATATTTCTTAAGATTATCTACATTCCAGGTTCGAGGCAACGATTGGCCGTCTGGTGTTTCCAGACGGTAGGTACCGTCCCTGACCTCTTCATAGATCCGGTAGGGTCCTTCCCAGTTGGGAGTTAATTTGCCAGACTCATTAGCCCTACCAACTGCTTCCATTTTTCTAAGTACAAAGTCCCCCACTTTGAGTGGACGCCTGTGTACTTTTTTGTTGTATGATCTAGTCATTCTCAGACGGTAAATTTCATGGCGCAAGACAGCATTGCCCCTCCTTTCTGGGAGTGAGTCTGATTCCAGGCGCATGGCATCCCAGTTTGCCTCTTCGTCATATAGCATTACTCGAAGAGTCGGCTCGTAGTGTTCAATTGGAAGAACAACTTCCGCACCATAGGTTAGGAGGAATGGAGTTTCTCCAGTTGCCCCTTTTTCAGTCGTCCTAATAGCCCAGAGAACATGTGGTAATTCATCCGCCCATAGGGCGCCTGCTCGTTCAATCTTTTTCTTGAGACCGTCTGAGATGATTTTATTAAAGGCTTCTACTTGGCCGTTTGCTTGTGGACGGCCGACTGATGCAAAGTGGTGTGCAATTCCTTGGTCACCCAACCAGCTTTTGAGAACAGGCGTCTCAAATTGGGGACCATTATCAAAAACCATAGACATGGGAACCCCGAACCGAGTGATGACATTTTTCCAGATGAATGAAATTACATCCTTCGTCTTGATTCCCTTTACAGCCTCCGCCTCCACCCATTTAGTGAAGTAGTCTACTGCAACAAGTATGTACCTCCTTCCGCCTGTAGCAGGTGTATAGGGACCAAGAATATCCATGCCCCACTTAGCAAACGGTAGTGGGCTATGAATGGTAGTGAGGTCAGTAGCCGGACGGTGAATTAGTTTTCCAAACCTTTGGTACTTGTCACATTTTTTCACCATCTCCATTCCATCTGCTTCTAAGGTAGGCCAAAAGTAGCCCTGCCGCCTTGTCCGTTGAGCAAGCGACCTACCGCCTATATGGGAAGCGCAGTAACCAGAGTGAAGATCGTCTAGTATCTCTCGTCCCTTTTCTAGAGTAACACACTTTAAGTAGGGTTGAAGGTACCCTCTTTTGTGAAGTTCTCCCCTTATTATTTCAAAACTGGCTGCCCGTTTTTTCAGCGCTGCCGCCTGGTGATGATCATCCGGCAGGGTACCGTCTGTAAGATATGCCCTGATTGGATCCATCTAGGTTGAGCTTCTGTCTAGGATTCCAATAGGGTCTTCCTCGATGCTTCTCTTCTCCATTACTTCCCAAAAAACAGTTCGAGGAGTATCACAAGAGGCGGATGATGCTAATTTTGAAAGTGCATCCGCCTGGTTGTTTTCTGATCTCGGCACTTGTGTCAGATGAAAATCTTCAAGGGATCCGACTGCTTGTCGTACCGCCTGTAAATACTTTATCATGGCCGGATGGGTTGCTTCGTATTCGCCATTATACTGACTCACTATCAATTGTGAATCGGAACAGGCGTCTATCTTTCGTGCCCCTGTCGCCTTGCACATGCGGATTCCGGCTAGTAAAGCTTCATATTCTGCCTCATTGTTTGAGGCCTGAAAACTGAAGCGTAGAGCATACTCGTACCTGTCGCCATCTGGCGACTGACATATGACGCCTGCTCCACAACCATTTGAAGTAGAGCTTCCGTCCACATATACCTTCCAGAATTGGTCTGGATCTCGAGAATCAGGGGGACGAGTCATCTCAACAATAAAGTCAGCAAAGGCTTGCCCCTTCACTGCTTTTCTAGGCTCGAAAGTAACTTCGAGACTCTGTATTTCTATGGCCCATTTGATCATCCGGCCTGACGACTCCATGGTGGTCAGTGGCCGCTTGATAGGTTGATCTGTATACACGACGACTGTATGTGCCAAAAAGTAGGGCTTCAATTTTTTAACAGCCATGAAGAGTGCAAGACCAAATTTCTCCACTAAGGGATACCTCAACTCGGCATTTTTTAGTACATGACTGACAAAGTAGACCGGTAGCTGACAGCCGTCTCTTTCAGCAATAAGAACAGTGCTTAACGCATGATCAGAGACGGCTAGATACATGTAGAGTACTTCTTTGGGCAAAGGGCTGACCAGTCTCGGCAAGGAATGCAAGTGAACTTTCAATTTCTGGAAGGCCGCCTCAGCATCCGGCCCCCATTCAAAACTTGCCTTCTTCTTAATGGCCTGGAAGAATTATAAGCATTTTTCGCCTGATCGGCTTAGAAATCTTCCCAAGGCCGCCAGACAACCTGTTAACTTCTGAACCTCTCGGACGGTACGAGGCGACTGCATGTCGATGACCGCCTGCACCTTCTCAGGGTTCGCCTCTATTCCTCTCTGATTGATAAGGAATCCGAGAAATTTCCCAGACTCAACTCTAAATACACATTTCTTGGGATTGAGCATGACATGGTGCCGCCTAAGTGTGGCGAAAGTTTCTCGGAGGTTCGACAGATGATCTATCTGAAGCTTAGACTTGACAATCATATCATCAATGTATGCCTCGACGTTTCTCTCAATCTGATCAAAGAACACAGTGTTTATCATTCGCTGGAAGGTGGCCGGGGCATTCTTAAGACCAAACGGCATGACCGTGTAACAGTATAACCCTTGATCAGTGACGAAGGCCGTCTTCTCCTGATCTTTCTTCCATAAAGGAATTTGATGGAAACCAGAGTAGGCGTCCATAAAGCTCATCAAAGCATGGCCGGCTGTTGAGTCAACCAGGTTATCAATTTTAGGCAGAGGGTAACTGTCTTTGGGGCACGCCTTGTTTAAGTCTGTTTAGTCTACACACATTCGCCAGGTGCCATTCGGCTTTTTAACAAGCACCACATTTGCAACCCATTCTGGGAAGTAACATTGCCGAATGAACCCTGCATCAAGTAATTTTTTAACTTCGGCGGCTGCCGCCTGACTTCTTTCTTCGCCATGGTTCCGCTTCTTCTGCCTTACCAGCTTCTTTTTCGGATCCACAACCAGTTTATGTACCGCCAGGTTAGGACTAATGCCTGGCATTTCGTGGACTTCGAATGCAAAGATGTCCTTGTATTCTTTCAATAGTTTGTGAAAGTCGTCACCCAGGACTCTCAGAGCAGTCGTCCCAACTTTGACTATTCGGTCAGGACGCGAGTCGTCTAAGATCAGGTCCGTATGCTCACCAGCCGGCTGAGGGCAGAATTCATCCGACCGCTCCTCTGCCAATGATTTCTATTTTCTGTCTTTTCTTGCGGCTCCCGTCTGGGCTGCCTTTCTCTTCTTGTCGCCTGCTTCTTGAACAGGCGCACTCTCCTTGACATTGTCAAGGTCTTTTTTTCCACCACTTGACCCAGCGGCCATAACAGTGGGCTTGATATCCGCGAGATAGCACTCTCGGGCCATCCTTTGATCTCCCCTTAGGGACCCGACTGTTCCATTATCCCTCTCAAACTTGAGCAACATAAGAGATGGGATTATAACAGCCTTGGAATTATTGTCGTCCCAGAATCATGTTGTAGGCCGAGAGTTCTTCTACTACCAGGAACCGGACTACCATGTGTCGTCCTTCCCCTTTTTCACCCAGGCGGATGGGTAAATCCACTCGTCCCACTGGGTGGACGACTCCTCCTCCAAACCCTACTAAAGGGTGGGATGCCGGATGTATGCACTCAGTCTGATATTTTAGTTTTGACAGACATTTGCTACTGATAAGATCTGAGGAGCTTCCGGTATCTATAAGGATTTGGCCAACTCTCTGGTTGGCCACTTTACATTCACTAACGATAGGGTCGTCATGCGGCCCCCTTACCCCTCCTAGATCTTCTTCAGTGATGTCAATCTCAGGAAATGAATATTTGGAGGGCCGTTCTTGGTGAACGGAATTTACGTCTAGCCGCCTGATATTGTCTTTGTTGCCCCTAATAGTGGGGCCGCCTCCTGAGAAGCCGCCTGCAATGGTGTAGACGACTGCATCATCTGTATCAGAGCTGTCGGCCTGTTGACTCTTTTTGGCCGACTGCTTTTTCGAGGAAGTGTTCCCCGCAGATTTCTTGATATAAGAGTCAAGATCGCCTTGCTCAGCCAGGCGGTCCAGATACCGCATGAGACTGATGCATTCGTTGGTGTGATGACCAACATCTTCATGATAATCACAGAATTTTTCTTGGTTCCGGTTGCTTGCAGAACCCTTCATGGGGACCTGCTTCTCAATTGAGATCCGTCCCTTGATTTCCTTTAGGATAGCTTGGCTATCCTTGTTAAACGCATACTTTGGGGAGTATGGTTTGAATTCTTTCTTCTTCTTCTGGGCCGGCTGTTTAGAGGAATCAGCTGCCTAGACCTCTTTTCTCTTCTTCTCATCTTTGTTCGACGACTGTTTCTGTCGTCCCTCTCTTTTGTCGAACCTTTTCCCGTCCGACTGTTTTCCTGTACTACAAAGATCAGTCGCCTGTATATAGGCTTCCGCTTCAACCAAGGCCTCTTAAAGAGTCGCCACCCTCTTTCGAACCAAATCAAATTTGAATGTTGATCCGTCTTTGAGGCCTCTAAAAAAGTCAGTATAGGCTACCTCCTCCGGTAACCCTTGAATATGTATTCTCATCAGGTTAAACCGCCTGATGTAAGAACGATGCCCTTCCTTTTAGCCCTGCTGAATCGTTCCTAAATCAAGGGTCGTCTTCTTCGCAGGTATGTTCATGGCAAAGTTGGAGGTGAATAAGTAAGCAAGCGTCCTGAAGTTATTCACACAACCAGTCGGCAGGTTGCCGAACCATTGTTGTGCGATTCCTTTGAGAGTCGCTGGAAAACACTTGCACCAAGTGGGATCATCCAACCCTTGAAGGTACATCAGGTTGGTGAATGCCATCAAATGGTCTTCTGGGTTAGTAGTGCCGTCATAGGCGCCTACTAATACATTTTTAACTTTGGTCGGCTGAGCGGCTTCAGCAATTTCCTTGGAGAAGGCCGACGGCTGTTCCCCAAGTCTAAGCAACCGTAGCTGCCAGTCCATAGGTTGGACATTCTTTGCTGCATGCCCACCAAACAGAGGTGGCTGCAAAAAATATTGTTGTTGCGGTACAAATGGTAAGTTTGGTACCGCCTGGTCACTATGAAAGCCGGACTGACGGGAGGTGCCGCCTGACTGACTCTCATGATGCGACTAAGTATACTTCATCGAGGTATTGCGTAGACTGTCTTGGAAGTTTGAAGTAGAGGCCGACTCTGACAATCGGTCATTCTTTTTCTGCTCTAGAAATAGCCGAGCATCTGTGTATGTTTTCTTCGACCCGTCCGCCTGAATATGACGAACAGGTTTCCTCTTTCCTGGAGTAGGAAATCGGTACTTTGTGAAATCAAGGGCAGACGGCTCCCACTTCCTAGAGTTAGGATGAGGGGTCGCCTCTCGCCCTTGAACTGGCTTCCTCTTCCCTGAAGTGGAAGGTTTCTTAGCCGACTGCTCCTTGGCCAGAGCAGGCTTCTTGTTGAGAAATTCTTGAATCTCTCCCTTGAAGCCCCTCATGAAGGTCATGAGTTCGTTTCTTGTAATGGGAGCAGACCCATCAGCCGGCTGCTGCTGAACAGGCGGTGCGCCGGCTGGATCACTGAGTCCAGTTTGAAGATGTTCCCGTTCCCTCCTTTCGGTATGACGGGTGCGTCGGGCCCTTAGGGTCCTGTTTGAAGCTGTGTGAGCTTCAACTTCAAATTCTTCCTCAGTATCATGGTCCGACTGAACTTGAGGGTCGTCTAGGGGACGCCTCTCTTCAGGAGTTGGTACAGACGTGGATGCCATCTCAGAAGTACTCTCCCCATAGACGGTGCCAAGATGTTTCGGGGTTTTCTGATGTCCTGCGGGAGAGTTACAATTCCGAGACTGGAACCGGACGCCTGTACCTGCAAAACAAACGGATGCTCCGGATGATTAGAGATCCGCCTCCGACGGTCAAGTTAGTACTTGATTAAGGAGTAATTAACGCGGAAATAAAAGTGATTGGGTCTCTCTAGGTGAGAGTATTAAATGTGCGTCCTCCCCCTTAATGAGGATTAAGGGAGGTATTTATAACCTTGGGAAACGTGTCAATCCTAGGTTTAGGTTAACCTAGGGCTGATTGGGCTTCCCTTGGAAGTTGGGCCTAGGTGGCCGGTTTTTCCATTAGGCATGGAGGATGCCACGTGTCATGACATAATAGGTTCAGGGTGGACAAATAGGCGTGTGCCACGTGGCAAACCCTGACAGTTCCAACTGGTGGACACTTGGCAGGACCTGATTGGCCCACGTGGCGCATTCCGATTGGTGGGAGCAAAATCCCCTAATCAGCGTCGATGCTGAAGTTGCAGGGGAAAGAGATTTCGGCGTTTTTTTGTTGGGGTTTTACGAGTTTAAGGGTTAGTGGGCTGGCTGGAAGATTTTCAGCGTCTTTTGCTTGGTGGTTTTGGCACGTGAGACTTTTGGTCCACCGAAGATGGATTGTTTTCATACACTATGATAACCTTACGAATCCTAAGTCTATAACGTTTAAATTTGGTATTTGTGGACATTGTGGTGGTTGAGGTGCCTATATAAATTGAAACCCATCCATCTTTGTCTGCTTGTTAAAAAATTTGCATTACCAGCTATAATACATGGCCTTGCATTATTATTATTTAGTATGATGATAGTTTTTATGACTATGTTCATTCATGTTTTACCCTTTTTCTTCTACAAATGGCATACTCGCTTAGTCGTTTTGAAGGTCAATAACAAGGCTAAAAGATTTATGTGCTTCAACCATATGCTTGTACTTTGTACTGGATTGTCTTGTTATTTTTAAAGATGTTTGTTGCTCCCCCTATTTCACCAAGCTAACCATTTACTATTTTGTGTTGAAAATATTGATGATTTTTTTAATAATGGAAAAAAAAAAAAATTATAGCAGATCAAAAACCATTATTCTTGTGTACTAACTTGTAACTACTAAGCCAATTTGTAAGGGGTGAGCCTTATTAAGAGAGGTATATAATATACGTTTTTTTTTTTAGTTGACACCATTTGACTTTTGTACTATTAATAACTAACTTATACTTTGACTTACTTTTGTGTTCTACAGCTACGATAAAACATAATCATGCAAGATCTTGTTTGAATCGTCCTAATGTATATTTTATTAATATCAACTTTGTATGATTTTACAATGTTTATAATAAGAGATATTAATCGTTAAAATTGTGCATTGACAAGCGTGATAATAGAATGTTGTCAACTAAAAAAACGGAAGTAGTATAAGTAAAATAGTTAGTGGTTAGAAATACACAATAACTATAAATAGAATAATGGAAGGAAATTTATTGATTTTTGATTTTTGATTTTTTTTTTTTTTTAATTTTGTCTTCATTGTCAGTGGCTTGTAGTAGTTAAGAAAAATGTGAAAGTTGTGTATAATTAGAAATATTTGAAGAGGTGGGGAAAAAGTACCTTATAACATTCCCGATTTACTAATGGAAACAAAATGAAGAATATATAATTCAAGATAATTTAATGGAAATAACAATAATTAATTCCTAAAAATAAGATACAACTATTTTTGATACAACTTAACTATTTCAAGTTAAATTAGCTAGCCATAAAGAAAATCATCACTTGTGAGTTGTGATTTTGTGAAGAGGGCATGCACAATTCTCCTTGCCTATCATAAAAGCAACACATGAAGGTTGGTTGCCTACATCTTTGAACCATTTTGAACGTTTCTCAACGAGTTCGTCAAGAAAAATATTGAGTTTTTCTCTTGTAACATTTGGCATCACAACTGCATGAGCTATATTTCCTTGGCAAGCCAGTTGCCAACGTTGCACAAACTCCTCATCTTGAGGACGCTCAAACACCACAGTGTTGCTTAGCTCATTGAGCATGACACTAACTCCAACCTCGCTAAGCCGATCTTTGAGGTAAAGAGCGTTGTCCAAGCACATTCGAACCTCTTTTTGAAACCCATGGTATCCTTTGCGGCTCAATGTATACCATAGGAAGATAGGGGCATGGCCATTCCGGCTCCCCGTGATTGTAGCATCCATTGAAACTAGATACTCGATATTCCTAGATAGAGCACTAATATGCTTTCTCCTTACTATTTGAACACCACATGGCATAGGGCATCCGACAAATTTGTGGCCTGATACGCTAACACTATCAATTGGCTTCTTAAATGTGACTTGGGGTGCCTGTTTATAGTAAACATCATCGTGAGAAAATGAAAATTTAAAATATACTCGTTTAAAATGTGCCTTTTTAAAATATTACTTTATTTTTTTTGTAATAATGAAAAAGTCTCTTATACCTCCCTTTATAAGAGAAATATTATGCATTTCTCTAATGATTTTTCCCTTCCTTATTCAAAAGAAAAAAAAAAGAAGACCTAATTAATTACATTTGTTATGCAAAATAATTTTCATCATAGTTTATGTAGTTTCTACAACACGGAAACATCTTTGTGGGACAATAGCAATGCAATGATAGATTTTTGATAATTAAAAAAAATTCTTAAATTATGCACATAGTAGTTGTTACTAACTTTATTCAAAAATGGCAACATAAGACCAAACAAGGCTCCATCACAGTGGATATAGAACCGATTGTGTGCGTAACCACACTCTTCCAGTGTATGTATCACAAGATCGAGATCATCAATTGCACCTTTTACAGTAGTTCCTACAATCAGATGTTAGAATGTATAGTCATTATTAGCAATGTAATTTCTTGTCCCATAATTAGCTATATATAAATTTGTACTTGCTAGTACGAACGAACAATGATTAAGAGTATGTATATGCAAAAAGAGAGTTACCTATGTTTACATTAAGGATTGCTGGTTTACTTTGGTTTTGGAGAAGCTTGATTTTTAAATTGAGACAATCAATCTCACCCGAGACTAAAGTCTCAATCTCAATGCACTCCATTCGATACATACGTGCAGCTTTAAAGACGGAGTAGTGTGAATCCTTAGAGGCGTACAAAATTCCATCAGAAAACACCTCTCTCCTAAAATGCCATTAATTAATCAAGAGCGTTAATTCACGGAGATATGTTACACGCTTGCCATCTCTTTTTTACAAACTTATTTTCACAAGTTGAACAGATTAGAGTGTTAATTGTCGAGTATCAAAGTATAAATAATTTAAATTTTTTTTTTTAAAAAAAAGAAAGATATGATAATATACATAGATGGTTCATGAACCTACGTGCGTGCATACCTACGTACCCTGTAAGTATGCCATGAAGGTTCCCTTCAGTCCCACCATTTGTAACATAACCCCAATATTCTTCCTTCTCGATCTCCCAAAGATGTGCAAACCAATCTAGAACACCAACCTCGAAGTCTCTCGAATGCACGCCATAATTGCTCTCAATAAATGGATCACCGAGGTTGTTTAAAGAAAAATGTTGCAATTCATCAAGAGCTCCATAATCAAAGTCCAAATTAAACGGATAGCCTTCGACAACAAGTATTATGTAGCAAAATTTTAAAACCACTATTGTACCAAATAAATAATAAATAGTATTTACAAATAATTCATGCATATACATATATCCTATATATAAAGTGAAAGGGGGTTTAGAGTGATAAATTTCACTTTTCCAAAATACCCCTCTTATGTTTACTTTTTTTTTTTTTGAATAAAAAAAACTACCATCCTTTAAAAAAAAAAGCTACCATCTTGGTTAATTAAGAAAAAAACAAAACAAAAAAAAAAAAAACTTTCTCTTTTCTTTTTAAAATTTTTTTGAGGGAAGTTAAATTTTATTATTTAGCCTACATGACATTATCAACATATTTTTTTTAATAACATATTTCTTTATAATATTCTATCAACAATTTTTAAATCCACTAATATTTTTAATTAGAATTAAGGAGATAATATTGTAGAAAAAACATAGAATCGAGCTTGATAGATTACTTATATTGCACACGCACGCAATAGTCTCTAAACTTGTACTTAATATAAAGTCAGAGTATAAGTTGATTACTCGAACAACTTATATTTATCAATCAAAATCAACAAGCTAAAAAAGCATCTATGAGCAATCACTACAATGTTCAATAATCATGATTCCGTAATTTACTTCTTTTCTTGGCTTATACATGCGTTCTTGTTTTTGTTTTTGTTTTTTTTTATTATTAATTTTTTTTTTTTAACATTCTTCATTTGGGTTTGTTTCTAATAATCTCTTCACACTCGAGTCACTTTCACTTAGTTTTATTTTTAACAAGCCTTTTTTACTTTTTCACCCTTCTTATAAAATTAAAATACTTTATGATTTTTATGTCTTGGTAGAATTTGGATCCATTTTAACTTATTCACTTTTACTTTATTTTTTTTATTTTTTTTACATGTACCACCTAATTTTTCCACTTTATCATCGTTAAACTATTTTTTTATTGCACTGATCTATTCACCACGATGGATATAGATTAAAACAATATAATAGAAATGTTGATCTAATCACCACGATATAGGGATATAGATTAAGACAATATAATAGAAATGCATGCTAACTAATTACTTAGTACTCATCCTAGGTTTGCGGGTCTTTGAAATTGGGGGGAAGGGAATCCCCACCTCAAAGTATCTTTAGTGAGGTTGTGAGATGCAAATCTTACCATTATATATTAATTTAATTGTTATTGGATTGGTCACAATGTTAACTTTTTAAATGAACAACAAATAATGAAAATCTAAATTAAAACACGTACTATTGTATTTTAAGACTGATAGTATTATATTTTAGAAACAAAGAAATAGATTATGGATGATCACCAAGATGGTGTTGAGTCCTCTCAATCCATCTCTTCTTGTATCTTGCTAAAACACCCGCCAAGTATGCCTCCTTTTCTCCGGTTACTTTGTCGTTAGCTTCGGGTTCCTTGATGCCGAGGCACGAGGCATGCATATTCTGGCCTAGAGTAATCTCTATTTCTTCATCTTCACTAGTTTTCGTCATCTTTTTCGCCGTACAATCATCGCCGTCGTTGCTCGTGTAAGCAACCGTAGGAACAACCTCTAGTTCCAATAGTGAAGTTGTTGCATAACTAGCCATTTTTCTATGTTGAAAAATTGGAAGAATATTCACCTTAAATGTAATAGTCAATAAATTAATTAAATCATGTACTATAGGACAATCCAATCATGGATAATACGTATAATATATATACATCAATCAAAATTTGTAAACAAAGCTACAGTTTAAACACAAAAATTAATAAATAATAATACTGTAAATATATTAACAATTTCATGTTGAAAAAACTGCATGGTTAAACATGACGTACCTTTGATCTAGACTTGTTAAGAGCCCCCTTATGGCAAAATCCATGAAAGAGGATGATGAGTATTTATAGGGATGTATAATGAACTGACATTATATTTAATTTAATTAGTTATTTTTCCTCCAATTTCTATTTTCTTAGTATATACTTTAATCGTTTTTTTTTTTTTTTTTTTTTTGAAAGAAGTATATACTTTAATCGTTCAGTACAATAGCACATTAGAAAATAACTAGTTTGGTTATGTTATTAGCCCATTCCCATTTAGTAGATCATGATAATATATGTACAAAATTAGTCATTTCTCATTTATTATTTGGAAAATTTCCTTAAAGTAACCCCAACTATATGCGTTGTGTGCAAAATAATATGACTTTAGCTATTTGCTATCAACAATACCATCTTTTATACTATATATTGTGCAAAATGATAAACCGACCACCGAAGAAGCTAGTTATCTTGAGGAATATTCCATCCATATTTATTATTATTATTATTTTCCAAATTACATATTATCTTAGTAATTTCCTTACTGTCCTCTTTTAGTTCTATGGTTGTTCAAGTTGGTGGAAACTAGTTATTTTGGTTGTTGAATGTGGATAAAATTTTGTTTATAAAGCTAATTATATCAATATAATAGTTGCATTAAATACCTTGTTTACAGAACTTAACTAAATAAAAAAAAATTATTGAGGTTAATAATTTTGATACGAACACATCAGTACATGCTTGATTTTGACCGGTGAATGTGAAGAAATTTTTAGGTCGTTTCAAAAACAATTTTTAAAATCAATTATACCAATATAATAATATCACTTAAATATTTACTTTTAGGAAAAATTCATGGCAATAATTCGACCTTTAACCCATTCTTTTTTAATAATCCGACCTTTCGATTATTATTTAGGGATTTGTTAAACATCGCCCACAAATTACTACATAAAGCCCACAAAATTCACTTGGTTTGACAAAATTGTCCTTGACCTTAAAAAAAACACTCACACTCTCATCACTCACACTCTCATTGCTCATCTTCTTTCAACCTCTCTTAAAAAAAAAAAAAAATTTCAAACAACGGCAATGTCGAGGCGGCAAGGCAAGGAATTGGCGGCGGCGGCGGAGGGAAGGATGTCCCAAGGAGGCAAGGTACAATTTGTAAAAAAAAAAAATAAAAATAAAGGGAAAAACTGCCGTGACGGCGGTGGGGCGCCCTGGCTGGACGCCCAGCAAGCGGTGGTGGCGCCAGCTGCAGACGCCGCCACCAGTTGGCTGGCGCCTGGGCTGGACGCCATAGCCACGGTTGTGGCGTTTATTCAAGGCGCCGCAGCCGTGGCTGTGGCGTCCAGCCCTGGCGCCAGCCCACTGGTGGCGGCGTCTGCAGCTGGCGCCACCACCGCTGGCTGGGCGTCCAGCCAAGGCGCCCCCCCCTTTTTATATTTGTTTTAAAATATTGTTTTTAATTTTTTTTTTTTTTTTGTGTAATATATTTTTGAATTGTTTTTATATTTTGTTGTTTATTTTTATAAATTTTTTCAATTTCGTTGTATTTTTTCTATGTTTATATTTTGTTTACAATTATTTGTATGTTTTTAGTTTATTTGATTTGGGAGTGGTAGCTATTTTTCGTATAAATTTTTGTATGTTTATATATTTTAAAATTTTGTATATAATTCACTGGGTCGTCATGGTGCGGGGAAGAATGTAGAGCTTCTTAGTAGAAGCTATTCAGTGGAGAGGTCGGGGCATATACATGTTAGATCCCGTGGTATTTCGGCCTCAGCTCGTAGAGAACGGATCCACCGTCGGGATGAGGATGACGATGACGATGATGATGCTGAGGAGGGTGACCAGGAGGAGGAGCAGGAGGAGGGCCCAGATGAGGATGAGGATGTGGACGATGGCAGTGGACCGTATGATGATTACAGTCCATTCAGTCAGAGGGTTGATGACATGTACGAGACACATATGGTGGAGGTGCGTAAGGGTAGGGGCGGTAGGTTTGTTAGTAGATCTGGCACATCATCTGCGTCCACTGTATCTGGGGCAAGCAGGAAACGGTCGAGGGCCAGTAATGATTCTTGGGTTGTTAGGAGTGAGGTGCCCGGTGGGCCTGTTGACGGGAGTGTGATTTCTAGCTTTCTAGGACACATAGCTGCCCGTATTTGGGAGGACCAGGAGAGGCCTTCAGTTACGGGGTTGTTGAAATGTCATACCCGGGAAAAGACTTGTAGCTTTTTGCGTACATGGGCTGAGGCTTGGCCGGCGGAGAGCGAGATGTTCGAGCGACTGGAGGGCACTGGGGTGAATCACGTTCCTGCCACCATGCACGATAAGATTGACAGTACGCTGATCACGGATTTCATTAAGCGATGGCAGCCGGATACAAACTCTTTCCACCTTCCGTTCGGTGAGATGACGATCATGTTACATGACGTCGAGGCCATTCTGGGGATTCGTGTTGAGGGTAAACGACTTTGTGCTGTGGCTGATGCGGATCAGGCAGATTTGCTGGCAGAGTTGTTGGCGGTGGACAGGGCTGCACTGTACACCGAGGCGCTAGGTGTTTGGGAACACGGAGGTGTGAAGATTGCATCCATGTTGCAGCGGTGTTTGTACCCCAGTGCACGTAGGATGCACGACGCACAGCTGAGTGCTTATGTTTTTCTACTCCTCGGATGTACCTTGTTTCCGGATAAGAGCGGCGGAAACAAGCTCAGGCCACGCGACATAGTGGAGGCGTGTGACCCCGACAGTGTAGGCCAGTTTTCCTGGGGATCGGCTACGTTGGCGTATTTGTATCGCCAACTAGGATTTGCGAGTCGGGCTGACGCGGCAGGTATCACTAGGTGTCTGACTCTATTGCAGACCTGGATATACGAGTACTTTCCTGCATTGCGACCACATCGTGACCCAGTTCCTATTGATGAGGGGATGTCGCGTGCTTGTGCGTGGAGTCCGCGCTCGGAGAAGAAGTCCGTTGACCGCCTCCGATCGATACGGTTGTTGCTGGACAGGCTGTCCCCCTTAGAGGTAACGTTTATAAATTGTTTCTACATTTTATTATTTGCACATATTATATTCATGTTATTAAATTTTAAAACTATGTGCAGGTGAACTGGATGCCTTTCGGCCCGAACCCTAGTGTTAGGGTACCCAGGACCCTGTACACGGGACTCATTCAGTATCGTGAGATCGTCGAGGCGTACATGCCCCAGCGTTGTCTTCGCCAGCTTGGATTTGTCCAAGTTTTCCCTCCTCCCCCGGCATGCCCGATGAAGGCGGTCCGACCTGCATCTTCGAGGGACTACGTCGTGCAATGGCCGGATATCATGACCAGGACGTGGGACCAGTTTCCGATGGTGGCCCGCTTATGGACTGCGGAGTTGCAGCGGCCGCCCTCTAGGGTTACTCCCATGTGTGACCATTACTACATGGAATGGTTCAACCGGTATTCGCACCCGAGGTTGATCGCAGATCTCGACCACAGCGATGATGATTATGTGCCACCGCCTACTGCCATGGAAGCGGTATGTCTTATATTATATTTATCGTTGTCTTTTAATTAAGTTTTATATGTTGTTATTGTATTTCATCTTCTGTTTTTTGTTGTATGCAGTGGATGGGAAAGATAATGCAGGACGTACAGAAACTCTCTCTTGAGAAGGACAGCATGAGTGCAACAGGGAGAGCTGTTGTTGATAGTCTGGAACAGACCCTTGCGCAGTGGGAGTCGTCGTCGAGGAGGGATTACTGATGGTTTTGTCATTTTATTTATAGAGCACTTTAAATATCATCGTTTTAATTTATTAAATTGGACATTATGTTGTAAGTTTGTAACATTTTAGATTGTTCTTTTAGCTTCCAACTTAATCATTGCTGTTTTTAAATTTTGATATAACCGTTTGTGGATCCGCGCAACTTACCCATACAACATATAGAATGCAGTAAGCAATACAATGTAAAAGATTAATGTTCTCATTAAAAGAGCAACGTACAAATAAGATTACAAATAAAGAATGTAAACATGAAAAACTAAAATGCAGCTAGGGTGTTCCATTCGTGGATCCGGTCATGATATAGCGCATCTCAACCCTCTACGCTCGCTGTGCGAATGTTGTACCACCGAGGTATAATCAGTGGCACTGGAAAATCGGATGACATGTCTAGTCGGATGAAATGTTTGTATGATGACCCAAGAAACGCAATAGCTAGCTCTCTGACCGGTGTGGTGATAGTCTCACGCGACCGCCAAGGGAGAACCGTGGTACAAGGATAATAAGCTTGACTATGCACTCCCAGGCCGAAATGCATGACTGCACATTTGTAAATGTTTGCAACGGCAAACAGATCTAGGGGCGCGTCAAAATAATGATTTTGGCCGCAAGGTCCACCTCCCCACCGGATACGCCGCAGAGCGCCATCCAAGTCATCCTGGTACACATGACGATAAACATTTCGGTTAGATGCAATTTCGCTGTACATCAACTGACGCACCAAACCGTAGTTGTCTTCGCCCATTTGAAAAACATCAGCCACGACCCGGAATCCGCAGTTACCATCTCCGACTACATCATTCCACCCTTCCAAGTACGGCATGATGATCGCAGGTATCCTTTCCTTGTACGGAAACTGATCAACATCGTTTCTTCCTATTCACCATATAATTATAGACAGTTAAGAAGGCAGGAGTAACACTTTAAAACTATGTGCAATGTAAACAACCAAAACGTACCAGTTCTCAGGGGCATATTCACAGACGATGAAGATTGACTACGACTAGATGACGATGTCCGACCACGAGCACGACCACGACCAAGACCACGGATATACTCAAACGCACTCCTGTTCCGCCGTTGTCGACCTCGAGGACGGTCAACTCCTTCGGGTTCCTCATAATCTAAGGTAGACGTGTGGAACATGTCATGAAGAACATGAGTAGCGTCACGAATAATAGAAGGATGGCTGGAGGACACTCGGTCGTACATCGAACGAAACTGCTCCTACTCCTCCTGTTCACGGTCGGCCGTTTGAGTGTCTGCATGCTCACCAATAACAAGCGTCCTCCAGAATGAATGGACCTGATCAACATGTAACGACGCCCTTTCTTCTGTAATAACGCGGTGAATGGTGCATGCGCAAGGTAATCCATGAGTTACTGAAATAGCACGCCCACATCGAGCATACACTTCGTCAGCCAAGTCCCTCATCCTATTCAGCTCAGTGAGAATCAACCCCAAGCAGTAGTGCGACACACGACCATGGAGAATCTTAAATATAAAATGGCTATACATCGTACCATGTCGTCGTCTGGAGTCCTCTAGAGAGTTCCTGATGTCGTTCTTCTGAGTTTCAATTGACTTGTTCAGTCTAGCGAACAGTGTATCCAAAGCAGCGGTCGATGAATCAATCCAGTCCTTGGTAGCTCTATGAGCGCTCTCAACTCTACATGTTGTAGTGTTCCCAAAATGAAGTACCTGGTTTGTCCAATATTTGACAAACTTTTCCCTGTGAGGGACCCATTGCTGCATCACATAGTCCACCAGTGCCGGACACCACTGGTACGAATCCCTGAAGTTAGCCAATGCTCGCTCATACGCTTCCTCTGTGGTAGCCTGTAGGATCTTCCGCCACTTACCATTCACCAATCTCTCTGCCATTTCCAAATTCTTCTTGAAAAGGTTGTAGACTTTCACTTTCATGCAGTTATTGATGTGCCATGTGCACAATAAGTGGTTCGATTCGGGAAACAGCTCTGCTATGGGGGCAAAGAGACCTCCCTCACAGTCGCTGACGATGGCTGCTGGATGAACATTAGGCCCGATGTAGTTTCTCAGCTTCTCCAACACCCAATAATAACTTGGAGCCGTCTCATCCTTGATGATTGCATGACCAATCAGAAAGTTCTGGTTCGTTGGAGTCATCCCCATGATCTCAACCAGTGGGAACTTGTACTTGTTTGTCTTGTACGTTGAGTCGATCAAAATCACAAATGGCCAAGACTTGATCATATCAGCACAATCAGGATGCACAAGGAAAAGATGAGTCACCTCCGCTGTATCTTCATCAGAATCAAACCAGAACAGGTAACCACGTGATTGTGCCTGGTGTAGCAGCTGTTGTATAGGGTTCCTTCCCTCTGACCGTTCAAACCTGAGTTGATGTCTGACGTTGTAGATGTGTCTTCGGTTTGGATGGTCTTCTGGAAATTTCTCTAACACAGATGCTAATATTTTAGCAGGCTTCACTTGAGCATCACTCATTTCTTTCACAACTGGTTTCGCAGCAGGACTTAAGCCGCTCAGTTGTCGATGACCCTCTTCATATACTATCATCTCATGGTTGTGATACCCCCATTTAGAGTAACCAATCACTTCCCAACCGTCACGACTCCGTAGTTGTCGAACCTTTACTCTGAACTCACACCCACAACCTTTCCGCTTTGTATCAAACCGAGTGGCTGTACGAAAATCTCTTTCTTCTCTTTTGCGATAACGGTCACATCTCAAAATGCGATCCATTCTACCATCCCGTTGAGATTTATGAGTTACTACTACCAAGCAAAATCCAGCTGCAATTGCAACCTGTTTTGCCCAATCAATCGCCTGTTGAGCTTCTTCGAATGGACCATCATGTCCAAATATCCCACTGTAATCATTTCCGTCTCCACCATATTCCTGCATCAATTATATATTACAATAAATACATTTAACGGATAATACATTTAATTTCTATATTTACACAGAATTAACACAAAAAAAGCATAATTATATATAATCAAACTTAATTTTTATAAAAAACCCAATTCGAATTTTCAAACTAAATTTAAAAATATACCAATTCGAATTTTCAAACTTAATTTTAAAAAAACCTATTTCGAATTTTCAAAATTAATTTTAAAAAAACCCATTTCGAATTTTTTTTTTTAAAAAAATTAATTTATAAGGGTGGCGTCTGCCAGGGCTGCCACAGCCACTGGACTGGCGCCTGGTAGGGCCGCCTCAGCCAGTAGAGTGGCGCCTGGCCAGGACGCCAGTCTGGTGGTCTGGGCTGGACGCCACTCTGGTGGTTCTGGCGTCTGGCTTGGACGTCCAGGCTACGGTTTGGGCGTCCATCCTAGGCGCCGGAGCCACTCCGACGGTAAACCGTGAATTTTAACGGTGACTTACCTCGTTTTCCGTCGACGACGACGTACCTCCGGCGTCCCCCGCATCTCCGGCCTGCCCTCCGGTCTCCCCTGGCGAGCCAGTACGGCTCCACATTTTTTAAACCGAGATTATTTCAATTTTAGAAAATGGGCATAATGGTCACACCAAATCATATTTGTGGGCTTTATATGGTAAATTGCGGGCGATGTTTAGCGTTTCACATTATTTAATAATCCGACCTTTGGGGGTCTTTCATTTTTATTGGTCCCAACCGGTCATGTAACCTGTTATAACAGGTTACATGACACGTGGAGGCCTGTGATTGGTCAAAAAAAGATTAAAAAAAAACTTTAAAAAATTGAAAAAAAAACTTCTCCTCCCTACCAGCCACCCCCCTCCCCCTAGTCCAGTCCGGAACTGCCGCAACCTCACCGGAAACCTTCCCTTTCCCCTTATAATCCACCGAAAACAACCACCTTTCCCAGCCCCACCTCCGAAACTGCCCCTCCCCTTTTCCCCCAAACCAACCCATTTACAAAGATCCATTTTTTTTCATTTTAATTTCTCATGAACAAAAGCTTTTTACTGGGATTTAGGAAATGGATTTCGAAGGTTTGGTAGTGTGGGTCAAAGTGCAACCTTGTTCACACCACCAAAATCAAATATTTAAAGGAAAATCCAAGTGTAGCATTAATGGATCTGGGTTAATAAAGCAAGAAAGATCCGACTCGTTTGCCATCCGCGAAACCACCACCCTTCCACCTGCTGCTCGCTCGCGAAACCACCCCCTCATACCTTTTCCGGCGAGCTTTCTCAATCGGAAACCCCAAATTCGCACCCCCCTTCCCTTCCACACACTGCATCAATTCTCTTTTTACCCTTAATGATCTCTTTTCTAGTCAAACTAGTATTTTGACTTTCTTTAAAAACTCATTGACTTTAAAATTTTCTTTTATAAAATAACACTACTACATTTTTGACCAAATGCAACGGCCAAATAAAGGCTAATACAACGGTATTTCAATTGCCGTTGCAGTAGAGTAGGATAATGCCACGGATTTAACACTAATGTTCTTAGAGGTAGAACTATTGCCACGGCTCTAAAGAACTGTTGCATTAGCCTAGCTATTTTAACAAAAAAAAAGGAGCTATTGCCACGGTATGTGTATTGTATGATGAAAAATTAAGAAGCGCACGGAGTACTTCCCTCTATTTTTTTGCCCAAACATTTTGAACAACACGTGTTACTATCACTCTATGCCCATTTTCTCCATTTTCCCCAATTCTCCATTTTTTCACATTCTCATATTTTCTTCAATTCTCCAAAATTACTTCCAAATTCTGAGAGGAAAATTACGAAAAAAATTACTCAAAAATTCTAAGAGGAAAATAAGCAAAGAAATCTGAGGAAGTAGACGAAGGCGGCACTCAGGTGGTGGTGGCTGATAGCGGCACTCAGGCGGTCTCCATTTCATCTTGCAGGTCCCTTCCTTGAGCTGATTGCCCGAATTTCTGTTCAAGGTATAAAACGAATTTTCGTTTTTGAGATTGCTTAATTGAAATTTTGTTGTTGCATTTTGTGGTGATTAAATTTGAAGTTTTTGCTTTTGTGTTGGGAATTTGTATTTGATGCCATGGAAGATGAAGTTTCTGCTCTCGTAACTCTTGGAAACGGCTAATGGGTTCCATTTAGCAATATTGATTTTTTTATTTTATTATTTTTGAAACCTAGCAGTATTGAATATTGTATTTGAGTAGTCTAATGGGTTTTTTTGGGGGAATTTCATATAAATGGATAATAAGATATATTGATTTTACTTAGTTCTTTGTATTTGCGAATTATTTTCTGAATCTTGTTTTTTGAGTTTTGTTGTGATTTGTCCTAACTTCTTGATTAATTAAGGATGAATAATATTAAGTCGAATAAATATTGTTGGCTCTTGACGCGTATATTATTGGGGATCTTCAGTACCAGAATTATAGTCAATTCTAAGTATATGCCAAGAGTTAGACTTGGGTCAATGTAACAATCCTATTATAATATCATACAAAATCTGCATCCAACTCTGAAGGACAATATAGATTCCAACTTGCCAAGTAGCACTGATTAGACTTGTGTACAAATGACTACAACTACAACTTGGTATAATGACTAACTGATCTGACGATACACCTCATTAAGTTTCTTGTCAGATCATGTTAAGATGAGTTAAAACTGAATTTTGAGATATAATCCAATCTATAGAGTTTTTGTTGCTTGTCTCTTGAAACACTTGTTTATTTTGAGAAAATAAATGATCTGTAGGGTTGTGATATTTTATCATACT
This sequence comes from Chenopodium quinoa, assembly GCF_001683475.1. Classification (NCBI taxonomy): domain Eukaryota; kingdom Viridiplantae; phylum Streptophyta; class Magnoliopsida; order Caryophyllales; family Amaranthaceae; genus Chenopodium; species Chenopodium quinoa. The sequence continues at coordinate 7,456,790 of NW_018742951.1, forward strand.
ACGCTACTAATATAAGTGAATTTGCAGATTCAGTACAATATGCATGTCTTTGTTGCTTGTTCCCATGAAACTCTCACCTTCTTTTTTTATAAAGGTAGGAAGACCATTTCGGATTGTCCAATTTGGTTAGTAAGTTTAAGCTGAATTTATAGTTTATTAAATTTAATCAGTAATGTCTTTGGTGCTTGTCTCGTCAATTATCATATCGCAGGATCTAATGTTTGATAAGTCACATTCATGTATGTTGCTTGTTAATTGAAATCTAGATTGCACATAGCAAATTGAAGATGGTTTTTTTTTACTTATTGCTTCATCTAGTTGTACACTTGTACCCATGAATATATTCTTTTAATAAGTATAAGTGAGGGGTTTATGTGTTTCATATGAAAATTCTAATGCTGTTAGTATTTCAACAGGATTTATGCTAAAAGTGAGCCTGTATTTACTTTCGAGGAAGTGCATGACAAGCTAGCTGATCTTCAGGCTGAGGTACTTCTAATCTTTCGTTAATGTGACATTATGTTTGAGTATCTTAACCTGATTTCTGGTTCAAGAGCCTTATCAATGATGGCAAATTTTGATTAGGTTACTAAGGTGAATAGAATCCCAAAACCAGGGCCCAAAGTAGAGAGTTTATTAAGAATGAAACTAATAGTGAGAAAGCAGAGAAAGATTCGAACTCTACTTCTGGCACCAGTGACAATGAGGAGAGCTCAACCAAGGAAACGCCAGAAACTTCTGATGGCTCGGCTAGCGCTACTGATAATGCCGAGGCTGGATCTCATGATTAATTGTGATGTGATAGCTACACCAATGGTAAACCGAATTCATGGTTATAAATCACTTCTCCTGCCAAAGGCTTTTCTTGTCAGAACAAAGTTCTCTCTAATGGACACATTCTTTGCCAACGTATTTATTGGCTTAGAGACGAGTTGGCATAGATATTTCCTCGATTAAATCACATGTTAGCTTGAGCCATAGGTTACTGATCCAGTTCGACCCCTATTGATTGGTCTGAGATACAAAATTTTGTTAGAAAATACAGTAGCAGTTAAAGGTATTTGTACTAACACTATTTCTGTGCTTGATATAAGGTTGGCTAATGCAGACAGGCATGTGGGGAATATATTGTATAGCAAGGACAAAGTGATTGGTTAGACTGTCCTCATTCCCATTGATCATGGATACTGCTTGCCGGATTATGTAAGTGCCATTGCATTTCTTCCGGTTAATACTTTATTAGTACATTCGTGTTTTAAACGTGTGATAGCTTCATTGCTTACTGTAAAAAACGCTGCTTTGTAGGGGATGCAAATGGTTTAGTTCATTGGACCACATTTTATTGATTGGTTTTGTGATATTTGTTTGGAGCTTATTATCCCTGAAAATTGAAGTAATTTAATTTGTAGGCATTCATTTTGTTGAATTAGTATGTTTGAACTTTTTGAAAGCAAATTGATTGACGGTTAGTTCTAGCTTTGTGTCTTCTTTTGGATGATTGGGTGATTGTTAATCCTGCAAGGGCAGCTAAACAATTCATTACCTTGGCAATATGGCTAAAATTTGATCTGCTTGTAAGATGCAATAGCTGGAGCTTTGAATTTGGTCCCAACTGTATGAGATTAGGAAATGTTATATCAACTCATTTGGTTGCAATTTTTGAATAGAGGTTTTGAATTGAAACGGGCTGGCTTTCTTGTGTCTGTTTTATGAATTTGTTTGCCTACTTTGTCTCCAAGTAGCTTAGAAAAGCTTAATTGCAACATGATAATAAGATTATAAACTAAGTGAGATTGCATTGTTTACTACATGCTCATGTCGAGCTATTTATGGTTAACATCTTTTATTTATTTAACCAAGGAGTATTTCATTATCTAAATAAGATATAAAAAAAATTAAAATTATTCATCTTCAAGTTAGGGTTCTTTCTCCATTGAAGCAATTTTTAAGTTCCTCTTTATTGAAACGGCTCCTCCCTCCTGGGTAAGATGTTCATTCAACATTTTATCTTCAAGTTATTTTTTTTTTTTTTGCTATTATCTTGTTGCTTCCCTAATATTTCCCTCTACTGCTACCCTGCTATTTCATCCTTGCCTGTGTTTGTGTTGATACTACTGCTGACCACTTGTTGTTGGTGTTGTAGTGTGGCATCGTACTTCTGCACTATTGTGTGCTTGTTGTACTTGGTTCGAATTATAATTTAAATGCTGGGAGATGATGATGTTCATAAAGTTAATCAAATTATAAATCAAGCGAATATTGTTTCTGTGGGACTAATTAATTGAATTTTGAGTTAAAATGTGATTAAATTAATGAGTAATGACTAGTGATATTTGTAATTGTGATTAAAGAATATCATAAATAGTCGATTTTATGTGTTTGTAATTTTTTGATTTAATCAAGTATTCGATCTATGTATAGAGATTTACTTTAAATAACTTGGAGTTGGTTTAGAGGTATCCGAGTATTCAACCATAGGAGTTGGTTTAAAGGTATTGGAGTATTGTTGATGTTTGAATTGGATATTTTGTTATGGTTAAATGTATATATGCATCACAAATTCATTTTAGTCATATCTTGTTTAGAGATCGTGTTTCAATTTATCTAATCTCGTGATTATTGAACCTTGCTTTTGAAATGAGAATTCCCATTAGGCATATCGGGTTGATTTTATAGCTTTGAGAGTAAGTTGGTGCCAGTTTTGGGCATTGTGCTTTGACATTGTCTTTTAATTCACTTAATTTTACGGATTCTGTTTGTATTAGTCTTTCACAAGGAAATCTCATGCCACCCAAGATTAAGGTATATCTGTACTGTTTTTTCATTTAACTATATTTGTTTATGAAGTTCCTAATATGATCTGCTTGTGAATTTTGCAGCTGTTGATTGCTGGTGGTAGGCTTATTATCGCCAGTGGTGGTGTGGGATATTAAAAGTTTTGAAGCAACACTTTGTTGTAGTAGTATGATTTGATCAACAGAGACGCAACTGTTCAAATTGTCAAGGTATGTTGAACAAGTGTATGCTTTGTTAGTCACAAGTACCAATAAAGTAGTAATCTAATTTTAATCTGACTTGAACTACTTTTCCTATAAAAGCTTGTGCCTTACCCTTTGTGTACCATCCAATTTCAGGAGGTGGATAATACTGAAGTTGAAGAAGATGCTTCATGAATTGCTTTACGAGAATTGGAGAAGCAGGAGAAAGAAATGATAATGCGGTCTAAAGAATTGCCGAAAATATTGTTTGGCGGATAAAATGATTTAGTTTTAACTTTTAATTGTTTTATTTCTTATTTTAACTAGTGATAATTTAATTTTGTAATTTTCCTTATAGATAACAATGTACAAACTTTGAATTCAAATTAATAAAATTCTAATATTTTTTCTTTTTTTTTTTTTTTTTTTTTTGAAAATTCTGATTTTAATTGTATTATTATTATTATTATTATTATTATTATTATTATTATTATTATTATTATTATTATTATTATTATTATTATTATTATTATTATTATTATTATTATTATTATTATTATTGGCATTAGGTATAGTGAACCGTGGCATTAGGGTATATGCATTATGTGGCATTAGGTATAGGGAACCGTGGCATTAGGGTATATGCACCGTGACATTAGGTATTATAGCTAATGCCACGGCAATAATGTTGCCGTTGCATCAGGCTAACGCCACGGATCATTGATGTCGTGGCATTAGGTGTCATATGCCGTTGCATTAGACCTACTGCAACGCCAATAGATGCCACGGTACATGGCCTTTGCATTAGGCCTAATGTCACGGATTTTGACGCCTAATGCAACGGATTTGGGGGTTGCAATAGATCAAAATTGTAGTAGTGTAATATGCCCCAAAGTTTCCAAATTATGAAATAAAATATTTTCAAGATTGTCAAATAATTAGAAATAAACTTTTAATTAAAATAATTCTTTTTAAATTAATGAAACAACATAAATAATTCATTCCGAATTAATTAAATACTTTATAAATACTTATTTAAGTTAAATACGTATAAACATACGGGGTATTACAATGTAACCCTTTTCTTTCAAGGTTAACCATGCCCTTCTTTTCACCATTTTCGGTTAGGGTTTTCGTTTAATTCGCCGAAAATATGGTGGTGAAAGCGGTGTCCACGAACTACTACAATGGAGGGGTAGTAAAGCAAGAAGAAAATGGAGTATGATGAAGTTGGAGGATGAAGAATATGGAGGAGGAGGAAGAAGGAGGAGGAAGAAGATGGAGTACGAAGAAAAAAAAAAGGACAAAAAAAAAAAGTACCAAATTTGTTTTAAAATAATCATGAAATTCCTCTTATTTTCAGAAATGCCATATTGAGAAACACCTCATGTTTCTTATGTTTAGAAATTGGGGCTCCCTCTTTGGATAGTGAGTAAATTTTTAAGATAATGTGTATTTTGAAATTAAATGCAATATTTCCTAATGATAATAATAATAACGATGATGATGATGATGATGATGATGATGATGATGATGATGATGATGATGATGATGATGATGATGATGACGATGATGATAATAATAATAATAATAATATAATGAAAATGGACGGAATATTCCTTGAGATATCTTTTTCGGTGGCCGTCGTAACATTTTGCACATATATTACAAAAGGTGACTGCTGATAGTAATTAGCTGAGGTCGTATTATTTTACACATACACATCGCTAATAGTTGGGATTATTTTAAGCTAATTTTCCTTTTTTTTTTTAACAGATGCTTATTAGTACACCAATTTGCAAAATATCAAGTAGGGTTTGTAATGAGATTACTTGAGTTCAATTCACATTAATTCAACATGTTTGTATGGGATAAAAGGATATGATTTTTGCGGTCTGAAAAAAATATATATTTAACTATTAATATTTTTAATTGTACACTTATATTAGTTAAAATATACTTCATATACGATGACCTATATATTAGTCAAAGTTTATAAAGTTTATAATTTGACAATATCGTTCTTTGTATATCAATGAGAATACACGTCAAACTTGATCAACTACTTACTTTAAGTTCAAATTAAAAATAAATGGAGCAAATAGGACAGATAGAATAGCACATAGGAGTAAGTTAGCTAAAGAATTTAGCTAAATATATATTCTACCTGAAATGAAAAGTGGATAAAATTTGACCCATAATTTTTTTGTCACTCTGACTTTTAATACAACTCCACCAAACAGCTGTGGAGGTAGTTGTTAACTATGTATGTGTCTATGTGATTAAATGATAATTGTGAAATAAAAGTACAAAATTGGCAAATTTTGACAATGAGACTACAAAATGTCAAGTGGTAAGATTAAATTAAATGCCTCCATAATTTTGTCTTTCGAATAATTTTCAGGTTTTTTTTTATAATAACACCACTAAAAAGACACGATTTTGATAATAACACCACAAAAAAAAAATGGTTTTATTATAACACCATCAAAAATCCCAAAAATTTGGTTTCACCACCCACTAACGGATTTTTGGATGGAAACCGTTAGTGGGGAAGTGTCAAGTGTCTATTGGTTAAAATAAATAAATTAATAAAAAAAAAAGAAAAAAAAAAACCTAACCACTAACCCTGCCACCGCTGCTGCCGGCATCCCCTGCCCTCACATAATCCGACGAAACCAACATGAACTCCACCTCTTCCCCCCTCCCCCTCCCCGAAAACCACCCCAAGCCCTTCAAACCACCGCAAAAACCACCCAGCCTTTCAAATTTCTTCAGCCCGCCGCACAAACCGCCGCGATATCCACCCCTTTCTCTAACCCTTGAAACGACCATTAAATCGGCGGCCGAAATCGACCAATCGAGGGCTGCCATGGTCGATTTTGACCGTTTTGACGATGAAAAGTAAGGGAGGGTCGTTAATGGGGTTGCCGATTTTTCGGTACTGGCTAGGATATTTCAGGGTTGCAACGTCTCAGGTTGGGCTAGGGTGACGGTTCTGACTGAATTCGGCAACGGTGGTGGTGATGTTGCTGTGATAGGTGGTGGTGGCGTGATGTTGTTGTGGTTCGGCGACGGTGGTGGTAAGGGCGATGGAGTTATCGAGGGATAGGGCTGGTGGGGCGATGGAGTATACCGGCGGCTTGGTTGGGCTTGCGGCAGTGGGGCTGGCCGACGGTGGTGTGTAGGGAAGCCGGTGGTGGCTGGGTTAGGGTTTAGGATTTTTTTAATTTTAATTTTTTTAATTTTAATTTTCTTTTTTTTAAACCAATAAACAACTGATACGTGTACATGGCGGGTCCCACTAACGGTTTCCATCCAAAAATCCATTAGTGGGTGGTGAAACCAATTTTTGGGATTTTTGGTGGTGTTATAATAAAACTTTTTTTTTTATGGTGTTATTATCAAAATCATGTTTTTTATTGGTGTTATCATCAAATTAAACCTAATTTTCATTCAAAAATAATTCAATTAATGTAGTTCTGAAATAAAAAACTTGTTCGTGTTTTAGAGGTTAGGTCATGACGATTTTGAAAAAAAATAAAACAAGACTTTCCTTTTTAGTTAGGTCATTTACCAACACAACAACAATTCTTAACAGTACATAGACAAAAACAAGTTCACTAAATGCGATCTTGTAAAATTTACCTCAACTCTTAAGACAAATAAATTTGCATCAATAAACATGTAGTATTGGAGTGAAGACTGTAAAAAGGGGAGTGTTATAATATTTTAGTACTTGTGTGTATCTGTTGACAAAAAAACCCAAGTAGTGGAACTTCATGTATGATTAATATGTCATGAACTTCTACATTAGAAAAATGACTACTACAATTTATAAAGATAGACAGCCGTGATTTAATGATATTTGAATTATTTTTAAATGCTAAAATTAATCAAAATTCACTCATATTTTTTTTTGATAAAAATACTTAATTAGCTTCTAAAAATTAATTATTCTTATTTCTGAATCTTTTATTTGTAATTAATTTATAAAAAATAAAGATTAGTTAATATTAGCATTTAAAAATAATTCAAAAATCATTAAATCTGAACCGTTTATTTTTAAAAATTATGGTTATCATTTTTCAAATGACAACCATAGAATCATCTATTGAACGAAGTATTGTTTTCCACAAAATGAATAAAGTTGCTTATCGATTTCCCTCAAATAAGTTGAATTTTAATGTTTTATGTGGATATATATAACTTCATATGTCATAGAATATGATAAATATTCTAGATATTATTTTGTATAGAATGATATAGTTTTGTGAATTAAATATCTTTTGAGATTTCCTAACGTATTAGGACTCATCGTTATAACCCTATATATATGAATCAATGGAATAAACTCCAACCCAAGGAGTTTATATTATCTAACATGGTATCACAGCTTAGGTTTTAGATCCAATCCTAGCTTTCTCAGTTTTTTTTTTTTTCCTTTCCCGAATTTTTTCTTCTGCCCTGGCCGTCTACCCCTAGCAACCCATAACACCACTGCCATCAATCACCATGGTCAAGGAAGGTGAATCGTCAGTCTTTCATCTGGCTCTTGGTATTAGTAATATTAAGAATGATATTCCTCTCATTCTTGATCGTGAAAAAGTTCAATATTCCAATTGGGTTGAGTTATTTGAGTGTCATGCTCATGCTTTTGATGTCCCTGATCATATTGACCCAAAAACACCTCGTCCTGCTGACCTTTCCGACGCTATGTGGAAAAGGCTTGATTCCGTTGTCAAGAATTGGATTTATGGTACTATCTCTACTGATTTGCTATAAACAATTTTATGCAAAGGGGATACGGCACAACAAGTTTGGGATAAACTTAAGGAAATATTTCGAGAAAATAAAACCACTAGGGTGGTTTATCTGGAAAAGCAATTTAATCAATTGCACCTGTCAAAATTCTCTTACATCTCTTCTTATCGTCGAGAATTAAACGTGCCGGAGCAAAAACTCGTAATTCGACTAGTTTCGGGGTTAGTGAATACAGATTTTGATACCGTTGCTGCGATGATACAACAAACTACCCCGTTGCCTTCATTCGAAACAACGAGTTCTCGATTGTTACTTGAGGAGTCAAGGCGAGCCAATGACTCATCGTCACAGGCATCCTCTTTTGTGGCTCAATCTGGAAACACTACGAGTTCGACGGCCCCACAACAGCACCAAGCGGCACTGGCCGGTCAAGGTGGCGGCTCTAGTGGCCGTGGTCGTGGTCGCGGCCGAGGTCGAGGCAAGGGTTGTGGCCGAGGTTCTCCACAACAGCAGCAGCAACAATCACAACAGCAACCTCCTTAATGGGGCGCACCTCCCCATTGGAATGGCCCAACAAATCCAGCCTAGCAAGCCTCCCCACAATGAGGTCAGGCGCCATTCCCACATCCTCAGCAATGGGCTGGCCCACGACCCCCTACCCGACACAACAACAAAGGCCTCAGCAGGCCTATTTCTTTGGGCCTCCTCAACATTCCCAAGCAGCTCACTCTTCTCATGGATCAAAGTATGGTTCGACAATGACTCTAACCGAGTTGGGAAATGCGTTTGCAACGATGAGTTTCCCTAACTACGATCCGTCTTGGTACATGGATTCCGGAGCAACTTCCCACATGAAAAATAATGCCAGTAAACTCTTACCCCTTTTTAATTTAAGCATATCTAATTATATTCAAGTGGGTAAAGGTCAACGCATTCCAATTACGGGTTATGGTCATTCCACTATTGCTAATAAATCTCTTTCCTTGCGTGATGTTTATTTAGCTCCCCAAATTATCAAAAATTTAATTTCTGTTAGAAAGTTTACTTCTGATACTTCTGTGTCAATAGAGTTTGATCCTAATGGTTTTTCTGTGAAGGATCTACGAACGGGGAATCTAATAACCAGATGCAATAGTACCGGGGACCTTTATCCTGTGACCACAGCACCGACAACTTGTCTAGCCACTTCTCTCACAGCCTTGTCTCCATCCACGTGGCACAACCGCTTAGGACATCCTGAGGCACCCACTTTTAATTTTTTTAGAAGTAACAATTTGATTGATTGTAATAAGGAGCACGACTCCACTTTTTGCATAGATTGTCAATTAGGAAAACATACTCGCTTGCCTTTTCATAATTCCAATAGCATTACTTATTCTGCTTTTGACATTATCCATGCCGATTTGTGGACCTCTCCTATTTGTAGTGATAAAGGTCACAAATATTATCTAGTTCTATTGGATGATTATACTCATATGTGTGGACTATTCCTCTTGTGTATAAGTCTCAAGCTTTTCAAACCTTTCTTACTTTTCGACAATATGTTCAAACTCAATTTGAACGTCCTATTAAATCTTTTCAAAGTGATCACGGTCGTGAATTCGACAATGACCCGTTCAAATTATTTTGTGTCAAAAATGGATTGGTTTTTTCGCTTCTCGTCCTCACACATCTTCTCAAAATGGCAAAGCCGAACACATGATTCATACTCTTAACAATGTTAAGCGTACTCTATTGTTTCATGCATCTCTTCCACCGGCCTTTTGGCATTATGCCTTAGAAACGACCACTTATCTTCTAAATATTATTCCTACCAAAACTCTCAATCAAATCACTCCGGCTCAAGCTTTATTTGGGGTTGTCCCTTCCTATACTCATCTTAGAGTCTTTGGGTGTCTTTGTTTTCCGAACTTATCAGCCACAATGCCTCATAAGCTTGCACCTCGCTCCACCCCGTGTGTTTTCTTGGGCTATCCTTCCGACCATAGAGGCTATAGGTGTATGGATATCACCACCAATAAAATCATAATCTCTTGCCATGTCACTTTCGATGAACATACTCTTCCATGTACACATATCACTAAGTTTCAATCGACTGATTATGATTTTCTAGCTTCAGATGACCCATCACCACTCTTGCAACACCACATCCGTATGCAACCCACACCACGCCTAACCAACCATCCCACTCCGCAGGGAGGTTGTGGCGCAGCTCAGCAGGCCACAGGTGGGTTGCGGCCCTCACTGCCTACCCACGACCCAGCTAGAGCAACAGACCAACCTACTCCATAGGCGGGCTGTGGTGTAGCTCACCCCGCCACAGGTGAGTTGCGGCCCAACCTGCCAACCCAAGGCACGCATCCCCTACGGCCCAGCAACACACCCACCAGCCCAGCTCGCTACCTGGTTCACCAAACTCAAATCAGCTCAGCAGCCCCACTATTCTAACCAACCTAATCCTTTTTCCAAGCCCCTCATCCACATACACACCACCCCCACTTCGCGGCCTCACGCCAATTATTTCGACTAGACCACCGCCATTATCACCTCAAATCCAAACTCGGTCTAAGCACGGAATAGCTAAACCAAACCCAAAGTTCGGTCTATCTGCCATCATCTGTTCCCCGCTTCCCAAAAATCACAAACAAGCCCTTTCCGACCCAAAATGGAATGCTACGATGCGTGTTGAATATAGTGCTTTAATTGAAACGGGGACATGGGATTTGGTTCCTAGGCCTACGGGGTGAACATTGTTAACTGTATGTGGTTGTTTTGTCATAAATTAAATGCTAATGGTGATCTTGAAAGACACAAAGCTCGATTAGTTTGTGATGGTAGGTCTCAAGTAGAAGGTGTTGATTGTGATGAAACCTTCAGTCCGGTTGTTAAACCGGCCACTATATGCACAATTTTAAGTTTGGCTATGGCTCGTCAGTGGTCTATTCACCAACTTGATGTAAAAAATGCCTTTTTGCATGGTGATCTAAATGAGTGTGTATACATGCATCAACCCCCCGGGTTTGTTGACAAGAGGTTTCCAGGCCATGTTTGTAGGCTCCGCAAGGCTCTATATGGTTTAAAACAAGCTCCAAGGGCTTCGTATCAGCGGTATGCTAACTTTCTCTTGCAGATGGGGTTTGTCATTGCCAAAAATGACAATTCTTTATTTATTTTCCGACATGGGAAAGACATGGCATTTTTGCTATTATATGTTGATGATATTGTGTTGGTTACTTCTTCAAATTTGTTGCGTGACTGCATCATTTCTCACTTACGTACTGGATTTCCAATGACTGACTTGGGCCCTCTCAATTATTTTATGGGCATTGGTGTTACTCGTACTCCTTCATATATGTTTCTGTCTCGGCAAAAGTATGCACAGGAAATTATAGAGCGCGCAGGCATGGCTAGTTGTAAACCTGCGGCGACTCCAGTGGATACTCAATCCAAGCTTAGTGCAGAGACAGGCCCTAAGTTTCATGATCCAACACTCTATCGTAGTCTTGCAGGTGCCCTACAATACCTCACTTTCACTCGCCCTAATATAGCTTATGCAGTTCAGCAGGTGTGTTTATTCATGCATGATCCCAGACAGGCTCATTATGATGCATTGAAACACATTCAGTGTTACATTTAGGGCTCCATTGATCACGGTTACATTTATATCCTTCTTCATCCATGCACTTGATTACTTATACTAATGCAGATTAGGGCGGGTGTCCAGATACCCGTCGCTCGACCTCGGGTTATTATTATTTTCTAGGGGACAATCTCATTTCCTAGTCGTCTAAGCGTTAACCTACTCTTTCTAAATCCAGTGCAGAGGTAGAATATCGAGGCGTCGCTAATGTTGTTGCCGAGGCATGTTGGCTTCGTGATCTCCTTTTGGAGTTACATTGTCCTCTCCGGTAGGCCACTGTTGTTTATTGTGATAATGTCAGTGCAATTTATTTGTCTCATAATCCCGTACAACACCAATGCACCAAGCACATCGAAATGGACATTCATTTCGTTCGAGAAAAGGTGGCGTTGGGGCATGTATGGGTCTTGCACGTTCCATCTCGTTACCAGTTTGCAAACATTTTCACAAAATGCCTCCCTCGACAACTATTTTTGGAGTTCAGATCCAGACTCAGCGTCCGTCCTCCTCCCGCTATGACTGCGGGGGTGTGATAGAATATGATAAATATTCTAGATATTATTTTTTATAGAAGGATATAGTTTTATGAATATTCTGTAAATATCTTTTGAGATTCCCTAAAGTATTAGGATTTATCGTTGTAACCCTATATATATAAATCAATAAAATACACTCCAACCCAAGGAGTTTATATTATCTAACAATATGGAAGAAACATAATTAGATGAGAAAAACAATTACGTTGGAATTCTACTATAGTACAAACTCAATACGTTCAACCAAACATCCAATTAAAAACGAAGGAGCTCATTAATTTTGAAAGCTAACAATTATTGAGATACGGAGGGGTACAAAGTCATCCCTAAAAGTAATGGGATGGGACAACTTATATTAAAAGAAAGGGACATTACTCAAAAGTTGATCAGTACTCAAAAGTTGGTCCCACAAAAGAGTCAATTTTGAAGGCTTTATCAATGGATCAACTATCAACCACTTGCAAAGTTGCAAGTTGCTACTAATAGCAAGTTGCATTGTTTTGCTAATTATAGGTAGCAAATGGTCAGCAAAATTGCACAAAGTTGTTAATCATTACTCTAATAATTGTAGTCAATTAGGCATGCTTTGAATGCTACTAGTACAAGTTTTGTTCAATATTGAACGAGAAGCTAGGAATTGTAATTGTTGGTCTTTGTTGCTTTAATGCTTTTGTATCGATGGTAATTGATGTGGGCTCTACGCACATAATCCAAATTGTCTTTGGTGACTAAATAGATGGGAGTCGTTTATGTTTATGATTTTGTTTGCTTAGAATCGGGGATGTAAAGAAATTGGATGGATTAAGTTTGTCATGACATGATATATTACGCTAAAATTTGATATTTTTTCAAAATAAATGTCCACGTATTCAAAGTTTTTACATGTTTAATCCAATCCAATCCAATTTAATTAAAGAAAAGCACATAAAAGAAAAAAGCAAACCGATAAATTAAGGTCTTTAAGGATATAACTATAAATTATACAACGAGTAAATAAAACGTTACCAAAATATACTTGTGTCAGTTCAATAGAATAAAAGTAGTATATAACTAACGCGTGTAAACGTTGTACTCTCTCATTTCCTTATTGTTGTTTGTTGTATGTTTGCACAATTTATGGTACATTAATATTTTTAAACTTGTATTTTTTAAAACTTGTTTTTTTTTTTCAAAAAACTTGTATTTTAATTTAAAACATAAATATAGCAAAATTATGCGCCAAGGGCAATAATACAATATTCTACACGATACAGAGTATATTTTATTTCATGAAAATGTTAGGTCAACCCTCAAAGTTATTGGTCTGGTAACCAGAGGTGTTTCAAATGGCTTACCATGAGCCGCTTTTGGTATGCCTCACAGGAGTAAAAAGGTCATTTCGCTACACTTTTAGAGATGTCTCATTAGACTGTCAAATAACACCACAGAAGTTTTAGGAGTACAAAATACACTCTCGGTGATAGTTAAAATATTCCATTAGAGTTCCAATGGTTCAAAATACGGTAGTGATCTCCACTCTTTTTTGCCCCTTTTGCACTTGAATGCATGTCTTTAAAAAAAATGGGACCCAGACCACTTTTTTCACTATTCCCATCTTTCTCCCCTGTACTTTCAAAATTTTTTTTTTTTAAATAATTTTTAGATAGGTTTATCTCACAAACCTCTTCCGCTACTACTTCCTCACTGGTCACTACTCCTCCAAAGGCTAACAAATGCTATTGGCCTTGTGTCTCATACGATAGATAGTTTTCTTTTACTCTTATATATACTCTCTCTATTAAGGGACGACTATGGGTATATAGGATCTGGATAGGGTCTAGTTATACCCAAACTCGTACCCGATTTTTTTTTTCTTTTTTATCCATACCATACCCTACTCGGACCCTTAGGGTCTAAATTTTTGAGACCCTTACTCGGACCCTATGGGTCTAGTCTAGTAGGGTCTGGGTAGAGTTCAGGGTCCCTTACCTTTTTTCCCAAAATTTTTAATCGTAATATTTTTATTGTACAATTGCATATAGAACAAAAAAAAAAAAAAAAAAAAAAAAAAAAAAAACACTAATACGAGAGAACATTAACAGTTAATAGACAAATCGTAAAACAATTATAAAACCGGCGATGTGGATGGTTGCCTGAGATCGTGACTCGTCAAAACGAAATGTGTTGAAATACTGAAGTTTGGGACTTGGTGTTTCTCTATTTAGAAATTGGAAATTTGGACCGTTGAAACAAAATGTGGGATATGCGGCAAGTCGGCTATAAGCTCCTTACATACTTAGGGTTTTACATGTATGATTTGATTTTAATTGATTTTTTTGTTTTTTAAATTTAATAAATTGGGCGAGTCTAAGTACGGCTCTGGGTTTGACGGGTCTGCGTGTAGGGTCTGTTATTAAATACTCGTTGCCACACTTTTACATCGAATCTCACTAGGCGAAAAATGTAAATGAGCATCGGTTCAAAACCCTCCTATAGCACCGGTTTTGAACCGGTCCAGATTTGAGGGATGCCAAAAACCAGATACATTCGCACCGGTTAAAAACCGGTGCCAATTCTAAACTTTCGTACCGGTTAACCAGTGCCAATTCTATGCTTTCGCACCGGTTAACCAATGCTAAAATTGAAGTGCCGCGCTTTTTTTTTTTTGGTTTAAAAAGCAATTGACACCGGTTAACCAGTGCCATTAACTGTAATTTTTTTTTTGTTATTTGGCGAAAATAATAATATTAATACAAATAATAATAATAATAATAATAATAAAAATAAAAAAACTTGTACATCCTGCATTAATTCTACCACTATTATAATATATTATAATAACAATAATAATTATAATTATTATTATAATAATATTAATAATAATAATAATTATTATTAATATTATTATTATTATAATATTAAAAATAATAATAATAATTTCTAAATTGAAATAATAACAATAATAGATCGATATTAATAATCCCAAATGCAATACAATGGAGTGTCATATTTACAATTTCTCAAAAAAAAAGAAGTGTCAAATTTACAAACAATACTAATTAATAATGTAGTAAAAAAGTTAACAAAATCTAAATTCAAATAGAAGTGACATTTACAAATTAAAGGTGATGAAAGATTCTAGTAGTGGAGGTCTGCTCGGGGCATAACCACTCAACTTGACAAAGAGAATCAATGTCACGTAAGCGCTCCTACAATGCTCTGCAAGCATGATAATAGAATATTAATGGAAAAATAAACGATAATCACCACTAATCTGAATAACATAATTTAAGGGGCAATGAATTACCGTGCCTCCAACAAGTGGAGTAATAACTTGCATGGCTGAACCTCTCGAAGAGTTCTTCTTCGAAGCTTGTTCACTCTTCGACCGTTGTTCACTCATCTTCTTTGTAGGTTGATCAATGCTTTTAGGCTTCTCCACCCTCCTCCTCTATGAAGTTTGGCTTTTATTCGAAATCTGATAAAACAATTCACGCAATTGGTTAGAAAAGAAATTCATCCAACTCTTGGGAAGACAACCGGGCATAGAGTAAAGAGTGAACCCAAAATCTTACCTCGTTGATCAACCTTACCCAAGCATGTGGCCATTGCACAAAGCTACCTTTTGCTTCCCAAAGTGTAGTAATCCCATCCTCCTCTACGGGCACCGGTAGTCGGGTGTCCTGGAACCCCGCAATCATAGAATTGATCCCGACCGAGTAATGTTGTGGCCTAAGCGGCCACAAATGGACCGTACCACAGGTTGGTTGTGCACTAGCATACGCCATCAAATGCAAAGCTCGACTGTTTGATAGCCCCGGGTGTAGAAGTGCACAACGGGTCTCTTCCTACACCAATTTGGAAGATCACTTATAAGAACCAAACATATCACTAGGGGTCTTTTCCTACACAATTGATAATGTAACGAAATTCTCTACGCTAGAACTAGACAAATCACCTGTAAATCTAGAAATTCATGAGGTGTTGGATTATCAAGCTCCCTCGAGTCCGCATGTGTAGGAGTACCAACATGCAATAGTAAATTAATAATGCCACCTTAGATCTCACGTAACTCAATATGCCAAAACTAATAGATTTGAAACTACCTCATGTATCTCATTATCTTCTCCATGTATCTCATCTTCTCCTTGTCCTTGTGGGTGACTACATGAGTCAACCGGTGTAGTCGAGGGGAACGGCAAGCTCGGTAAGTTCATTTGCTTTGCCCAAGCATTGAATTCACCTACTATCTCGTTGCGCACTTGTTCCTTAGATGCCACCTTGGCATCCAAGTCATGTGATGAGTTAACACTTGCTCGAGATCTTCCTGATTTGGTGTATTCAGCACCCATCACCTTTTCCTATCCTAGCAATGTCCCTCCCGCACCTAATACTCGTCCTGGATGGTAGGGCTTTCCCAAAGCCAAGGTGAAAGGGTCTTTTCTACAGTTGGGACGAGCTTGCCTACCAGCTCTTCAGTGTACTCAAGCTGTAGCAAAATAAAAAAGGTAACATGAATATAGTTACTGTTTTTGTATAGTGATATTTATGCAAAAGCTTCATAAAGTTCACAAGTTCATAGTTATCTTACAAGTTTATTTGCCATTTCTTTGGTTTCCGGAGCCTTGATGACCCATTTTCTGGTTTCCTTGTCACGCGCATGCAGAGAACAAATGAAATCGCCAGCACGACTCACCTACGTAGTGATCGTGGAATCAGAGGGTTCTTTGAATGACCCTACAAGCAAAGTGGGGTATACTCCCTCCTTGACCCACGTTTCCCTCCATTCACCAAATGTCTTAGACCCCATACGATGGGTGTATTGCCTCTGCAATGCATTTTTGGAATTTTGCTCCCGCAGTTCCTACATAATTAGAAATGTTAGTATCATTACTTCAAAAAGAGTCAATATATTATACAATTGTCATCAGATTTACCCAAACTTGCAATTGCTTCCTTTTGACTTCTTTGAAGAACGAAAGCTTCCCAATCATCCTTTGATATGCTTGGCCATTTTTGCCATGGGAGTTGCTCTTCCTCGATAACTTCATCATTTCCACCTCCATTATCCTTTCCCTTGCAAGATTTCTTCTTCTTTGGTTTTCTCACAACTCTCTTGGTGATCCACCCACGAACTAAGGTGGTCTTGAAGCCTCTGAATCTTTTCGCTAGTAAAGATTCAAACACCCTTCGCTTGGCGGCATCATTAGGAATATTAAACAGACTCTACAAGCACAAATAAAAGCGATTATTAGTTTCACCTTTGAAATAACAATAAGGTGAAGGTATTTATAATTGTGTAAATGTGCCAACAAAACACTTGCGCTTGTATAATTCCAAAATGTTTGAATCAAGCCTGGAGATACTTGCCGCTAACCAAGTGTAATGGAGATTTTGCGCGCACATATGCCAACGTGAACATCATATTGACGACGCCATTTGCCCGTAGGTTGGCCTACCTTGTCATACTCTAGGACCATGGTATCGGCGGGTTTCTTAAAACTTGTCGTCAGACCCCTAACCTTTTTCTTAGCCAGTGCCTTCACCCCCCCTCCACCACCTGTGCTATTCATTTGACCTTGTCCTTGGCTTTGAGTTTGGGGAGTAGGATTCTCACCAACCATCTTAGAAACTGCATTTTCAATAGGAGGTGCATGTTCAGCTGGAATTTAAAATTCATCAAGCCTACGCTCAAACTCATCCTGAGCTTGATCTTCTGGCTCACCCAAATCATTCTCCTTGTTGACATCATAAAGCTGGTCCTCATCCTCATGGAAATCATCATCATCATCCTCCATATCCTCTACAAAATTACGGTCCTCATCGTCCTCCATGAGATATAAACACCTGCCATTACAAACATAACACGTTATTAGTTGTAATATAAAAAATTTGGTTAGGTAAAGTTATAATCAAATATAAATTTATGAATTATAATACAAATCAACATAGAAAATGGGCAATAAGTTAACATACAGGTCATTCTTATTCCATATTTCACATGTTTTAAGAATTACTTCATTCATTTAAAAGAAAATGTGAAAAATGGGCAAGTATTACCAAAATAATTCCTTAAATCACCTAAATTGTGCTTTTATAATACTTTCAACGCCTACAATTTCAAAATCACAAAGAATAGTACCTCAATCTAATATTCCTTCGTTGTGGTCTGATCGCATATAATTTGCTTGGTCGTCTATGTCATTTGGTACAACAGGTCTAGGAACAGTGAAAGGTGCTGAATCATCAAACGCATCATATTCTTCCTCATCCTCAACATCTCCAATGCCTAGGATTATTCTTTTTCCGGCTAGCACAATAGACCATTTTGAATCGACTAGGTCAGTTACGTAGAACACTTGCTTAGCTTGAGATGCAAGGATGAATGGTTCCGCACTATCATTCAGGTGGCCAAGATCTACAAGAGTAAAGTCATCATATTTAACATTACACCTGATGTTTCGGGGTTTTTTGATGTCCTACGGGAGAGTTACAATTCCGAGACTGGAACCGGATGCCTGTACCTACAAAACAAACGGATGCTCCGGATGATTGGAGATCCGCCTCCAACGGTCAAGTTAATACTTGATTAAGGAGTAATTAATGCGGAAATAAAGGTAATTTGGTCTCTCTAGGTGAGAGTGTTTTATGTGTGTCCTCTCCCTTAATGAGGATTAATGGGCATATTTATATGCCTTGGGATGCGTGCCAGTACTAGGTTTAGGTTAACCCTAAGGCTGACTGGGCTTCCCACCAAGATTGGGCCTTGTTGGCTGATTTACCTATTTAGCATGATGGACACGTGTCGCATCACAATTGGTCCATGGAGGACGTATCTCGTGATGACATGTGGCAGGCTCCTATTGGCCTACGTAAAGGACACGTGGCAAAACCTGGCTGGTCCACGTGTCGGATGCTGATTGGTGGATAAAAATCCCCTAATCATTTGCCCCTCACAGGTGGCACGTGACTGGTCACATGTTACCTGTGACAAGTGTCGCACCGTAACAGGCGACGACCTGCTACAGGTGTCACTCAGTGAAAGGCCGAGTGATTTTCCCGCCCAAATTTTGAATTTGGAAGTGACCCTTTGCCTTCTCATTTTGCCTATATAAGGGTGTGTTGACTTCAGTCATTTTCACACTTGAGAACTTTTTGAAGAGAACATTCGGACCCCTGAACTTGCTCTGACATTCCGGACTCTTTCTGCCTACCGCCTACTCTGACAAGTCGGCTGCTCAGAATTTTAAGAACTTCGTCAACTTCACTCGTTCAGGTAACCGTCGGTTCTCTTACTCTTAATTTTTCTTTATTTTTTCCTTTTTGAAATGGCACCACGGAAGCACACGACACGACCTAGATTAGTGATCAGCCGGTCACCGGGGACGGCTGAATCTAGGACTAGGAGTGCCGCTTGCCCTTTTCCGAACCAGTCTTTTCCCTTTATACAAAGTCCGACTGTCTCTGTGTCTATGCAGAACATAATGGCCAGAACAAAAAGAACTGTTAGGATCTCGAACTCGGACGGCTCCTCCTACCGGATGCCGATTAGTGAAACATCTGACCAGGCGCCAAATGCTGAAGTGAACCAAGGCGGCTTGACCGCCGACAGCTCTGAGGGAGGGGTCAAGGTGGTCCCTTCCCACTTTACAGTTGACATGTCTACATTTTCTCCCGCTCCTTTTGATGGAGAGGAGGCGGGCCCCTCTGGGAGAGGAGAGGAGTCGTCCTCTTCGGGCTCGTCAGAGGACGAGTCCGAGTCTAGTTCTTCTGGTCATACTTCTCTAGACACAGAGGAGAAAAACAACCGCCTACAAGAGGCGAGGCTTTCTCACGCAATTGAGAAGGGGGACAATTGGGCGGAGCCATCCGCCTCTTATAGGGAGCAAAATACCCCTTACTACTGCACTGTCCCACAGGGCCGGATCAAGGCCATGCAAGAGAAAATGGGGAGCTTTATTGCGAACCACACAATGGGCCCCGACTTTTTAGTTTTTGTGCCGGATCCAGAAGACACGGTTGTCTGGCCGGCTGGTACTAGCTATGATAGCGCCTGCTTTGGCTGCTACGAGGCGGCCATCAGGGTTGGGCTGCGCTTCCCACTACATCCGGCTGTTCAGCGGATCTTGGATGGGTATGAGTTGGGGTTATGGCAGTTAGCCCCAAACTCCTAGTTCAACGTTCTCGGCTATGTGGCCGGGTGCGAACTGCACGGGGTGGAGCCAAACTTCGAGGCTTTCGCCCATATGAACTATCTCAGCTGGACCCCTAAGGCAGGCGGTACCAGCTGGTACCAATTGACGAGCCACCGAGGCTACCTCATGACAAGAGGTAAAGAAAATAAATGGAAGGATTGGCGAAGCACCTTCCTTATAATTGAAAGTTCAGACACAGAGCTGAACAAGCGCTTCAACAGGTAGAACAGGGATCCACCTCTTCTTGCAGGCGGCTGCAGCATGCCGCCTGTTCCTCCAAAGGCTAAGAAAGAGATCCTGGACAAAGGACTCTTCAAAGTAGAGTCGAGGGTCGACTCTACTACAGGGGTGCGAGAGCAAGTGCCCCTGCACTACGTCCCGAGCTTTAAATGGCTCTATGACGAGTACTTTTTGGCCGCCTGTGGCCTCAGCAGTCGGTGCTCAAGAGGTAGCCGGCCTGTCGAATACTCTCTTTTTCCTTGCATTACTGTTATTACTGTTATTAACCTTGGTATTTGTTCTTGCAGAGGACGCCATGAGCAAAATTACCGCCTCAAAGACTGCGGCTGCTATGTTGCGTGCTTCCATCATGCAACAGTCCTCTGCCGACTCCCCCAACAAGTAGGCGCCGTTGGTAAGTTCCAAGCCTCTCACTCCATTTTAAAGTTAGAGTTTATACAGATACTGACCGTGCGTTTTGTTGTGTTTTTTTTTTTTTTGTTAGACGGGCACTCCAAGAACCTCTTCTTCCCAACAGCCGGACTCCAAGACCCGGAGGACGACTGTTGCGAGCTCTCCTGGTACTGCCAAGAAACATGCGGCGGCTGAGAAACAGCCGTCCACTCCTTCTCAAACTCTAAACAGACCGCCTAGAAGTATGGAACTGTCCTTGTGAATTTAGACTTGCTTCCTTCTTTACTAGGTCTAACGCGCTTGTTTATGCTTGATGCAGCCGGCCCTCAGGAACCGGACTTGGTCGAGGTGGCCAAGTCTATGATCAAAGCCGTCCCTCCGGCTGAGAGAGAGGCGGTCAGGGGTGTCGGCACCCTTGACCTAGACGGTATCGCAGGGGTCCTTGCTGAGGTATACTTAGCATATTTTTGTCATTTAAATTCCAGGACGCCTGTTTTTTGTTTGAGACTGACGCTTGTTCCCTTTGACTTAGGCCCTACTCCGAGTGAACGTCCTTCGCAAGCCGCTTGATAGGAAGAACAAAGAGGTAAAGGCTGCTAAAGCTATGGCCGCCTCTGACTGCGATAAGGCAATGTTTCAAATTGCCCAAAATGAGATTTTGACAACTGATATTCTTTATTATCAGGCGCAGGCTACTTCTGCTATCCGGACTCAGTTGGAGGCGGCCCAGAAGAGGAACAATGATCTGGAGGCGACCATCAACAACCTCAAGGCCGAGCTGAAGCCTCTTCGCCAAAAAATGAGCTCATACGACACCTTGGAGAAATCCTTGGCGAGCGTTAAGGAGCGCCTGGCGAATCAGGAGAAGAGCCTCACTCAGGAGCTCTCGGCAAAGGCCGAGCAGGAAAAGAAGGAGCTGGTCCGAGAGATGATGGAAGACTCTGCTCAGATCCAGCGCCTAACCTGGGGCCGCCTCTTCCCCAATGCCGACTTTGCCTCATGGGAAAAAAACGTACCGCCAGTGTTCTGATAGATACAATCAAGAGATCCTGGCGGCTGCTGAGGACGAGGCGTTTGAGGTGGAGGAGCCGGTGGTGGCCATAGTGCCGATTGGGGTGGATGCATCGAAGAAGGATGCAGCTGAAGCCGAGTCCAGCAAAAAGAATGCTGACCAGGCGGCAGCTGCTATTATTAAGGATCTGCCCCCTTCTTAAGCTTTTTGTCTTCTTTCTACGGCTTGCGTGCCGTTTGTTTCTGTTTACCCGGCCAGGGGGCCAGGGTTCTGAATATTTTTCCGGTCTTATTGACCGGCTTCTTTTTGTATCTTTTACCCGGCCAAGGGGCCGGGGTTTTGAATGTTTATGCCGGTCTTTATGGCCGGTATTTAATATAACTTAGGCGACCATTATTTTAGGTCGCCTTTTTGCCAAAATGTTTCGAATTTGTGCTTTTATTTTGCTAAGTATCGAAACTCTGATATCCAATTGCATACTATACCGACTGTTCTGCGTGGTCGATAGTTGCAGACAGGTGTTGCAGACTGGTAAGAGGTGGTCACGCCGCCTATGCCCCTGGACGACTGGTTGTCTGTTTCCAGGCTAGGCGATCAGTCGACCATTTATCCAATCGGTATTTGACTCATTTTAAAGACTGGATCCCCTTTAGGCAGGCGGTCCTGTCATTTGAAAAATTAACCAAGTAGAAAGGTGGTTTCCTACCTGCCATGTTTTTAGGCTAGAGACTCTAGGCGGTCTAGGCCGGCTGGTCCCTGCTATATTTAACTTAGTGTGAACAGGCGCTTTATGAACACCTTAGTTTCATACTAAGTTTTAAGGAGTGACCAAGTAAACATGGTTGTTACTTAGTCGCCGAGTGACTGAGTAGTAGAGGTTTCAAGCGGTGGGTACCGGTTGTTCCCCTTTATTCGCCAATGTTTGTTGGCTATTAACTCATAAGGTACCAACCGTTCTTATCCCAAGTAGTTTAGTCGGTTAATTGACACAGATGGTTACTGCAAACACTTGTTTGACCTGATTAGTCGGTTAAGTGAGAGGTATCCTTGTCTGAGAAACGGCTACGTGGCTGTCTTGGTTAGATAGTCGTATAGGTGCCGTGTAATGATTTTATAGAACAATGTTCCACCCAAAAGGGAGCTGCTCTCTGCGACGAATTTCATCCGGATGGATGCCGCTGGACGCCTGCTATAATGTTGGGACAGGTCGAATTAATTTAATATTTGGATCAGTTGGCCTGGCGCTTGGTCTGATCATTTTGGCCATGAGCCTTTGATAGTTCTTGGTGAACTGTGTTATGGGAGAGTAGCCAGTTGTGTGGAACAAGCGGCATGCCCCTCTTAAGTAAGAATGAAAATAAAACATGGAGAGTAGCCGACTGTTTGTCAGTAGGCATGCCCCTCTTAGTACAAGATTGAATGAAACAGCAAACTTTTATTAATTGGCTCTCGGCTATTTACATCATTCAAAAATAATACTTCTTTAAATTATCTACGTTCCAAGTTCGAGGTAACGGTTGGCCGTCTGGTGTTTCCAGACGGTAGATACCGTCCCTGACCTCTTCATAAATTCGGTAGGGTAACCTCCCAGTTGGGAGTTAATTTTCCAGACTCATTGGCCCTGCCGACTGCTTCCATTTTTCTTAGTACAAAGTCCCCCACTTTGAGTGGACGCCTGTGTACTTTTTTGTTGTATGATCTAGTCATTCTCAGGCGGTAAATTTCATGGCGCAAGACGGCATTGCCCCTTCTTTCTGGGAGTGAGTCCAATGCCAGGCGCATGGATTCCCAATTCGCCTCTTCGTCGTATAACATTACTCGAAGAGTCGGCTCGTAGTGTTCAATTGGAAGAACAACTTCTGCACCATAGGTTAGGAGGAACGGAGTTTCTCCAGTCGTCCTAATGGCCCAGAGAACATGTGGTAGTTCATCCGCCCATAGGCCGCCTGCTCGTTCAATCTTTTTCTTGAGACCGTCTGAGATGATTCTATTAAAGGCTTCTACCTGGCCGTTTGCTTGTGGACGGCCGAATGATGCAAAGTGGTGTGCGATACCTTGGTCACCCAACCAGCTTTTGAGAACAGGCGTCTCAAATTGGGGACCATTATAAAAAACCATAGACATGGGAACCCCGAACCGAGTGATGACATTTTTCCAGATGAATGAAATTACATCCTTCGTCTTGATTCCCTTTACAGCCTCCGCCTCCTCCCATTTAGTGAAGTAGTCGACTGCAACAAGTATGTATTTCCTACCGCCTGTAGCAGGCTTATAGGGACCCAGAATATCCATGCCCCACTTAGCAAACGGTAGTGGGCTATGAATGGTAGTGAGATCAGTAGCCGGACGGTGAATCAGTTTGCCAAACCTTTGACACTTGTCACATTTTTTCACCATCTCCATTGCATCTGCTTCTAAAGTAGGCCAAAAGTAGCCCTGCCGCCTTGTCCGTTGGGCAAGCGACATGCCGCCTATATGGGAAGCACAGTAACCAGAGTGAAGATCGTCTAGTATCTCTCGCCCCTTTTCTGGAGTTACACACTTTAAGTAGGGTTGAAGATACCCTCTTTTGTGAAGTTCTCCCCTTATCATTTCAAAATTGGCTGCCCGTTTTTTCAGCGCAGCCGCCTGGTGATGATCATCCGGCAAGGTACCGTCTGTCAGATATGCCCTGATTGGATCCATCCAGGTTGAGCTTCTGTCTAGGATTCCAATAGGGTCTTCCTCGATGCTTCTTTTCTCCATTACTTCCCAAAAAACAGTTCGAGGAGTATCACAAGAGGCGGAGGATGCTAATTTTGAAAGAGCATCCGCCTGGTTGTTTTCTAATCTCGGCACTTGAGTCAGATGAAAATCTTCAAGGGATCCGACTGCTTGTCGTACCGCCTGTAAATACTTGATCATGGCCGGATGGGTTGCTTCATATTCACCATTATACTGACTTACTATCAATTGTGAATCAGAACAGGCGTCTATCTTTCTTGCCCCTGCCGCCTTGCACATGCGGATTCCGGCTAGTAAAGCTTCATATTCTGCCTCATTGTTTGAGGCCTGAAAACTGAAGCATAGAGAATATTCGTACCTGTCGCCCTCTGGCGACTGACATATGACGCCTGCTCCACAACCATTTGAAGTAGAGCTTCCGTCCACATATACCTTCTAGACTTGATCCGGAACTTGAGAGTCAGGGGGACGAGTCATCTCAACAATAAAGTCAGCAAAGGCTTGCCCCTTCACTTCTTTTCTAGGCTCGAAAGTAACTTCGAGGCTCTTAATTTCTATGGCCCATTTGATCATCCGGCCTGACGACTCCATGGTGGTCAGTGGCCGCTTGATAGGTTGATCTGTATACACGACGACTGTATGTGCCAAAAAGTAGGGCTTCAATTTTTTAACAGCCATGAAGAGTGCAAGACCAAATTTCTCCACTAAGGGATACCTCAACTCGGCATTTTTCAGTACATGACTGACAAAGTAGACCGGGAGCTGACAGCCGTCTCTTTCAGCAAGAAGAACAGCGCTTAACGCATGATCAGAGACGGCCAGGTACATGTAAAGTACTTCTTTGGGCAAAGGGCTGACCAGCCTCGGCAAGGAATGCAAGTGAACTTTCGATTTTTGGAAAGCCGCCTCAACATCCGGCCCCCATTCAAACCTTGCCTTTTTCTTGATGGCCTGGAAGAAGTATAAGCATTTGTCGCCTGATCGGCTTAGAAATCTTCCCAAGGCCGCCAGACAACCTGTTAACTTCTGAACTTCTCGGACGGTGCGAGGCGACTGCATGTCGATGACCGCCTGCACCTTCTCAGGGTTCGCCTCTATTCCTCTCTGATTGATAATGAATCCGAGAAATTTCCCAGACTCAACTCCAAATACACATTTCTTGGGATTGAGCATGACATGGTGCCGCCTAAGTGTGGCGAAAGTTTCTCGGAGGTCCGACAGATGATCTATCTGAAGCTTAGACTTAACGATCATATCATCAATGTATGCTTCGACGTTCCTCCCAATCTGATCAAAGAACACAATATTTATCATTCGCTGGAAGGTGGCCGAGGCATTCTTCAGACCAAACGGCATGACCGTGTAACAGTATAACCCTTGATCAGTGACGAAGGCCGTCTTTTCTTGATCTTTCTTCCATAGAGGAATTTGATGGAAACCAGAATAGGCATCCATAAAGCTCATCAAAGCATGGTCGGCTGTTGAGTCGACCAGGTTATCAATTTTAGGCAGAGGGTAACTGTCTTTGGGGCACGCCTTGTTTAAGTCTGTGTAGTCTACACACATTCGCCAGGTACCATTCGGCTTTTTAACAAGCACTACATTTGCAACCCAGTCGGGGAAGTAACATTGCCGAATGAACCCCGCATCAAGTAATTTCTTAACTTCGGCGGCTGCCGCTTGACTTCTTTCTTCGCCATGGTTCCGCTTCTTCTGCCTTACCGGCTTCTTTTTTGGATCCACATCCAGTTTATGTACCGCCAGGTCAGGGCTGATGCCTGGCATTTCATGGACTTCGAATGCAAAGATGTTTGTATTCTTTCAAGAGTTGGTGAAAGTCGTCACCTAGGACTTTCAGAGTAGTCGTCCCAACTTTGACTGTTCGGTCGGGACGCGAGTCATCTAGGATCAGGTCCGTATGCTCACCAGCCGGCTGAGGGCGGAATTCATCTGACCGCTCCTCTGCCAATGATTGCTATTTTTTCTCTTTTCTTGCGACTCCCATCTGGGCAGCCTTTCTCTTCTTGCCGCCTGCTTCTTGAACAGGCGCACTCTCCTTGACATTGTCAAGGTCTGTTTTCCCACCACTTGACCCAGCGGCCATGACAGTGGGCTTAATATCCGAGAGATAACACTCTCGGGCCATCTTCTGATCTCTCCTTAGGGAGCCGACTGTTCCATCATCCCTCTCAAACTTGAGCAACATAAGAGACGGGATTATAACAGCCTTGGAATTATTCAGGGTTGGTCGTCCCAGAATCATGTTGTAGGCCGAGAGTTCCTCAACTACCAAGAACCGGACCACCATGTGTCGACCTTCCCCTTTTTCACCCAGACGAATGGGTAAATCCACTCGTCCCACTGGGTGGATGACTCCTCCTCCAAACCCTACTAGAGGGTGGGATACCGGATGTATGCAATCAGTCTGATATTTGAGTTTTGACAGACATTTGCTACTGATAAGGTCTGAGGAGCTTCCGGTATCTATGAGGATTCGGCCAACTCTCTGGTTGGCCACTTTACATTCAATAACAATAGGGTCGTCATGCGGCCCCCTTACCCCTCCTAGATCTTCTTCAGTGATGACAATTTCAGGAAATGAATATTTGGAGGGTCGTTCAGGGTGAACGGAATTTACGTCTAGCCGCCTGATATTCACCTTCACCTGAGAAGCCGCCTGCAATGGTGTAGACGACTGCATCATCTGTATCAGAGCTGTCGACCTGTTGATTCTTTTTGGCCGACTGCTTCTTCGAGGAAATGTTCCCCTTAGATTTCTTGACATAAGAGTCAAGACCGCCTTGTTCAGCCAGGCGGTCCAGATACCGCATCAGGCTGATGCATTCGTTGGTTTGATGACCAACATCTTCATGATAATCACAGAATTTTTCTTGGTTCCGGTTGCTCGCACAACCCTTCATGGGGGTCGGCTTCTCAATTGAGATCCGTCCCTTGATTTCTTTTAGGATGGTTTGACTATCCTTGTTAAACGCATACTTCGGGGAGTATGGTTTGAACTCTTTCTTCTTTTTCTAGGCCGGCTGTTTAGAGGAATCAGCCGCCCAGACCTCTTTTCTCTTTTTCTCAACTTTGTTGGACGACTGTTTCTGTCGTCCCTTTTTTTTGTCGAACCTCTTCCCGTCCGAATGTTTTCCCGTACTACAAAGATCAGTCGCCTGTATATAGGCTTCTGCTTCAATCAAGGCTTCTTGAAGAGTCGCCACCCTCTTTCGAACCAAATCAAACTTGAAGGTCGACCCGTCTTTAAGGCCTCTGAAAAAATTCAGTGTAGGCCACCTCATCCGGTAGCCCTTGAATTTGTATCCTTATCAGGTTAACGCCTGATGTAAGAACGAAGCCCCTCCTTCTCGCCCTGCTGAATCGTCCCTAAATCAAGGGTCGTCTTCTTCGCAGGTATATTCATGGAAAAATTGGAGGTGAATAAGTAAGCAAGCGTCCTGAAGTTATTCACACAACCAGTCGGCAGGTTGCCGAACCATTGTTAGGCGATTCCTTTGAGAGTTGCTGGAAAACACTTGCACCAAGTGGGATCATCCAACCCTTGAAGATACATCAGGTTGGTGAATGTCATCAAATGGTCTTCTGGGTTAGTAGTGCCATCATAGGCGCCTACTAACACATTTTTCACTTTGGCCGGCTGAGCGGCTTCTGTAATTTCCTTGGAGAAAGCCGACAGCTGTTCCCCAAGTCTAAGAAACCGTAGCTGCCAGTCCATAGGTTGGACATTCTTTGCCGCATGTCCTCCAAACAGAGGTTGCTGCAAAAAATATTGTTGTTGCGGTACAAATGGCAAGTTTGGTACCGCCTGGTCACTATGAAAGCCTGACTGACGGGAGGTACCGCCTAACTGACTCTCATGATGTGACTGAGTATACCTCATAGAGGTATTGCGCAGACTGTCTTGGAAGTCTGAAGTAGAGGTCGACTCTGACAGTCGGTCATTCTTCTTCTGCTCGAGCAGTAGCCGAGCGTCTATGTATGTTTTCTTCGACCCGTCCGCCTGAATATGACGAACGGGTTTCCTCTTTCCTGGGGTAGGAAAGCGGTACTTTGTGAAATCAAGGGCAGGCGGCTCCCACTTCCTAGAGTTGGGATGAGGGGTCGCCTCTCGCCCTTAAACAGGCTTCCTCTTCCCTGAAGAGGAAGGTTTTTTAGGCGACTGCTCCTTGGCCAGAGCAGGCGTCTTTCTGTTGAGCAACTCTTGAATCTCTCCCTTGAAGCCCCTCATGAAGGTCATGAGTTCGTTCCTTGTAATGGGAGCAGACCCATCATCCGGCTGCTGCTGAACAGGCGGTGCGCCGACTGGATCACTGAGTCCAGTTTGAAGATCGTCCCGTTCTCTCCTTTCTGTATGACGGGTGCGTCAAGCCCTTAGGGTCCCGTCTGAAGCTGTATGAGCTTCAACTTCAAATTCTTCTTCAGTATCATGGTCCGACTGAACTTGAGGGTCGTCTAGGGACGCCTCTCTTCAGGAGTCGGTACTGATGTGGATGCCATCTCAAAAGTACTCTCCCCACAGACGGCGCCAAAATGTTTCGGGGTTTTTTGATCTCCTACGGGAGAGTTACAATTCCGAGACTGGAACCGGACGCCTGTACCTACAAAACAAACGGATGCTCCGGATGATTGGAGATCCGCCTCCAACGGTCAAGTTAGTACTTGATTAAGGAGTAATTAATGCGGAAATAATGGTAATTTGGTCTCTCTAGGTGAGAGTGTTTAATGTGTGTCCTCTCCCTTAATGAGGATTAATGGGCATATTTATATGCCTTGGGATGCGTGCCAGTACTAGGTTTAGGTTAACCCTAAGGCTGACTGGGCTTCCAACCAAGATTGGGCCTTGTTGGCTGATTTACCTATTTGGCATGATGGACACGTGTCGCATCACAATTGGTCCATGGAGGACGTATCTCGTGATGACATGTGGCAGGCTCCTATTGGCCTACGTGAAGGACACGTGGCGAAACCTGGCTGGTCCACGTCTCGGATGCTGATTGGTGGATAAAAATCCCCTAATCACCTGATATTATCAACCCACTTACACTGGAAAAGAGCAACCGTGAAGTTACAATAATCAAGCTCCCATATTTCTTGAATTCGACCATAGTATGATAACTCTACATCAACGGGTGATTTATCCTTAGCACTTGCAAATTCCCTTGACGATGCCACAAGCGTTACACCACTGTTTTGGGTTGAGGAAGATTTTAAATCTTGACGCTCAGTCCAAAAAGTGTACCCATTTATGTCATATCCCTCAAATGAGCGAACATCATCCCTAGGACCATAAGCAAGCCACCTTACTGTATCAGTGACACTCTGATCCAATCGACCCATCACTCGATCACAAAACCAACTCACAAACCTCTTATTATGCAACTGCATCAGTGCCCTTTCACCTTTCGATGGAAATTCATCACGCAAACTAGCCATGTGCTCGTCTAAATATGGGTGAACATCTACAACATGGTGCAACACATATAGGTGTGCTTGTAAGAACTTATCTCGGTCAGGGGACATTCGTTGCGACCCGATTGTGCCATGACCATCAAATCTCCCTTCATGTTAAGAAGTAGGAAGACCAATATGTTCAGCAACGGCTATATAGTCGGCCACAAAATTACCAATCTCCTCACCCACGATCCCTTGAATCATACTTCCTTCCGGGTGAGCCCGATTCCTTACTTTATTTTGCAATGTACCCATGTGTCTTTCAAAAGGATAGCACCACCTCATGAACACTGGACCGCACAACTTAATCTCACGCACCAAATGAACAATCAGATGCACCATTATGTCAAAAAATGAGGGTGGGAAGTACATCTCAAATTTGCAAAAAGTCACAACCACATCCGCCTGCAAATCATCAAGTGTACAAGGATCAAGCCCTTTGCTGCATATTGTATTGAAAAATGAACAAAGCCTTGTAATAGCTTCCCTCACGTGCTTCGGCAAAATACCACGTATTGCAATTGGTAGAAATACTTGCATCATAACGTGACAATCATGGGATTTCATACTTGTCAGCTTCAATTCTCCATTTAAGGATACAAATCTTTTCATGTTAGATGCGTACCCTGATGGAACCTTAATGTTGTACAGATATGCACAAACATTCGTTTTTCTACCCTTGACGATGTGTAGCAAGCCGGAGGTAAATAAGCCTTTTCATCCTTGGCTTTTCCCTCATATTTCTTCTTCGACGCATCCATGGCCTTTCCTTTTTCCTTTCCCTTTCCCTTGCTCTTCCCCTTTCCTTTTTTCAAACTCATGTCATTTTCCTTTTCCTGTTCCTTTCCGTTTCTAACCTTTTCCAGAGCCCACAATTCTGGACGAACCCCCATCCTTTCCAAATCTAATCGTGCACCCTTTCCATCTTTTGTTTTGCCTTGAATATTCACCATCGTTCCCACAAGACCATCACACACATTCTTCTCTATATGCATCACATCAAGACATTGCCTAACGTCATGTTCTTTCCAGTACGGAAGCTTCCAAAAGATTGATTTTTTTTTTAAAGAGAGCAGTTAAGTCTGCAGCTTTTTCTGTTTTCCCAAATACTGTTCGTATACCCTTAACTCGAGCATAAACCTCCTCACCATTCAATGGCCTAGGCGCAATCCCCTCTTTCATTGTCCCATCGAAAGCCTTTTTCTGCCTACGATATGGGTGATCGTGCCTAAGCAACCTTCGAGTCCGCACGTACACCTCTTTGTGAGAATGATCAAGGCGCATGCTTGGTGTGTCGTCAATACAAATGGGGCATGCTTTTTTTTCTTTGTTCTTGTACCCAGACAAGTTGCCATATGCAGGAAAATCATTAACGGTCCACATAAGAGCTGCACGCAATGTGAACATCTCATTCTTATGAGCATCAAAAACGGAAACCCTTTCGTCCCACATCTTTCTTAAATTGTCAACAAGTGGCGCAAGATAAACATCTATGTCGTTTCCAGGTTGCCTTGGCTCCATTATTAGTAGTGAAAGCATTACATACTTACGTTTCATGCACAACCAAGGAGGCAAATTATAGATCACTAAAAGTACCGGCCATGTGCTGTGTTGGTGACTAAGAGTGCCAAATGGGTTCATCTTATCCGTGCACAACCCAAGCCTTAAATTTCTAACTTCATCACCAAATTTCCCAAACTTCATATCAATGTTCTTCCATTGCAGGGAGTCGGCTGGATGCTTCAGCATTCGGTTTTTCTTTCTTCCCTCTGCATGCCACCTCAAGTTTCTAGCGTCTTTTGGTGTTGAGAATAGACGCTTAAACCTTGGAATAATGGGAAGATACCACAACATCTTAGCAGGAGGTCCCTTCGTACCAGCATTGCAACTCATGCGCTTGTAGCGCGACTTCTTGCATCGTGGACACTCCTCCAATTGTTCATATTCATTTCGATAAAGAATAAAATCATTAGGACATGCATGAATTTTCTTATACTCCAAACCAAATGGATACATGAGCTTCTTTGCATAATAGTAAGACTTAGGAATGTCATTCTCGTCAGGAAACATCTCACTTAACGCGGTCAACAAAGAAGTAAAAGTAGTGTCCGTCCACCCATGCTTTGACTTAATGTTAAAAAGTGTTAGCACGGCTGATAGTTTGGAGTATTTTTTGCACCTAGGATACAAAGGCTTTTTAGAAGCCTCCGATAATGACTCAAACACGTCACCTTCAACACCACGCATCATCTCATCCACCCCTTCATCCTCGACCTCATCCACCTGATCATCCTCAAATCCATCCTCATCACCATTATCAATAATATATTCATCATTCTTGTATTCCTCGTCCACACGAATCTCATTGCTTCTATCATTAACATCATTCTCATCAACATCCCCACTGTACTCTCCTTCTTCACCGTGCCAAATCCACACATGGTATTTAAGCCTAAACTCACGACAAATTACATGATCTCTAATGATTTCAACACTATTGACCACCTTCACATTATTACAATCAACATAAGGACAATAGAGGCAATCGACACCCATTATGCGTTGATAAGATGAAGCCCTCTTGCAAAACTCTTAAACCCCATGAAAGAATTACAATGTATCACATCTACCATACATCCAATGATAGGCGGTCACACACCTAGCCAAAATAACTTAACTAACCACTACTATGTAGACAGGCAAGTAAGGGTCGAATCCCAAGAGACTAAGGTTCAACTAATTAATTAGACTCAAATTCTTACTAGGCAATAATCAACAATGATCAAATAACTAAAGAACTAATGTATGGAAAATCGAAAATAAACTAAGGAATATGATAATCAAATAATTAAAACATCCAAGATCTAGTATCACCACAATTACGCTTGATGCAATTATATTTCTACCCCTAACATATGATTCCAATTGAACGGGGAAAAGTAAACCCTAATCAATACCAAGGACCTCTCTCGAGTATCAATGGCTTCCCTAACATACAATCAAGCCTATTCTCATGGTATCATGCACATTAGAGACATTAAACACATTACTCTAACTTCCCAATTATCAACCCAACTATTCTATGTTGAAAATCAAACCCTAAATTAATCTACTCAAATCCGTTTAAACCCAACTCTCGCTGTGATAGAAACAATGGAATAATCACAATACTAAAATTACGTCTAACCTAGTATTGGCATAATCACAATCAATTTAGCATAGCAATTGCAAAAGTCATTAGAGAATTTAAAGATTTAATTCATGCATCAATCATAACTGGGCTACCCTAGATCTTGGAATAGGAAATCTACTCACTCATAATGGAATAAACAATAACAAAAATAATTAAGGAAAACATAATTAAGAAATAAGAGATGAAAAGAAAATACCAAATCTTGAATTAAATTGAAGGCGGAAAGTGTAAATCTTGAATCTTGAATTATAATAGCAAAGAAAATAAATGGAGAGAATAATTTCTTAACAACGTAAAACTAATGAATAATAAAAACTTAATCCCCAAATAAAACTTTACTTAGTGTATTTATACTCCTAGAAAAACAAGAAAACGATTAAAATACTTGGCGCACAATCTTCTTCGGCTTCTGACTTCCAGGCACGGACGTGCCTGGTGCTGGGCACGGACGTGCCTGCGCTGCTCTTTGGTTACGGCAATAGGCACGGACGTGCCTCCTGACGAGTGCTGAACTGCAGTCTTGGGCACGGACGTGCCCCTGCTAGGCACGAACGTGCCTAGTGTCGAAGCAATTTGATGAGTATACTGACTTGGAGGCACGGACGTGCCTCAGCTAGGCACGGCCGTGCCTAGCTCCAAAAAGCCCTAAATCGTTCTTTCTTCAATCATCAAACTTCGTGAAGGTTCGTGGGCCTCGGTTTTAGCTTCGTGACTTTATAAAATATCCAAATTAGCTCCGTTAAGCCTGAAATACATCAAAAACAACGAAACTACCCATAAAAGCATTGAATCATCGAAACCAAACCAAATTGCACCAAATTAGACAAAAACACTCGACTAAGCTAATGAAATCAACTAAAAATAAGCTAATAAATATGCACAAAACACAACTTATCAAACTCCCCCAAGCTAAACTAATGCTTGTCCTCAAGCATTTAACCATAAATCACAAGGGAGGAGAAAGACAACTTCTCAAACCATCACAATGTGCCATCAATTTGAAATCACGAGGAAAACAGAAATAAGAGTCAATATGCATAAAAACCACCATAAACCTCATTTACTTGGAATCGACAAACATCTTACCACACATCTCCCCATACCAACTCACACAAACATGAATAGCTCTCACTTTAGTTGTGAAAAATAAAAACAATAAACGCTCATGTGTTTACGGGGTGAAATATGATATCACTCAACCTAGGCATAAAATGCATGTCAACTTCATGTGAATCGGCTTCTTTAGGCTTGCAATGTGACTTTCTCCACTTCTAATGATTGATGCAATTACGAAAATCATGAAATCCATAAAGGGTAAGCTCGGTAAATAAGGGTTGGACGACGTAATTTGGGAATGTGGTGCTCAAAATATAACAAATCCTAATCCCACTACACATTCAAATGTCGGGTTCAAGCCAACCTTATTTCCTCCAACTTCATACAATATAAACATAGCCCTTTTATTTCTTTCCTTCTTTTTTTCACAAAAAGAAAGGGACTCATAGCAAATTAGGAATTAGGAAGACCCTTAAAGACTTTTAAAACTCTTTTTCTTTCTTTCTTTCTTTTCCTTTCTTCCTTCCTTGCTTCTAATAAATCAATTCCCTTCTTTCTCTTTGTTTTTTTTTTTTTTTTTGCCTCTGTTTTTTTTTTGTTTTGTTTTTGTTTTGTAATACACATCACTCATAGGGCTTTACCAAGTGTAATGCACCTTCAAAATAAACCTAGAAAAATAGCTCTATGGCTTTAAACGTAGGGTATCAAGAAGGGGTTAAAACACGGCTCAAATTGGCTCAACCTACGGGTGAATGAAAATTAAAAAAAATATGTAGGCCTAGGATGTGGAGGCTCTATTCTCTACAAGGAAATTTCAATCATTTTTTTCGCAACATGCATCATTCAAGTCTCGAACAGTCAAAAAGCAAGACCAAGAATTCAATTATGTGAAGGACAACTAAACACACATGAAAAAACACGACTGAGATAGAGTGAAATCAGTCAAATATGGCTCAAAACTCTTACCGGGTACACAAGCTATTCACATAAGTAGAGCGGGGAGACCATCCTGGCCACAAACCAACTCGATTCCAAGCAAATCGGTGAATGGGTTTTCGAAAAATATTTTCGCAAAGCACACATATATGATTGTTATCATAGAAGTATAGGCATGTAAAGGCATATCAATCAACAATAAAAAGAAATAAACTAACCAAATACTAAAAGAAAACTAAAAATATACAAGGTGAAAAGTGAATCCTCCCCCAAGCTAAACCATACATTGTCCTCAATGTATGCATATAACAGTGTAAATGGACAAGGGGAGATGGAAACAAATCTACTGATCAGGAGAAGTAGGGGGAAAACCATACCTCGGGTCGGTGCTAGGACCGCCCTGAAAGTGCTTCCGCATCATACCCCCGATGTCATAGAACTCGGCCTGAAAGGCGGCGAGCTGGTCTCGCAGGTCACCAAATGTCGTCGCCATGCTATCATGGGACATCGATAGGTTCGTGACCGCCCTCTGCGTGTCACTGACATCCCTCCTCAAGTCTCCCATGCCAAGCATGACATGGTTCAAATCGGTTCGCATGGAGGCAATATTATCCTCCGAGCTAGGTGGGGCTTGCGGGACTGCATCTGGAATGTCTTCCTCCATCTGTGTTTGGCCTTCCCCTGCGGGCAATTAGGCTCCCTCCCCCACGGGAAATAGGACGCCCTCTAGATGCTGAGGTGGCCAAATGAAGTCAGGAGGGATAATCCAAGTATCCCTCCCAGCCACCGGGGGAATCCCAACCTTCGGGAGAAAAAGCATAGGGGACGGGTCGAGGTAGAGTAGGTCGACCGACCAGCCATTCATAGCCTTGACCCCGACGACGTCTCTTCACCCAGCTCATCTGATGTAAACTCTGGAAGCTTAATGTGGTGGGGCCTGCAACCCTGTACTCCTCCAAATCTGCAAAATCATGTACATAGCCACTAACAAGTAATGAAAGCATACCCCCAATGGCAATATCCCCAGTCCCCATGGCCACATGGTACAAATGGTCAATAAACCAAGCCCCGGGGTTAATCACCTCCTCTTGATCAGAAGGGTCGGGGTGGGCTAGTAGGTGCCACAAAAAGTAGAGTTCCTTGGCCGAACAGACTCCCCCTGTGTTTAGTCTAGCAAACAAACTCCAGGAAAAGAGTCTACAGATAAGTCGAATGGCCGGATGGATAATGCATGTGGATTTGGAGTGACTAGGGTCATAATTATCTATTCTAGTTAAGTATTGCCACATGTGTAGGTCCCTATAGCCGTTTAACCTATCATAGTTAGGCCTACCTAGTTGTCCATAGGTGGGGAATCCTAAAAGCTCATTGACTTCCCTCACCGTGAGGGTATGACGCTCACCAAAACAGTTAAATGAAACGTCCCTAGGTGTATGTCCGTCGGGCCTACGACGGACCTCTATGGTAGAAAGGAACTCATAGGTAATGTTAGAGTATGTGTGGGCGTGCTTTTCAAGGAATCCATTCCACCCTAACCGGCTAAAGATTCTATGGACTTCATTGCCCATACCTAAGGTGGCTATGGCTTCTTGATCAAAAAATCTAGTTGGGACTATTGATCGGGTTTGAATCCTAAGGAAATTTCTCATATACTCTTCGTTGGCCCCGAAATTTATCCCTAAAGTTTCAATGGGAGGAATGCGGGCAAGTGGTTGTGGAGGTGGTTGGTTTCTCAAGCCCTTGGCGGAGGTGTTTCTGGGACGGTTTCTTCTAGGATTTGAGGAAGAGGCCATGGTTGACAATTCCACAACAATGTATGCAATTAAATCACAAAGAAACAACCAATTTATACTATCACCTATATGGGGTTTTCACAAACTCACAACAATCAACAAGATGCAAAAATAATTTCACAACTACACTAACACCAATTTTCAATCACAATAATCAAAGCAAAATAGACAAACCAATCACAACTATCTCACTAAAGTAATTTCTATGAACAATTTTTGCAAATTAAACATAAAAACTTAGAGAGAGAAAATGCATGAAAAGAGAGTACCCAAGGTGTGGTGGGTGTTCAATACCCGCAATTGATCCTCAATGGTAGCTAGCAACACCTTAGAAGCCTATCCTTGCCTCCCAATTTCTCCAAAAAGTTCAAAATCAAAAACCCCCAAATTGATTTCAACCTAGGGTTTGCTCAAAAATTTTGCAAAAATTGGGGTTTGAATTGGTTTTTGATGTTAATGAAGTGTGTAGTTGGAGTAGAAGAGGTGGAAACTTGAAGATCTTGGTGGATTTGTGAGTGGAGGTCAGGAATTTAGGGAGTTTGGGCGAATTTGGAGTTGAGGGAAAGTGAAGAATGCTCGAAAATTTTGAGAAGTTAAAAGTTGAGAATGAAAGAAAGGGGCATGCCTGTGCCTTCTTATTTTCGAGGGAGGCACGGACGTGCCTCTTTCAAGAAAACAGTTCTGAACTTTCTGCCTCAGACACACGGACGTGCCTCTGAGTAGGCACGGACGTACCTAATTATTATTTTTTTTTTTTGTCGAACTGAGGCACGGACGTGCCTTAATTCGATGTTGCAAACCTCAACTCTCTGCCTTTGAGGCACGGACGTGCCTCAAAGGCATGGCCTTTGCTAGGCATGGCCGTGCTTCTTCAGTGAAACCCTCCTCCGTATTTTTGGCTCTTTTCACCTAATTTAAGAGAAGAAAAACAAACACAAATTAGAACACAAAAGATTCACACCTAAAATCAAGAATGAATCAATAAAAAAATAGAAAAAGAAAAGTGGAAACTCGAGAATGGGTTGCCTCCCATTTAGCGCTTGTTTATAAGGTCTTCAGCTCGACCGTAGTGATTCTCAAGAGCTCGGTGATGGGGACGAGAGTGTGATGTCCACCCCCTCATCGATGGGATCACCAACTCGGTAGTGCTTCACTCTCTGTCCATTGACCTTGAAGTGTTCTCCTCTTGTGTTTTCCAACTCAATAGTGCCGTAGGGGAAGACCTTTTTTATCTTGAATGGCCCCGACCACCTAGACTGAAGCTTACCTGGGAATAGTCTCAACCTAGAGTTGAAAAGAAGGACTTGATCCCCCTCTTTGAACTCTCTTCTCACAAGATTTTTGTCATGCCACCTTTTTGTTTTCTCCTTATACAACCTTGAACTCTCATAGGCTTCAAAACGAAGCTCATCTAATTCATTGAGTTGTAACAGTCTATTCTCTCCCGCCGCCTTAGCATCAAAATTCAAGCTTTTTATGGCCCAGAATGCTCGGTGTTCTAGCTCAACGGGAAGATGACATGCTTTTCCGTAGACAAGTCTATATGGGGTTGTTCCGATTGGTGTTTTGAAGGTCGTTCGGTACGCCCATAGTGCGTCATCTAGCTTCACAGACCAATCCTTCCTTGTTCGTGCAACAGTTTTCTCGATAATGGACTTGATCTCTCGATTTGACACTTCAACTTGACCACTAGTCTGTGGGTGATAGCCAATTCCAATCCTATGTTGCACTCCATATTTCTTCAACATTGCTTCAAATCGATGCTCCAGAAAATGTGTTCCCCTGTCACTAATCAACACACGTGGTAAACCAAAACGAGGGAAAATAACTTTCTTCAAAAACTTACTTACCACACGAGCATCATTGGTTGGAGTAGCAATTGCTTCCACCCACTTTGAGACATAATCAACGGCTAGCAAGATATAACGGTTGCCATAGGAGGAGGAAAACGGACCCATGAAATCTATCCCCTACACATCAAACAACTCGACCTCGAGTATGTTGTTAAGTGGCATCTCGTTCTTCTTAGAAATTGTGCCCGTCCGTTGACATCTATCGCAAGCCTTGACATAGGAATATGTATCCTTGAACATCGTAGGCCAATAAAATCCGCATTTCAAGATCTTTGCAATTGTCTTCGAGGGGCCTGCATGTCCACCACAGGGTAAGTCATGGCAATGTGAAATAATATTATACCTTAATTTCTGGAACACATCGTCAGATCATGGTATCCGCGCATTGCTTGTACAGGAACGGATCGTCCCAGAAATATCTCTTTACCTCAGAAAGGAATTTCTTCCTTTGTTGAGAAGAGTAGCCATGAGGCATTTTACCTGTAGATAGGAAATTAGCCAAGTTAGCAAACCATGGTGATTCAGTCTGTAATAAAACTAGTAAGTGTTCTGCAGGATGAGAATCATCAATTGGAATATCATCTCCATCCTCAGGGTCAAGGAGAAGACGGGAAAGATGGTCTGCAACAACATTCTCCGTTCCCTTGGTATCCTTGATCTCGATGTCATAATCCTGTAGTTGAAGAATCCATCGAATCAACCTAGGCTTGACATGGGTTTTGGTCATCAAGTACCTCAATGCTGCATGATCTGTATGAATAATGACCTTAGAACCAACCAAATAAGAATGGAACTTGTCAATTGCATATATTACAGCTAGCATCTCTTTTTCTGTTGTGGCATAATTCATTTGAGCAGAACTCAAAGTTTTGCTAGCATAGTATATGGCATGAAGCTTCTTCTCCTTCCTTTGCCCCAACACGGCTCCTATTGCGTAATCACTAGCATCGCACATGATTTCGAACGGCAGACTCCAATCTGGGGGTTGTATGACAAGAGCAGAGATCAAGGCTTCCTTTAACCTGTTAAAAGCTTCAAGACAAGCATAAAAAAAAACAAAAGGAACATCCTTAGCTAAGAGCTCAGTTAGAGGTCGAGCAATTTTTGAAAAATCCTTAATGAAACGCCGGTAAAAACCTGCATGACCAAGGAAGCTTCAAACTCCTTTTACAGAGTTTGGTGGTGGTAGGCGCTCTATGACCTCTATTTTGGCTCTATCTACTTCAATACCCTTATTGGATACAACATGGCCTAAAACAATTCCTTGTTGCACCATAAAATGGCATTTTTCCCAGTTTAAAATCAGATTGCCTTCTTTACATCTTTGGAGTACCTTTTTCAGATTTTCAAGGCATACATCAAAGGTTGCTCCATAGACAGAGAAATCATCCATAAATACTTCCATAGAGTTTTCTATGAGTCTTGAGAAAATTGCCATCATACATCTTTGAAAAGTGGCAGGGGCATTACATAGTCCAAATGGCATCCTGCGATATGCAAAGGTGCCATATGGACATGTGAAAGTAGTCTTTTCCTGGTCACAGGGACGGATGGGAATTTGAAAGAAACCAGAATATCCATCCAAGTAACAGAAAAAGGAATGCTTTTCCAACCTTTCAAGCATTTGATCAATAAAGGGTAG
Organism: Chenopodium quinoa; assembly: GCF_001683475.1. Taxonomy (NCBI): domain Eukaryota; kingdom Viridiplantae; phylum Streptophyta; class Magnoliopsida; order Caryophyllales; family Amaranthaceae; genus Chenopodium; species Chenopodium quinoa. The sequence continues at coordinate 7,497,196 of NW_018742951.1, forward strand.
GGGGAAATGATCCTTCAGGGTGGCCTTATTCAATTTTCTATAATCTATACACATTCGCCACCCTGTAACAGTCCTAGTGGCGATTGGCTCACCCTTGTCATTCTTGACAACGGTCATACCTCCCTTCTTTGGTACTACTTGTACAGGGCTAACCCACTTACAATCAGAGATAGGGTAGATTATTCCTGCAGCAAGCAATTTTATAACCTCTTTTTTTCACTACCTCCATCATATTTGGATTAAGTCTTCTTTGAGGTTCTACAGAAGAGGCATGGTCGTTTTCAAGAATGATCTAATGCATGCAGAATGAAGGATTAATACCCTTGATATCATCAATGGTGTACCCAATAACACTTTTATATGTTTTCAGAACATTGAGCAGTTGCTCCAATTCTGTGTCCTTGAGTGCAGCATTAACAATAACAGGATATGAATTGTTTGGACCAAGATATGCATACTTTAAGTTAGAGGGGAGGGGTTTCAACTCTACCTCGGGAGGCTTAGTACTCTCCCCAATATTCATTACACTCAGTGTCTCTCTGATTGGATTCATGTTCGGGTTGGCCTTTGCTTCTTCAAGCATCCTGACATACTCTCTTGATTCCCAATCTCCATCATCATCTTCCTTCCCTATTAGCACTTGTTCAAGGGCATCATCCTTTTGATTCAGGGGAAGTTGCTCACCTTCCAACTCATCAAGCACATCAACCTGACAAACAGTGTCTCCCATAGAGGGAGCAGCCATGACATTCAAAAGTGAGTATTCCAATTTCTCATCACCTGCTTCAAAAGTAATTTTACCTTTCTTCATGTCAATAATTGCACTTGCAGTAGCTAAGAAAGGTCTACCAAGTATAATTGGAACATTCACATCTTCTTCCATTTCCATCACAACAAAATCACAGGGTATGAAAAACTTAATTACCTACTCAAAGAGGTACATCCTCAAGTACACCCAAAGGAAACTTCACTGACCTGTCTGCAAGTTACAGAGATATGCGTGTGGGTTTGAGTTCACCCATTTGCAGCTTCTTGCATGTGGACAGTGGAATGAGGTTCACACTTGCACCAAGATCGCACAATGCCCTGTTAATTTTGATATCCCCAAGCTTCACTGGAATCGAATAGCTACCTGGATCTCCTAATTTCTTAGGGAGAGTGTTCTGCAAAATAGCACTGCACTCTGCATTCAAAGCAACTGTAGTATTCTCTTCTAACTTTTTCTTGTTAGATAGCATATCTTTTAAAAATTTTGCATAGGAAGGCATCTCAGATATGACATCTAAAAATGGAATATTTATATGAAGCTTTTTAAGAATATCAAGAAACTTACTGAACTTTTTCTCCAGTTTAGCTTGGGCTAATCTTTGAGGAAAAGGAACTTTAGGCACATACGGGGCAAGTGGCTTTGGAGTTGCTTCCTTTGATTCATCCTCGACCTTAGCATTGTCAATTTCTTTCTCACTTGCACCTACTTCTTCAACGACCTCCTGTGATGGCTCCTTGGTAGGAGGATCTTCCAATTGCTTTCCACTCCTCAAAGTAACAACATTCATGTGGCCTTTTTGAGGTTGTTCTGTCTGGCCCAAAAAAGTCCTTGGAGTCTTTAAAGATTGGCTAACTTGATTGGCAAGTTGGCTTATTTGGTTTTCCATGAGTTTACTCTGGGCTTGCAACTGTTGGATGGAGCTACTTTGGTGTTGGATGGCACTATTTGTTGCGGTTATAAAGCTCTCCATCATTACCTCAAGGCTGGATTTTTGGGGTTGTGGTTGCACTGGTTGTTGGTTCATTGGTGGTCTTTGTTGGAAGCCAGGTGGTGGTTGGTTGTAGTTGTTGGGTGAGGTGGTGGTGGATTTTGCTGTGCTTGGGTGTTCTTGTATGAGAAGTTGGGGTGGTTTTTCCATCCTTCATTATAGGTGTTGGAGTAGGGGTCATAAGGCCTTTTGGGGTTTGAGGAGTAGAAAGCATTGGCCTGCTCAATTGACATCTCACTTGAATTCTGCGAATTTTGCGGGCAATCGGGTGCAATATGACCCTGCACACTACACAATTGACACAACTCCTGTAGAAGCTCCAGCTTGGAACTTATCAAACCTGCTTGTTAGTGCCTGCACAGAACTGGTTAGCATAGTCAAGGCATCAACATCAATTTTACCTCCTTTTTTCACAGTATGTCGGCCTCCTGGATGATAATTATCATTGGCCGCCATCTTCTCTATGAGCTCCCTTGCCTCAGTGGGGTTCTTTGTCAAGAGAGAGCCTCCTGACGCAGCATCAATATAGATCCGGAACTAATGAGTCATTCCATTATAAAATGTCTGCATTAATATCCACTCTGGAATGCCATGATGAGGGCATTGTCTCTGCAGCCTCTTAAACCTTCTCCAAGCCTCATAAAGAGACTCGTCATCTGACTATCGAAAGGTTGATAGCTCGTTCCTCAACCTAGCAGTCTTCTCCTATCCTAAAAACTTCACTAAGAAGGCCTTCGCAAGCTTGTCCCAAGTATCGAACGAGCCAGCGCCTTCATCTCTCAACCACTCCTTTGCCCTATCCCGTAATGAGAAAGGGAAAAGGCGTAGTCTGATCGCGTCATCTGTAACACCATTCATCTTCATAGTATCACATTTCTCCAAAAAACTATCAATATGACTTACCGGGCAATCATGTGGTAGTCCTGCGAATGAATCGTTGGAGATGAATTGAATGAATTGCGACTTGAGCTCGAAGTGCTGAGCTGTTATAGGTGGTCTTACGATGCTGGAAAGAAGTCCGGTAGTCGTATCAGGAATACCGTACTCCAAAAGGGATTTCGTTCCTTCTTCTACCATGTTTCTCCTACGTCGATTTCTTGTTCTCCTTCTTCTTATAGTTGCCTCGATCTCAGAGTCAAATGGTTCAAGATCTTCTGAACCTGAGCGTCGTGTGGGCATGCACAAGAAGACTAGAGAAAAGTATCAAAAGCACAAGAGAAAATAGCCGAAGCAACAAAATAAACCTAGCAAAAACGAATCACAAATAATCAAATGAAACCGTTAGTCCTCGGCAACGGCGCCAATTGATAGGCGGTCACACACCTAGCAAAAATAACTTAACTAACCACTACTATGTAGACAGGCAAGTAAGGGTCGAATCCCAAGAGACTAAGGTTCAACTAATTAATTAGACTCAAATTCTTACTAGGCAATAATCAACAATGATCAAATAACTAAAGAACTAATGTATGGAAAATCGAAAATAAACTAAGGAATATGATAATCAAATAATTAAAACATCCAAGATCTAGTATCACCACAATTACGCTTGATGCAATTATATTTCTACCCCTAACATATGATTCCAATTGAACGGGGAAAAGTAAACCCTAATCAATACCAAGGACCTCTCTCGAGTATCAATGGCTTCCCTAACATACAATCAAGCCTATTCTCATGGTATCATGCACATTAGAGACATTAAACACATTACTCTAACTTCCCAATTATCAACCCAACTATTCTATGTTGAAAATCAAACCCTAAATTAATCTACTCAAATCCGTTTAAACCCAACTCTCGCTGTGATAGAAACAATGGAATAATCACAATACTAAAATTATGTCTAACCTAGTATTGGCATAATCACAATCAATTTAGCATAGCAATTGCAAAAGTCATTAGAGAATTTAAAGATTTAATTCATGCATCAATCATAACTGGGCTACCCTAGATCTTGGAATAGGAAATCTACTCACTCATAATGGAATAAACAATAACAAAAATAATTAAGGAAAACATAATTAAGAAATAAGAGATGAAAAGAAAATACCAAATCTTGAATTAAATTGAAGGCGGAAAGTGTAAATCTTGAATCTTGAATTATAATAGCAAAGAAAATAAATGGAGAGAATAATTTCTTAACAACGTAAAACTAATGAATAATAAAAACTTAATCCCCAAATAAAACTTTACTTAGTGTATTTATACTCCTAGAAAAACAAGAAAACGATTAAATACTTAGCGCACAATCTTCCCAGGACGTGCCTCCTCATAGGCACGGACGTGCCTCTGAGCGAATGAAAACTTCTTCGGCTTCTGACTTCCAGGCACGGACGTGCCTGCGCTGCTCTTTGGTTACGGCTGTAGGCACGGACGTGCCTAGGTGAGACACGGACGTGCCTCCTGACGAGTGCTGAACTGCAGTCTTGGGCACGGACGTGCCCCTGCTAGGCACGGACGTGCCTAGTGTCGAAGCAATTTGATGAGTATACTGACTTGGAGGCACGGACGTGCCTCACGTGCCTAGCTCCAAAAAGCCCTAAATCGTTCTTTCTTCAATCATCAAACTTCGTGAAGGTTCATGGGCCTCGGTTTTAGCTTCGTGACTTCGTAAAACATCCAAATTAGCTCCGTTAAGCCTGAAATACATCAAAAACAACGAAACTACCCATAAAAGCATCGAATCATCGAAACTAAACCAAATTGCACCAAATTAGACTAAAACACTCGACTAAGCTAATGAAATCAACTAAAAATAAGCTAATAAATATGCACAAAACACGACTTATCATCCAACCACGATCCTTCTCCATTTAGTAAATTGTCTCTAAACATAACAACATATTATGAATAATGTATAATTGCTACATATATTATGTAAATCAAATTCAAACACACTCCATGTATATACCATTCATATAGTAAAAAAATGCATGCTTCCAAAGGGTCCTTATCACTCCAACCTAACCCATCCTTGAACATCTAATCTCACTAGTGAATGTATGTCGACTTTCCAATTTTAAGGAAAATCCGGTAGCATTTCCCCCCAGTTCTCCAAGTACACGATGTAGGTAATTACTTACCCACATATGTACCAAGAGAACATGGTGAGGAAATGGTTAGCCAAGATGTTCCTTTAAATCGAATAAAAAAGACATACATTCACCACCTAAGTGAGAGTAAACGTTCAAGAACAGTCCCACCCGGGGACTATTCAAGACTTTCTCCTAATGATAAAGCCTTGAACGGGTATCTAGGCATATGATGATGCAAGCATTTTATATATTGTTGTATTTATTTGTCATTAAACAATACACAAGTTGTAATAGCATGAAAAAACTTTTATTAAATGGATAAAGAGAAAGAAATATAGCTTAGTAAAGTTTATAATTCATACCAATATAGTAAGTACAATGGATGTACTCTTTCTAACTTCCCACTTGAGCTAAATATGTAGTCTTCAAGCTAAACTTGTGCTTCACATATGAATCTATAAAAAAACAAAAAGAAAAAACAAACAAAAAACAAAAGTTAGTAATTAATTAATACCTACATACATTGCTAAAGTATAACACATCATTAATCAAACTAACAATTGCTAATCACTAATTTATTTAAACTTTAGAGTAATTAATGTAACTTCACTAATTTATTCACTAAATTATAACACAATTGATAATCACTAATTCAACCACATTATATTTTACATACCACAATTCAACTAACTAACAAAGTTACTAATCTCTAATTTATTCAAAATTTCCCATTAAACCACCTAAAATTCACAAAAAGAAACATATAATATAGACAATTTAGGCAAAAGGAAGGCAGTTAGGCAGCAAGGTAGTCAGGCAGCAAGGTAGTTAGGCAGCAATTCAACAAATGCAATTAGACAAAAACTGAAAGACAACATTCACAATTAGTCAATTAGACAATTTCGACAACATTCACAATTAGACACTTTCGACAACATTCACAAATCACAATTCGACAATTTCGACAGCAATGAAAGACAACATTCACAATCACAGGAATTCACAGCAAGCCAGCAATAGGCATTAAAGGAAATCGGAAAAGCAAGCTCACCAGACACCAGGTCGACTGTTCGAGGTCGTGCCGCAATGACAAGACATCCGTTGTGAATGTACACATTATCACCTTCTAATCGACTTCTGCAATAAATCGACGATAACCCACGACAATAAGTCAAGAACAATGTACAGATTACACTAAATACAAAACATGAGAACAATGTAGTACATATTAGCTACCTCAAGAACAACCTCCATTAATAAACACTCTAAAACAATAGACATTCCGCAATTCAAGTTTTCAACACTTCAACAATCAACAATCAGCTGTGGTGGAAGGGGCTTTGTTACAGGTGGTGGCAGTGGTTGAGGGGGAGCCGTGCGCGCAGGTGAGAAAGCTTACAAGAACCCTATATTACAAGAACCCTAAAATTACTGTACTGAAAATCAAATCAACGACAAACCCTAGATTGCGAAATTAGAACTCGATAATTTAAAAAGGACAAAAGAAAAATCTTACCTTGAAGCTGCTTCAATGGAGGTGAGAAAGCTCAGAATCCGCTTCAATGGAGAATTAAGAGCACGCGCTTCAATGGAGGAGAGATATGGAGAGAGAAGGAGGTGCAGCGTAAAAGTGAAAAGCTCCAAAGGAAGAAAAAAGAAAACTTCGGAGGTGGTGAAAATTTCGGAGGGAAAACAAAAATGAAAAAAGCAGGGGGAAAGATAGAAGAAGAAGAGAAGCCATCCATTTTTTTTTTTAATTCGCACCGTTTGAACCGGTGCTAATAACAACATTTCGCACCGGTTTGGTTTGAACCGGTGCGATTACTCTTTCCCTCTTTTTTTTTTTTTTTAATTCGCATCGGTTTGGTTTGAACCGGTGCGAATTCCTATTTCCCTCAATCCCGCCTATTTTTTTTGGCACCGATTTTTAAAAAACCGGTGCTCATTTCTGTTTTTCTACTAGTGTCTATACACTTGATTATAGGGTAATAATATATGTAGGGCTACATTATGTTATTTGGACTCTTCATTTTATCTCAAGTACCCGTGTCAAACTCTTGACACTCGAACATGGGTATGACAATTGGACCTTTCGTTTTAGTTCAATATCATATCACTTTTTCATAAAATAGTCGAGTTTGACACTTGGACACGTACCTAAATATGGGTACTTGAATCTGAGTAACATAGAGGCTACATATAAACATTAAATAAACTTTCTAAAATGGAATAAAGTTGGAAATTCATAACAAAATCAAACACAAAACGGTGTAGTATCTATCCTTCATATTTCCTTGTGCATAGCCCTATAATTCCCCTTTTTAATAAGAATTTTTTTCTAAAGGAGGGCCTTCACACTTGGGGAGTTTTTGTTGTTGTTGTTGTTGTTGTTGTTGTTGTTGTTGTTGTTTAGAGAGCCACAAGGGTAAGCCACAATCAACATGTAGGTAAGTTAGTTTAATTAATTAAGATTTCTTATATGTGATGCATGCATGATTTTGTTTTGAGTTATATGAAGTATAAATTACCAAGTGTTTGTATTGATTAGTACAATAAAAGTTGTTTAATCAAAGCATCAAGTTTGAGACTTATGAATGAGAGATACTTTCTCCATTTAATAAGTTTAGTTAATATTATTTCAATTCAATTAACACATTTCTTTTATCAATGAAATTAGGTAGTAAAATTGAACTCAACACCTTGAACTATGCATAGCTTGCAACAACGAATTCAGGATTTTCAGTTAGTGGTAACACCAATCAATTCAATGTATGGAGTAACTAAACAATCTATCCCACCAAAAGCCTTTAGACAAAAACTTGTCATTTCCCTCAAATATCACAAACTTCTCCCACTAAAAAAATTAATACCTTGTTTTTCATTTTTTTTAAATGATTTAAAAAAAAAATATCCTTTCAAAAAATTGATTAGAAAAATCAATTGCAGTAAAAAAAAGTATAAAATTAAATCAATTCATGGTTTTTTTTTCCAAGGCAAAATTAGCCTCAACATCACGAACTTTTTGCACGAGTTCGGAACAAAATCTACTATTTCAAATCTAAATGTGGACGCCTGCCCAGTGCCGGAAGGTCAAGGAAGTTGGTGACCTGATGACAGGGGAAACCGTCGCTGGAATTGAGATCTCATTGAAAGAGAAAGATATCAAATATCTGGAGTTTCACAACTTTGACGGGCTTTTTTTGAATAGATCCTGACTTGGGCTTGCTTTGATGATGGGTAGGCTTGTCGTGTCCTACTGGCTTTCGTCTTCCTCCTTTTCCTTTGTTGTTTCGATTTCCGTTTAGGATTTCTAGCGTTAGGGGGCGTAGTCTTCCCGGCTTCGAAAGAATTGAACGAGGAGCCGTATGAGGTGAAAATCTCATGTACGGTTCTGAGAGCTAGATTAGTTGACGATAAACAAGTAAAAATTGGAAAGTTATCCGTTTCCCTTATTTGTTTTTGAGGGTTCTTATTACGAGGTAGGCTAAGCATAGAGCTTGTCCCCTCTTCTCTGCCGAGAAAAAATCTTCCTTGTCGGTTCAGGAGGTAAGGTATAGTAATTCTTCGTCTTTTGCCCATATTTTCCACACTTAATCAGCATTTTTTAGATTATCCAAAGCCAATGTTGTAATTCTTGAGGATGATTCTTTGAGCAAGCCGATGAAAGCTCTCGAAGGGTGTCTGCTCGTGGAATAGAAAGAGTTCGTTACACCAAGTAAAAAGTGTAGAACAATTAGTTCATAAGGACCACCGTTGTATAACCACTCGTTGGGCGACGCCTTCTTTTCTATGAACACTCTACTTTGGTTGGGTTCGAAAGGTTATGAATCGATTGACAAGTCCAACTAGTAGATGAACTTTAACTAGTAGTCGTATCAACATTAACTTTTTTATTGGGTACACAAATTATCATAAATGAAACCCGACACCAGAGATTCTGTCATAAACATGGAAATTTTAATACTTTATTCTTATTAAAAATCGCCTTAGATTGCATGCCTTGGTTTTAGATGTGGGAAAATTGATCAGTTTACATTTCGAGGTTATTTTTACCCTTAAAAATCAATTTTGAGATCACATTTAGCTAAAACTTAACAAAAATACATCGTTTTACGTGCTATGAAACACCTCGGTTAAGGTTCTAGGGTCAAAAATAGATAAATAAATAAAGATTCCATGTCTCTTAACTCTTGTTGAATCACTAGTGTCGGACTTCATAATTTTTTTATATTTCGTGCACCCAATGAAGAAGTTTGTCCTGTTACGGCTACTAGTTAAAAGTTCATGCTACTATGTGCATCTTGTTTGTTGTTGAGGACAATTTTGCCTAAATATTATGAGCTAACTAAGCTGCTAACTTAAAAAGTGAATTCTCCATTACCAGAGCAAACCACAACATGGTTCATCTGATAAATCATTATCGGCAAAGGGATGCCTCTAATAGTCTAAAGTATATGAGGTTATATATATCACTAAAGAAAGAGCAGCTACGTCCCAATTAAGATTGATCTTCAGTTATAATACAATCAACTATAAGGTCTAAAATTTGAACAAGGAATGTATATAAATTTATTAAAGTAACCAAATTGGTAGTAGAGCACCAACAGTCTAGTCAAAGAAAGAATAATTGATCCTGACCCAACAACCTTCCATCATATCAAAGCCCTTTAATAAGAAGGAACGAGCAAATTTGAAAAATTGTTTGCAGATCCAAGAGTCCTTAATTTAGGGCTTATATTCAAATAAAGAATTTTGTTTCAAATACGAAGTATTTAGCATAAATAGTTTAATTTGGACCCATAAATTATTTTGATTCAAAATTATTTTTGACCTAATTTAGCGAAGAGATCGAGCAAAGTTAACGCTTTTATTTTTTGTAACCGCCCTTGGCTTTTCGGTTAACAAATATTAATCCAAAAAATCATGGTGAAACCGTTTTTATCTAATTTTCATTTTCAAAAGAAATTTCAGTTGATCTAATCCAATAAATCAACGATTATTTTAGGGAAATGAACTAGTCATAGTATAAGAGAGGAGAGCCTCTAAATGACTTTAGTTGAAACATTTTACTTGCTTTTGAAACCAATTTCAAGGATCAATTGTTTATTTCATGTTCTTCTTTTTAGCACTATAAGATGTTTGAAGTTCTATTTGGTTAAAGGCATGGAATCAAACAAGACATCTAAGTATCACCAAAGAAGGATTTAGGGGTCATTTTAAAGGTTTTTTTTTTTTTAAATCCCTTTCAAAGTAAAGGGGGGGATTGGGGATCCTATTTGCTTGGGGGTGAGAATTGAACCCCTTTTATAGGAGTGAAAAGAGAGCCTCAAACAATTAGACCAACCTTGATTTTCAAAACATGAGAATAAGGAGATTCAAACATCTAACCTCTTATAAAGAGAACGATTATTTAGACTCTGTGCATTTCACCTTACAAAAATATTATTCACTAAAATTAATTTCAGTTCAGTAAAAATAATTTCAGTTCAGTAAAAATTAGTTCAGTTCAGCAAAAATAATTTAAGTTTAGTAAAAATAATTTCAGTTCAATAACTATAAAGAAGAAATATAATTGAGAATTAGTAAAAATAATAAATTCACCTTCACCAAAAAAAAATAAAAAATAAAAAAAAAAATCTGAATTCAGCAAAAATAAATTGAGTTCAATAAAACTAATTTCAGTTTAGTAAAATTAATTTCAATTCAGCAAAAATATGGTGAATTTAACAAGACCTTAGTTGCCAAATTTTGCTTTCTCTTCCCACGTTACTTAAGTCCAACGAACTCAATAATCATATTATGGTTCATATGAAGTAACTTGCCAAATTTTGCTTTCTCTTCCCACGTTACTTAAGTCCAACGAACTCAATAATCTTACATTCTTACGCAAACAATAATGAAAATGGACCCCACCCATCTAAATTCTTTTATCCAAACACACCATTTATACTACCTCCGGTTTTTTTATGTGCAACTTTTGTCATTTTAGTCCGCTTATAATTATGTGCAACTTTCTATTTTCTTTCTATTTTTAGTAAACAAAAACCCTAAAAATTACAAATTTGCCCTTACTTAAAAATTCAAATTTTCTTAATGTTACCCTATTTTATTTTAAACACAATAACTTTTGTCTAATCTAAAATAATTAACCTAATTTTACCCACTCATTTACTCATCTCTCTACCCACCAGCCACCACCCATTCACCCTCTTCATCTCTTTCACCCTCCTCCCTCAAGAGTCACGACCACCGTCCCTCCCACCACCATTCTCTCTCCTCCTTCACAACCACCTTTCATCCCACCCACCGGCTTTCTGGGTTTTTTTTTCGATTTTTTGATTTTTGATTTTCGGGTCCTCGTTCTTCTTCTTCATTCAGTAACTGGTAGATCTCACTCTTTCCCTCTTTTTTTTTTTTTGTACGGTGTTTAATTTTTGTGTTCTGTTTTTCCAGAATTTGGTTTCTTCGATCGATTTTGAGGTTTGTTTTTGTTTTTGTTATTCAATTTTGATTTTGATTTTGTTTTCACTACGATCTGAAAACTTTGGATTAACATTCTGTTTCTTTCTTTGATTTTTGAAATTTTTAATTTTGTTTTTTTTTAATTCGAGTTATTATTTTGAGGTTAACTTTGGATTGAATTGAGTGTTGTTTTGATGGATCTGTGTGTATAGTTGAGAGTGTTTGGGTGGTCTGGGTTAGAGGTGAGTTTGGGTGGTGGGGTGGTCTGGGTTAGAGGTGGGTTTGAGGGGTGGTTGGTCTGGGTTGGAGGTGGTTAGGGGTGGTGGTGGAGGGGAATGATAGATTTCTGGGTTTTTTGGTTAGGGAGGGAGCTGCCGGAAAAAGGAGGGAAAGACGTGAGGGTGGTGGTGGTTTCGGGGGGTTGGTTGTGATGGTTTTGTGGGGGTGGTAGTGGTGGTGGTGAAGCCAGCGGTGGTGGTGGCTGGGCATGGTGGTGGCAGTGGGTGGTTTGAATAATTAACCAAACATTTCTCTCTTCACCTTAATTACATACTCCTATAATATATTAATCACCATTATACTTTCTTAAACTTTACCCTTCAATCTTTTGTTTCGTGAACCGCAAAATGACTCAAAGTTGCACATAAAAAAAACCGGAGGTAGTATTTATTTTAGTTAGCACACCAATCTATATTACTCCGCACTACTACGTACATCCTAAGGGAATTTTTTGGGAACGGATATTCCCATTTAATGCACTTCTTTTGTTTAGTAAAAAGTTGATCTTTAGTATATTTCGAAAATGATTAACCTATTCTATATTTTTCCATCCTGCCACTACATTTCATTAATTGAATAGTAAAATTTGAGCTTAAACAATTATTCTTGCTTTTGAAGCTAAGTTCAAAAACCAATTGTTCATGTCTTGTTATGCTTTTACATACTATATAAAATGTTGTACTTTTTCTGTTCTTTTTTACTTGACTCGCTTTGACTTTTATACTATGCATCAACCCACCTTTAACTGTCTTTTTGTTGAGCCCGTATTTCTAATAGGCCCGTAAGATATAGGGCTGCCACAAAAAGACCTAAGCATCAAGACAGAAGAAAGAGGAATCTAGCCAACGGCTTGATTGATATAAATAAGGCAACAAAATCAATCAACAAACCAACAAGGCAAGCACCAAAAATACGAAGCAGCAAGAAGGAAAGAAGAACAAAATATGAAGATCTTGTCCTTTGGATATTATTCTGAAAATATATGTAAACCCTAGCAATCCCTAGGTATAAATAGCTAGCAAAACATGTATAGCCTCATTCATACATTAATACTCGAAATATATGCAAGTTCCTTACGAATTCTATATCTATTCTATGTCTATTCTATTGTCTCTTTTACTCTTATTTCTTGTTAATTTACTCGTTATTTATTGTGTTATTGTTCTTGGTTATTGTGATTGTTATTTGCAGGATTGATTGTTATTACCTCTAAAACCTTAAGCAAATTCCTAGATTTATCCCCCTAAGATTTGCCCTAAACAATTTGGCCCACCATGGGTAAAAAAAACATGTTCATATCTATAGATGATAGGTGCTTAGGGGAAGGAACTTCTAGATTCAGTGGGAACGATGCTAGTCTCGCTCTATTGGAAGGCATCTACGGCGGTCTAAATGAAGCCAGGAGGAGGGGCCTTCTCCATATCCAGATCAAAACCTCTAACTTCATGCTGGCCCAAGTAATCAATGGAAAGGCTGCGGAGAGGGTAGAGCACCAGAATGCAATTAAGAAGATTAAAGCTGTTTTTCCTTTTTTTTCATTGTTTGAAATGCTGTTATCACAGGGTCTTTCTGAACATTGTCCCAAAAAAAAAAAAAAAAAAAAAACAAACTGAACATGTTCATGTGGGATCTTGTTAGAATCATCTAAATATATAAGTACTTTCACAATTTATAATTTTTACTTATAGAAGATTAAAGTTATTGATGGTTAAAAGTTGTGTATCAACAAGCATGATAAAAGAAACAGGTCAGTAAAAAAGAACGGAAGAAGTATGTTTTATTTGGTAAAAGACATTGTATTAAACTAGACAGCTAATTATCGGCCTAGGATGGAAGGAAGGATTTAGGGGTCATATTGAAATAAGTTGTCAAATTTTCCTTTTTCTTCCCTCGTGACTTAAGCCAAACAAACTCAACTGTCACCCAAACAATGGAAATGGAACCCCATCCAAATTCTTCTATCGCACACCATTTGTGTATGTTTTTGTAAGCGCTCCAATTTATATTACATATGAAACTGATTTTTTGGATAGAGCTTTCTCTACTAAATTCACTTTTGTTTTTAATTAATCTTTTGTCTTTTTTTAGAATAATAAAGCCATTCTTTATTTTATTCCAAGATAATTCATAACAAAACTACAACCTATAAATTCCATCAAGGTCACTTGACTTTCTGATTAATATTAATCCCCACGTTTCTATCCAAAAAAAAAAAACTACAACCTATGAATTAAAAATTTCTATTATATTGATACTTATTATACTCCATACTTTTGTGTTTTTTTTTCTTTTTTTTTTTATAGAAAAGATTTGAATTTCTAAAAAGTAGCAATTGATGAAATTTTACATTGACTAAATTACAATATATTGAACCATGTAAAAATCTTAATGAACATGGCTCAAGCATTAACTCGTTGATGATAACTAAAACGCTTCCCTTGCATAGAATAACTAGCACAATTTGTCCGGGCACACTTGCTAATAATAATGCACAAGTTTGATTGTTAATAAATACAAATATATGTGTATGTATTATATTAGTAAAAATTCTAAGAAAATTTGATATTATGAAAAAATATATATATTAATAATTGTTGGTGTCGATGAGTAAGCTCTACCTTAGCATTTATGAATGCTTGGCAATGCGTAATTATTTGCGAATTTGTTGCAATATAATTAGAGATAAGAGACAAAGTAGTGAGTCACTAACAAGTCTAGTAAGAAACTTATAAATTGTTATTGGATCATTATAAGAAGGGACAAAGACAACCACGATTAAAGACAATTTCGAAAGGCAACACTAATTGATCCATTAAGGTTACACTTCTCTAATAATCCAAGTATTTAATGACTCCATATGATCTTAATTGAAACATTTGGAATTCGAGGTGAAGGTATGAATCGAATCAAAGGGTCAATTTCACCCATATTAGCCAATACTTGATTCTTATTATTATGATGTATAATAGTTGCAATTTAATGAGAAAATGAAACATGCATACAATTGTTCAATTCGCTCCAAACTAATTAATTATTGCTAAGTTAGATGAATATTAATTCTCACATAAAATTACTAATAATTGGGATAACTTTATTAAATATCAAAATTATTGGGATCTTAACCGGTTGTCCATAATTATCTTGTTAGATATGAGGACTAAATATTAGTCTTGATTAACAAAAAAGTAATAAGGTGATCATAATAAATCAACAAATTATTAAAAAAAATCAGAAAAAAAAAAACAACCATCAAATCAATGATAATAATCAAAGCAAATTAAATAATAATATATTAACTATTACTAAAACAAAACATGCTAACATCATTAAGGTACACATGTCAACTTCTCATGAAAAATTTTCCCGCCTAAACTATTTTTAACATAATTTTTTTTCTCTATCTATTTCCTTCTAAATTTTAAACTAAAAAAAATATACAATACTTCTTTCAAAATTAATTAATGAGATTATGATTACACTTTTCTCTAATAAAGAATATTGACAACCATTTTAAACATATAATAAATATTTAATTCGTGCAACGCACGAGACTAAACTAATAAATTACTATACAAGAAATTTCATGCTTGGATTGTGTTGTTTTAAGGGCTACATTATGAATAAATTGTCATTAAATTCAAAACTAATAAAACAATTGAAAAGAAATAGTAAATTTATAAATTAAATTACTTTTATAAATTTTACCCTTAGAAATTGTACTCTATAGTGTAATTAAGGTATAGTAGCACCCCAAATATTTTAACGACGTATTACATGAAGGGTTGGAGGAAGAATATAGTTAAAGAGTATTTGAGGATTAGGGAAGGCTAATATATATATGGTATGTGTATAATGTAACACCGTACCCCCAAATTACTCTCCAATAATAATAGTAATAATACAACTCTAGGGAGTAATTTGAGAGTATTACCGCTACGTGATTACGTAAGGTTTAACAGAGATTTGTAGCGAAAGAAAAATACTTATCATTTAGTATTAATAATAATAGTAGTTCAAAACATTTCCAAAATGACAAAAACTTATTATACTAGGTTTCAAACATTAAGCTAACTAGGTGATCACTGCCCATCATCCTTAATGCAACATTTAGTTGACATCGTCCGGTCACCAGGTCATCACCTAACTACTCATCATTAATGATAAGTAGGGCAAGCTAAAACAAAACAAAAATACGTATTAGCCAAAATGCTAAGTACATACAAATGCTAGACACGTAAAATCAATTTAATTAATTAAACATGCTTTCGAAAAATCCAACTTTCATAAATCATAATTTATTCAATCATCCATAAGTAGAAATTCCCACTTTCGAAAATATGTTAAAAGAATCAACTTTCCGAAATTAATTTTCAAAAGATAGTTCCGAATAGGATGGATCAGTCCTCATTTTCGTAAATCATTTTTCCACCTAAGTGTGCACACCCCCAAGTTAGTAACTGCTTTACATAGTGCTATCCAAGGGAAAGACTATGTCATACACACAGTCCATACTTTTCAACTTTCTCCGCATAGTGGGAATAAAAAATCCAAAGATCCAAGGAATAAATCCTGATAAATAAACTTTCCAATATCCCATACACGGGAAGATTTAAAATCCGATAAATAAATTTTCCAATATGCCATACACAGGATAATTTATAATCCGATAAATAAACTTTCCAATATCCCATACACGGGATGATTTAAAATCCGATAAATAAATTTTCCAATATCCCATACACCGGATGATTTAATATTAAAATCTCCTTTTTAAACAACTTGAAAATCATCGTAAGATTTTAAACAGTCATATAAAACATTTTGAACATTTCAAATAATAATTAAAACATGCTTCATAATCGTTCAAAAATTGTTCATAAACATTCAACGTATAAATCAACTTGCATAAAATCACTTTATAAAAGATCTAGCCATGTGTACGTACTTTGATCCTTGCAAACAAGCACGAAGTTTCTAATTATGAACTTGAAATCCCTACTACAATAAACACAAGGTCCTAATAAAAAACTCTTCGACCCATAAACATGAGTACATAAATATAGACCATTTATTTAGTTATGCATGGACATTTGTCTTAACTCTTTATAAAATCAAAGCTTATATTTTCAAAGTTTTTAAGAACCTTTTTTATATTAAAAGAGTTGGTCATAATAATTGTTTCGGGGTTTTCTGATGTCCTGCGGGAGAGTTACAATTCCGAGACTGGAACCGGACGCCTGTACCTGCAAAATAACGGAGACTCCTGTGAGCTCCGCCTCCAACGGTCAAGTTAGTACCTGATTAAGGAGTAATTAATGCTGAAATTAAAGTGATTTGGTCTCTCTAGGGGAGAGTGTTTAATGTAGGTAATCTGCTTTGTTAGCGAGATCAGCCGGTTATTACTGTGTGTAATTAATGTGTTTTTTCCGTAATGTTTCCGTTCTCTTTTTTGTAATCCCCCTTAATGAGGATTAAGGGAGGTATTTATAACCTTGGGAAACGTGCCCATCCTAGGTTTAGGTAAACCTAGGGCCGATTGGGCTTCCCTCGGAAGTTGGGCCTGGGTGGCCGGTTTCTCCATTAGGCATGGAGTATGCCACATGTCTTGACATAACAGGTCCAAGGTGGACGAATAAGCGCGTGCCACGTGGGAAGCCCTGGCTGTTCCAACTGGGGGACACTTGGCAGGACCTGATTGGTCCACGTGGCGCATTCCGATTGGTGGGAGCAAAATCCCCTAATCATTTGCCCCTCACAGGTGGCACGTGATTGGTCACGTGTTACCTGTGACAGGTGTCGCACTGTAACAGGCGACGGCCTCCTACAGGTGTCAGTCGGCGAAAGGACGAGAGATTTTCCCGCCCAAATTTTGAATTCTGAAAGTGACCCTTCGCCTTCTCACTTCGCCTATATAAGGGAGAGTTGTCTTGAGTCATTTTCACACTTTGAGAACTTTTTGAGAACATTCGGACCCCTGAACTTGCTCTGACATTTTGGACCTTTTCTGCCTACCGCCTGTTCTGACAAGCCGACTGCACCGGATTTCCAGAACTTCATCAACCGTCACTCGTTCAGGTAACTCAGTTCTCTTACTCTTAATTTTCTTTTTATTTTCTGAAATGGCACCACGGAAGCACACGACACGACCTAGGTTAGTGATCAGCCGGTCACCGGGGACGGCTGAATCTAGGACTAGGAGTGCCGCCTGCCCTTTTCCGGACCCATCTTTTCCCTTTATACAAAGTTCGACTGTATCTGTCTCTATGCAGAGCAGGATGGCCAGAACGAAAAAGACAGCTAGGATCTCAAATTCAGACGGCTCCTCCCACAGGGTGCCGCTTAGTGAAACATCTGACCAGGCGCTAGATGTGGAAGTGAAACAAGGCGGCCTGGATGCCGGCAATTCTGTGGGGGGAGTCATAGTGACCCCTTCCCATTTAACAGTTAACAAATCTGCTCCTTTTCAAAGAGAGGAGGCGGGCCCCTCCGGGAGAGGGGAGGAGTCGTCCTCTTCGGACTCGTCGGAGGACGATTCCGAGTCAAGCTCTTCTGGCCATGCTTCTTTGGGTACAGAAGAGAAAAACAGCCGCCTGCAAGAGGCGAGACTTTCTCACGCAGTTGAGAAGGGGGACAATTGGGCGGAACCATCCGCCTCTTACCGAGAGCTAAATACCCCCTACTACTGCACGGTACCTCGGGGTCGAATCACAGCCATGCAAGAGAAAGTGGAGAGCTTTATTGCAAACCACACCATGGGCCCCGATTTTCTAGTGTTTGTGTCGGATCCAGAAGACACAGTCGTCTGGCCGGCTGGTTCCAGTTATGATAGCGCCTGCTTTGGCTGCTACGAGGCGGCCATCAAGGCAGGGCTTCGCTTCCCATTACATCCGGCTGTTCAGCGGATTTTGGATGGGTATGAGTTGGGCTTATGGCAGTTAGCCCCAAACTCCTGGGTCAACGTACTCGGCTATGTGGCCGGGTGCGAACTGCACGGGGTGGAGCCGAGCTTCGAGGCTTTCTCCCATATGAACTATCTCAGCAGGACCCCTAAAACAGGCGGTACCGGCTAGTATCAATTGACAAGCCACAGGGGCTACCTCATGACAAGAGGTAAAGCAAACAAGTGGAAGGACTGGCGGAGCACCTTCCTCATCATTGAGAGTTCAGACATTGAGCTGAACAAGCGCTTCAATAGGTGGAACAGGAATCCGCCCCTTCTCGCAGGCGGCCGTAGCATGCCGCCTGTTCCCCCCAAGGCTAAGAAAAAGATCCTTGATAAAGGACTCTTTAAAGTAGAGTCGAGGGTCGACTCTACTTCAGGGGTACGAGAGCAAGTACCCCTGCACTGCGTCCCGAGCTTCAAGTGGCTCTATGACGAGTACTTTTTGGCCGCCTGCGGCCTCAGCAGTCGGTGCTCAAGAGGTAGTCGGCCTGTCGAATACTCTATTGTTCCATACATTTGTTGTTTATCTTTTATTAACTTTGCTGTTTGTTTTTGCAGCTGACGCCATGAGCAAAATCACCGCCTCTAAGACTGCGGCGGCCATGTTGCGGGCCTCTATTATGCAACAAGCTTCAACCGACTCCCCCAAAAAGGGGGCACCCTTGGTGAGCTCCGAACCTTTCACCCTCTTTTTGGAGTGTTTATGCATATACTGACTTTTTTCTTCTGTTTTAGACGGGTGCTCCAAGAGCTTCATCTTCCCAACAGCCGTACCTCAAGGCCCGGAAGACGACTGTTGGGAGCTCTCCTGGTTCTGCCAGGAAACAGGTGGCGGCCGAGAAACAGCCGGCCACTTCTTCTAAAACTCCAACTGGGCCGCCTAGAGGTATGAAGTTGTCCTTGTAAATTTTAGACTTGCTCCCTTTGTTACTAAGTCTAATCCGTTTGTTTATGCTTGATGCAGCCGGCCCCCAGGAGCCTGACTTGGTAGAGATGGCCAAGTCTATGATCAGGGCAGTTCCTCCAGCTGAAAGGGAGGCGGTCAGGGGTATCGGCACCCTTGACCTTGACGGGATTGCAGGGGTCCTTGCTGAGGTATACTTAGCATATTTTTGAGTATTTGAATTTCTGGACGCCTGTTTTCTTTTTTGTTTGGAAACTGACGCCTGTTTTTTTGTACTTAGGCCCTGCTCCGAGTTAACGGCCTTCGCAAGCCGCTTGATCGGAAGAACAAAGAGGTAAAGGCTGCAAAAGCTATGGCCGCCTCTGACTGTGATAAGGCAATGTTTCAAATTGCCCAAAATGAAGTACTGACCATTGATATTCTTTATTATCAGGCGCAGGCTACCGCCGCTGTTCGGGCTCAGTTAGAGGCGGCCCAGAAGAAGAATGACGAGCTGGAGGCGACCATCACAAATCTCAAGGCCGAGCTGAAACCTCTTCGCCTGAAAATGTACTCTTACGAAGCCATGGAGAAATCCTTGGCCAGCGTAAAGGAACGCCTGGTGACCCAGGAGAAGAGTCTTACCCAAGAGCTCTCGGAAAAGGCCGAGCAAGAGAAGAAAGAGCTGGTCCGGGAGATGATGGAAGACTCCGCTCAAATCCAGCGCATGACCTGGGGCCGCCTCTTCCCCAGTGCCGACTTTGCCTCATGGGAAAGAACGTACCGCCAGTGTTCGAATACATATAATCAAGAGATCCTGGCGGCTGCTGAAGAAGAGGCGTTGGGGGAAGCGTTGAAGGAGGAGGAGCCGGTAGTGGCGCTTGTGCCGCTTGGGGGTAAGGCATCAAAAAAGGATGCAGCTGAAGCCGAGTCTAGCAAGAAGAGTGCTGACCAGGCGGCAGCTGCTAATACTGAACTGCCCCCTTCTTAAGCTTTATGTATTCTTTCCACGGCCTGCGTGCCGTTTGCTTTGTATTTACCCGGCCAGGGGGCCGGGGCTTTGAATATTTTGCTGGTCTTTAATGACCGGCTTATTTTTAATGAATTTTTGTTTTGCTTCAAATTTGTCTAAGTATTCCATAACTAATATCCAATTGTTCACTAGACCGACTGTTTTACATGTCCGAACGTTGCAGACAGGTACGGATAGTTAGTACGCCGCCTATGCCCCTGGACGACTGGTTGTCTGTTTCCAGGATAGACGATCAGTCGGCCATTTATCCAATCAGTATTCGAACAATTTTGTCTGGATCCTTTTTAGGCAGGCGGTCCTGTCATTTGTAAATTTAACCAAGTAGGAAAGTGGTCTGACCAAGTAAATAGAGCATTACCTAGTCGCCAAGGAACTGAGTAGTAGAGATAACAAGCGGTGGGTACCGGTTGTTTCCCTTTATTGCCAATGTTTGTTGGCTTTTAACTCATAATTTGTTAACCTAGCAGGAGTAGTGGTTGAGAGCCCCTGTTTGTTAAAAACAAGCGGACGACTCATACCTTTTAGGCTCCATACTAAGTTTGAGTGACTATTAAGTTAACATAGGAGTTACTTAGTCTTCGTCACAATCTAGATTGAGTAGTAGAGGTACCAGGCGGCGGATGCCGGCTGATCCCCTTGATTTGCCAATGTTTGTGGGCTATTAACTCAATAGGTTACCTAGTAGGAATAGGGGTTTGAGTGCCCCTGTTAGCCAAAAAACAGGTGGTCTACTCAAACCTTTTAGGTTCCATACCAAATTTGAGGGAGTGACTATGAGTTAACGTTGGAGTTACTCAGTCGCCGTCACTTTTGCTTGAGAAGTAGAGGTACCAGGCGGCGTAGGCCGGCTAGACCCCTTGATTCGCCAGTGTTTGTTGGCTATTAACTCAAGAGGTACCCCCTACATTTATCCCAAGTAATACAGGCGGTCATCTGACTCAGATGTCAACTGCTACCACTGATTTGGGGACAGTCGTATAGGTGCCGTGTAATTAGTTTATAGAACAATGTTCCACCCAAAAGGGAGTTGCTCTCTGCGACGAATTTCATCCGGAGGGATGCCGTCGGACGCCTGCTATGATGTTGGGACAGGTCGTATTAGTTTTGTAGATTTGATCAGTTGGCTTGGCGCCTGGTCTGATCATTCGGCCTGTGGCCTTGGTAAGTTCTTGGTGAACGTAGGTGCTAAGTAAAAGGAGGGTAGCCGCCTGTTAGGCACAGGGTCGGCCAGGCCCTAATCTTTTTAGCTAAGTATTAGAGGGGTGGCTATGTGTTTGGAACCAGTCGGCCATCTTCTTATGGAGAGTAGCCGACTATATGCCCAGACGACATGCCCCTATTGTGAGTAAAATACTCAATGGAGAGTAGCCGACTGTAAACTTACAGACGGCATGCCCCTCTGAAGATAGAGTGAAAAACTCAATGGAGAGTAGCCGACTGTAAAGGTACAGACGGCATGCCCCTCTAAAGATAGAGTGAAAAACTCAATGGAGAGTAGCCGACTGTAAAGGTACAGACGGCATGCCCCTCGTAGTACAAAATTGAATAGTAAGTGCAAACTTTTATTAAGTAGCTCTTTACTTTACATCATTCAAAAGAAATATTTCTTAAGATTATCTACATTCCAAGTTCGAGGCAACGGTTGTCCGTCTGGTGTTTCCAGACGGTAGGTACCGTCCCTGACTTCCTCATAGATTCGGTAGGGACCTTCCCAGTTGGGAGTTAGTTTGCCAGACTCATTAGCCCTACCAACTGCTTCCATTTTTCTAAGTACAAAGTCCCCTACTTTGAGTGGACGCTTGTGTACTTTTTTGTTGTATGATCTAGTCATTCTCAGGCGATAGATCTCATGGCGCAAGACAGCATTGCCCCTCTTTTCAGGAAGTGAGTCTAATGCCAGGCGCATGGCTTCCCAGTTTGCCTCTTCGTCATATAGCATTACTCGAAGAGTCGGCTCGTAGTGTTCTATTGGAAGAACAGCTTCCGCACCGTAAGTTAGGAGGAATGGAGTTTCTCCAGTTGCCCCTTTTTCAGTCGTCCTAATGGCCCAGAGAACATGTGGTAGTTCATCCGCCCATAGGCCGCCTGCTCGTTCAATCTTTTTCTTGAGACCGTCTGAGATGATTTTATTAAAGGCTTCTACCTGGCCGTTTGCTTGTGGACGGCCGACAGATGCAAAGTAGTTTGCAATTCCTTGATCACCCAACCAGCTTTTGAGAACAGGCGTCTCAAATTGGGGACCATTATCAAAAACCATAGACATGGGAACCCCAAACCAAGTAATGACATTTTTCCAAATGAATGAAATTACATCTTTCGTCTTGATTCCCTTTACAGCCTCCGCCTCTACCCATTTAGTGAAGTAGTCGACGGCAACAAGTATGTACCTCCTTCCGCCTGTAGCAGGCGTATATGGACCCAGAATGTCCATGCCCCACTTAGCAAACGGTAGTGGGCTGTGAATGGTAGTGAGGTCAGTAGCCGGACGGTGAATTAGTTTGCCAAACCTTTGGCACTTGTCACATTTTTTCACCATCTCCATCGCATCTGCTTCCGAAGTAGGCCAAAAGTAGCCTTGCCGCCTTGCCCTTTGAGCAAGCGTCCTACCACCTATATGAGAAGCACAGTAACCAGAGTGAAGATCGTCTAGTATCTCTCGTCCCTTTTCTGGAGTAACACACTTTAAGAAGGGTTGAAGTTACCCCTTTTTGTGAAGTTCTCCCTTTATCATTTCAAAACAGGTGGCTCGTTTTTTCAGTGCTGCCGCCTGTTGAGTACCATCCGGCAGTGTACCGTTTGTCATATATGCCCTGATTGAATCCATCCAGGTTGAGCTTCTGTCTAGGATTCCAATAGGGTTTTCCTCGATGCTTCTCTTCTCCATTACTTCCCAAAAAACAGTTCGAGGAGTATCAGAGGAGGCGGATGATGCTAATTTTGACAGTGCATCCGCCTGGTTGTTTTCTGATCTCGGCACTTGGATCAGATGGAAATCCTCAAGGGAGCCGACTGCTTGTCGGACCGCCTGTAAATACTTGATCATGGCCGGATAGGTTGCTTCGTATTCGCCATTGTACTGACTCACTATCAATTGTGAATCGGAACAGGCGTCTATTTTTCTTGCCCCTGTCGCCTTGCACATGCGGATCCCGGCTAGTAAAGCTTCATATTCTGCCTCATTGTTTGAAGCCTGAAAACTGAAGCGTAGAGCATACTCGTACCTGTCGCCCTCTGGCGACTGACATATGACGCCTGCTCCACAACCATTTGAAGTAGAGCTTCCGTCCACATATACCTTCCATACTTGGTCTGGAACTTGAGAGTCAGGAGGACGAGTCATCTCTACAATAAAATCAGCAAAGGCTTGCCCCTTCACTGCTTTTCTAGGCTCGAATGTAACTTCGAGGCTCTGTATTTCTATGGCCCATTTGATCATTCGGCCTGACGACTCCATGATGGTAAGTGGCCGCTTGATAGGTTGGTCTGTATACACGACGACTGTATGTGCCAAAAAGTAGGGCTTCAATTTTTTAACAGCCATGAAGAGTGCAAGACCAAATTTCTCCACTAGGGGATACCTCAACTCGGCATTTTTCAGTACGTGACTGACAAAGTAGACCGGGAGCTGACAGCCGTCCCTTTCAGCAAGGAGAACAGCGCTTAACGCATGATCAGAGATGGCCAGGTACATGTAGAGTACTTCTTTGGGCAAAGGGCTGACCAGCCTCGGCAAGGAATGCAAGTGAACTTTCAATTTCTGGAAGGCGGCCTCAGCATCCGGCCCCCATTCAAACCTTGCCTTTTTCTTAATTGCCTGGAAAAAGTATAGGCATTTGTCGCCTGATCGGCTTAGAAATCTTCCCAAGGCCGCCAGACAACCTGTTAACTTCTGAACCTCTCGGATGGTACGAGGCGACTGCATGTCAATGACCGCCTGCACCTTCTCAGGGTTCGCCTCTATTCCTCTCTGATTGATAAGGAATCCGAGAAATTTCCCAGACTCAACTCCAAAGACACATTTCTTGGGATTGAGCATGACATGATGCCGCCTGAGTGTGGCGAAAGTTTCTCGGAGGTCCGACAGATGATCTTTCTGAAGTTTAGTCTTGACAATCATATCATCAATGTATGCCTCGACGTTTCTCCCAATCTGATCAAAGAACACAGTGTTTATCATTCGTTGGAAGGTAGCCGGGGCATTCTTAAGACCAAACGGCATGACCGTGTAACAGTATAACCCCTGATCAGTGACGAAGGCCGTCTTCTCCTGATCTTTCTTCCATAAAGGAATTTGATGGAAACCAGAATAGGCGTCCATAAAACTTATCAAGGCATGGCCGGCTGTTGAGTCGACCAGGTTATCAATTTTAGGCAGAGGGTAACTGTCTTTGGGGCACGCCTTGTTTAAGTCTGTGTAGTCTACACACATTCGCCAGGTGCCATTCGGCTTTTTAACAAGCACCACATTTGCAACCCAGTCTGGGAAGTAACATTGCCGAATGAACCCTGCATCAAGTAATTTTTTAACTTCGGCGGCTGCCGCCTGACTTCTTTCTTCGCCATGGTTCCGCTTCTTTTGCCGTACCGGCTTCTTTTTCGGATCCACGGCGAGTTTACGTACCGCCAGATCAGGACTAATGCCTGGCATTTCATGGACTTCGAATGCAAAGATGTCCTTGTATTCTTTCAATAGTTTGTGAAAGTTGTCACCAAGGTTTCTCAGAGCAGTCGTCCCAACTTTGACTGTTCGGTCAGGACGTGAGTCGTCTAAGATCAGGTCCGCATGCTCACCAGCCGGCTGAGGGCGGAACTCATCCGGCTGCTCCTCTGCCAATGATTGTTATTTTCTTGCTTTTCTTGCGGCCCCTGTCTGGGATGCCTTTCTCTTTTTGCCGCCTGCTTCTTGAACAGGCGCACTCTCCTTGTCAAGGTCTGTTTTTTCACCGCTTGACCCAGTAGCCATAACAGTGGGCTTGACATCCGAGAGATAGCACTCTCGGGCCATCCTCTGATCTCCCCTTAGGGAGCCGACTGTTCCATTATCCCTCTCAAACTTGAGCAACATAAGAGACGGGATTATAACAGCCTTGGAATTATTCAGGGTAGGTCGACCCAGAATCATGTTGTAGGCCGAGAGTTCCTCTACTACCAGGAACCGGACTACCATGTGTCGTCCTTCCCCTTTTTCGCCCAGGCGGATGGGTAAATCTACTCGTCCCAGTGGGTGGACGACTCCTCCTCCAAACCCTACTAAAGGGTGGGAGGCCGGATGTATGCAATCAGTCTGATATTTTAGTTTCGACAGACATTTGCTACTGATGAGATCTGAGGAGCTTCCGGTATCTATGAGGATTCGGCCAACTCTCTGGTTGGCCACTTTACATTCAATAACGAGAGGGTCGTCATGCGGCCCCCTTACCCCTCCTATATCTTCTTCAGTTATGACAATCTCAGGAAATGAATATTTGGACGACCTTCTTGGTGAACGGAATTTATATCTAACCGCCTGATATTGTCTTCGTTGCCCCTAATAGTGGGGCCGCCTCCTGAGAAGCCGCCTGCAATGGTGTAGACGACTGCATCATCTGTATCAGAGCTGTCGGCCTGTTGATTCTTTTTGGCCGACTGCTTTTTTGAGGAAGTGTTCCCCGTAGATTTCTTGACATAAGTGGCAAGATCACCTTGCTCAGCCAAGCGGTCCAGATACCGCATGAGACTGATGCAGTCATTGGTGTGATGACCAACATCATCATGATAAACACAGAATTTATCTTGGTTCCGGTTGTTTGCTGAACCCTTCATGGGGACCGGCTTCTCAATTGAGATCCATCCCTTGATTTCTTTTAGGATAAACTGGTTATCCTTGTTAAACGCATACTTTGGGGAGTATGGTTTGAATTCTTTTTTCTTTTTCTGGGCCGGCTGTTTAGAGGAATCAGCCGCCCAGACCTCTTTTCTTTTCTCATCTTTGTTAGACGACTGTTTCTGTCGTCCTTCTCTTTTGTCGAACCTTTTCCCATCCGACTGTTTTATCGTACAAAGATCAGTCGCCTGTATATAGGCTTCTGCTTCAATCAAGGCCTCTTGAAGAGTCGCCACCCTTTTTCGAACCAAATCAAATTTGAAGGTAGACCCGTCTTTGAGACCTCTGAAAAAGTCAGTATAAGCTACCTCATCCGGTAACCCTTGAATCTGTATTCTCATCAGGTTAAATCGCCTGATGTAAGAACGAAGCCCCTCCTTCTCGCCCTGCTGAATTGTTCCCAAATCAAGGGTCGTTTTCTTCGCAGGGATGTTCATGGAGAAGTTGGAGGCAAATAAGTAAGCAAGCGTCCTGAAGCTATTTACACAACCAGTCGGCAGGTTGCCGAACCATTGCTGTGCGATTCCTTTGAGAGTCGCTGGGAAACACTTGCACCAAGTGGGATCATCCAACCCTTGAAGGTACATCAGGTTGGTGAATGCCATCAGATGGTCTTCTGGGTTAGTAGTGCCGTCATAGGCGCCTACTAGTACATTTTTCACTTTGGCCGGCTGAGCGGCTTCAGTAATTTCCTTGGAGAAGGCCGACGGCTGTTCACCAAGTCTAAGCAACCGTAGCTGCCAGTCCATAGGTTGGACGTTTTTTGCTGCAGGTCCACCAAACGGAGGTGGCTGCAAAAAATACTGTTGTTGCGGCACAAATGGTAAGTTTGGTACCGCCTGGTCACTATGAAAGCCGGACTGACGGGAGGTGCCGCCTGACTGACTCTCATGGTACGACTGAGTATGCCTCATCGAGGCATTTCGCAAACTGTCTTGAAAGTTTGAAGTAGAGGCCGACTCTGACAATCGGTCACTCTTCTTCTGCTCTAACAGTAGCCGAGCATCTGTGAATGTTTGCTTCGACCCGTCCGCCTGAATATGACGAACAGGTTTCCTATTTCCTGTAGGATAACGGAATTTTGTGAAATCAAGGGCAGGTGGCTCCCGCTTCCTAGATTTAGGATGAGGAGTCGCCTCTCGCCCTTGAACTGGCTTCCTCTTCAGTGAAGTGGAGGGTTTCTTGGCCGACTGCTCCTTGACTGGAGCAGGCGGCTTCTTGTTGATCAACTCTTGAATCTCTCCCTTGAAGTCCCTCATGAAGGTCATGAGTTCGTTCCTTGTGATGGGAGCAGACCCATCAGTCGGCTGTTGCCGAACAGGCGGTGCGCCTGCTGGCTCGCTTCCTGTTTCAAGATGCTCCCGTTCCCTCCTTTCGGTATGACGGGTACGTCGGGCCCTTAGGGTCCCGTCTGAAGCTGTATGAGCTTCAACTTCGAATTCACTTTCGGTATCATGGTCCGACTGAACTTGAGGGTCGTCTAGGGGACGCCTCTCTTCAGGAGTCGGTACAGACTTGGATGCCATCTCAGAAGTACTCTCCCCACAGACGGCGCCAAATGTTTCGGGGTTTTCTGATGTCCTGCGGGAGAGTTACAATTCCGAGACTGGAACCGGACGCCTGTACCTGCAAAATAACGGAGACTCCTGTGAGCTCCGCCTCCAACGGTCAAGTTAGTACCTGATTAAGGAGTAATTAATGCTGAAATTAAAGTGATTTGGTCTCTCTAGGGGAGAGTGTTTAATGTAGGTAATCTGCTTTGTTAGCGAGATCAGCCGGTTATTACTGTGTGTAATTAATGTGTTTTTTCCGTAATGTTTCCGTTCTCTTTTTTGTAATCCCCCTTAATGAGGATTAAGGGAGGTATTTATAACCTTGGGAAACGTGCCCATCCTAGGTTTAGGTAAACCTAGGGCCGATTGGGCTTCCCTCGGAAGTTGGGCCTGGGTGGCCGGTTTCTCCATTAGGCATGGAGTATGCCACATGTCTTGACATAACAGGTCCAAGGTGGACGAATAAGCGCGTGCCACGTGGGAAGCCCTGGCTGTTCCAACTGGGGGACACTTGGCAGGACCTGATTGATCCACGTGGCGCATTCCGATTGGTGGGAGCAAAATCCCCTAATCAATAATAATAATAATAATAATAATAATGATAATGTAGTACGTATAAGTGGTAGTAGTAGAAGTCTAGTAGTAGTAATATATATATATATATAGTGATAGCAGTAGCATATTGATGAAGTGATAATAACAACATTGGTAATTATGGCAGTAATAATGGTAATGTAATAAATATATCATAACAAATAGTAGTAGCATAGTATGAGTAGTAAGGTACGTAGTAGTAGTAACTTTTAAAGAGACAACTGTAATAAAAAGGATAATTATAATCATGATAATAAAAATAAGAGGTAGTATGTAGTAGTAGCATTAGGAGTAGGAAATAGTACGTGGAGTAATAGTGTAGGGGTATCAAAATATCAGTAATAATAATAATAACAATAATAACATGACAATTGTAGATTAGTAGTAGTATATGTGTAGTAGTGTAGTACTTAAATTAGTAGTAGTAGCTAATAATTAGTATTAAAATTAGTGGAAACCAAAATTAATGATTAAGGGAGGAATAAAGGTAGATGCCGTCACCTTCGGTGGCTGCCGGTAGGGCAGTGGCTGGATGGCGACATGCATAGTTGTTAAAATCCCGATCTGGATCTTACGATCTTACGATTCTACGATCCAAAATTGTGTGATCGATCCGGATCTTTGGTAGGATCTTAAAATTTGTAGGATCTTACGATCCTACTCCAATATTAATTATGAGTGGTAGGATCTCAACACGATCCTACGATTTTATTACGATCTTACGATCCGATCCAACATTTTACTAAAATATGAGACTTTGATTTATTTTGACATATTTTTTATTACTCATTAGGTTATATGCACCTAAATTTAATGTATTCAATAATTATCGCTAATAAATTAGCGAATCCGAGACATTAATATGATTTTATCAATTGACAACTTGCAATTGTCATAGTTAAGGTCTCATTCTTGACAAATTTGCACATAATTAATTAATTTAAACTTGTGTTATTAATCTTCTAACTACCATACAGACAAAACTAAATGAAGATCGACCTTTCTTAAGCAAACCAATGTCTTTTAGCATTGAAACTCGTTAGAAGAAATATTTTAAAGTCAATTTATAGCATAATATATAATATTATTCGTTATTAAGTAGGATCTTACGATCGTACGATCCAATTCTATCGATTCGATCCCACCCCCCCCCCCCCTCATCGATTCAAGGTAGGATCCCGATCCTAACAACCTTGGCGACAGGTGCTCGGGGTGAAGCACATGACCACAAAACAAAAGCTAGAAGCAAGTAAGTATGGAGAAGGAAGGATAAGAGAGGAGAAGAGAGCTTGGAGGAAGAAGATGGGGTGACAACGATGGACTCCATCCATGGCTATATATAGCCCCAACTCAGGCATTATTCCAACCATACTCATTAATGCTGCTAACCCAATTAATGCAGCCAGCCTAATAAATATTGTTGGTCTAATAAATGCAGCTAGCCCAATAAATGTAGTGAATAGGAGTAAGATTAAATAAGGGTTGACTTTGATTACGGGAGGAAAATAATTTGGTACTCGGTAGTTTGACTCGAAAGCAAAATACTGAAGGTTTAAAATCCGACAATTTTGAGTTGACTCGTATAATTAAATCCTTTATAAAGCGTAATTATAATAAAATTTTCTTAATAAAATCATATATTGACTTAAATAAATATTTTTATATAATAATAAAATATAATATTTAAAATATTTCGGAAAAATTCATAATTAATTATTAGTAAATGGTTTAAAATACGGGGTACTACATATAAGGCTAATTATTTGGGAATTGTTTGTGAGTCAAATTCGGGTGAAATAGGAAATATTTATAGGGAACCTACAAAAAAAGTTTTCGAAGAATTTGATAACACACAAAATTTGGATGAGACTGAGGGGGGATAGTTTAAGTTGAATTCGTCTTGAAATTTATATTTTAAATATTAATTTTTTGTAAAAGGATAATTAAAAATATTAATAGGCAAAGTAATGCATTAACAAGTCTAAAATCACTTATGGTGCAATAAAAAAAAGAATAGAGGAAGTATAAAACAAATCAATTGAATTCGGGTTTGGGCTAAGGAACAAGAACAGTATGCTCAAAAGCTTAAGCTAAGGCTTGGTTTTTTGGTTTCGTTAATGAAGAAAATTTCAAGCAATTTGTCAACCCATTTCACAAGGTCGGACCAAATTAGTGAATGTATATATTCTAATTATCGGGTGTTAATTGAGGAGACACAACTTGATATGTACAATAAAATTAAATAAAAAATATGATCAAAGTTATTATATGTACTATCTTCATTTTTTTATTACTTGACTTATATTGACTTTTATACTATTCACATCCTCTTCTTTGACCATTTTTAATGAGTTATATGTAAAGAAAAACATATTTTCGGGGGATCTTACTATATTCGTCTAAATAAATATTATCATTATTTCTAATTTTTACTTATTGAGAATTAATGTTATTGATACTCCCTCCGTATTTTAATAAGTGTTACACTTACCAAATCCGACCGTGTTTTAATAAGTGATACATTTCCTTTTTTGGCAAAAATCTTCAATTTAAAATTATATATCTCTTCTCTCATGGCCCCCACTGAAATTCACTACTACTTTTTCATTATTTCCTTCTTATCACATTCATTACTTTTCATTAAACTATTAACCCCACTATCTTTCTTTTACAATTTTTTAACACTCCAACAACCCCACTTACCTTTTATTTTATTTAAGTCAATTAAATTGCCTAAAACTATGTGTCAGTCAAAGTGTAACACTTATTAAAACACGAAGGGATTAATTAAAATTATACATTAACAAACATAATAAATGAAACAGGTCAAGTGAAAAACGAAGTAACAAAGTAAACAGTAAAAACAAATAGTCTAACTTTATCAGGTACTATGGAACGACGGGAGTATGTCCCACATGAATTACTCCACATTTCTTATTCAAATGTTAACAAATAAAGTTTTCTACTGATAATATAAATAGTCTTCCTTTACTTTTATACTTAAATATAGGGTGTCAAAATCAAAACCAACCGAACAAAATCATTTATCTGTTTCGAATTGTAACTGATCCGATTTGATTCGAGAAACCTAACAACTAAAATTTGATCTATAATCGAACTGAGCTCAATCCGATCCGAATTTAATCCGATTTGAACTTAACCTGACACCGATTTAACCCGACTTGAACTCGACCCGAAACCGATTTGACCCGAATTAAACTCAAACCGAACCGGTTTGACCCGGCCTGAAATTAATCCAAACCAAATTGACCTGACAAGCACCCGATTCAATCCGATCTGTTTTTTATCCGAACTGATATTAACCTGACCCGATTTAAATCCGACCTGATTTTGACTTGACATGATTTCAAACTAACCATAATTTTAAACCTAACCCATTATTTACATTTTTTTTTTACTTGTTAAACCTATATTAATGACACGATATGGAAAAATAACACATGAATAACATGATATCGACCCAATAACAAGATAAAAAAAAAAATTCAATAATTACTCAAATTTTTAAAATGTACTCATTTGAATATTAAATTTGGTCAACCCAACCAAAACTCAGCCAAACACGAAAAGTATCTGAATCAAAATTGACCGAATACTAAATCTACTTTAGTAATTAAACCAAACTTAACAGAACCGAAATCAATCGAATCGAAACCATCCCGATCCAAAGTCATCCGACCCGAGATTAACTCGGCCAAACCCATTTTGAACCCGATCCAATTTTATCCGAACCGATTATGAATCGATCTGAAGTTAACCCGACCCAAACCCGATTTGGACTCAATAGATCTTGACCCAAATTTGACCGAACTTGAAAGTGACCCGATCCGACCCGAAATTGGTTAAAAGGGTAATTTTAAACCGATTATATCCGCCCCGAACAGACCCGAACCGAATAGACCCGAGTCAAACTCCATCCATTTATCTGTATTGACACCTCTGCTTACATAGCATATACAAATTACTTACTAACTTGGTCCTACCAATTTTCTCTCCCATCAACTTAGTTAATCAAAATTTAAATTTAACAATAATTTCATGGATCGGAGTATATCCAATGGGATGGAGGGAGTATGATAGCTTTGTTCACCAAAATACTTTTGAATTCCTCTTCAAGCAACTTTGATTAATCAAGCTTAATTAATATTTTCTTTCTATAAAATAAACAATCTGCCACTCTATATAAGGTGGTGATATGGCCTCCCTTCAACCTGTGTACAAAATTATCCACCTCTCATCAACCTAGAACAGAAAAACCAAAAGGAAAAAACAAAAAAAAAATCTTAAGATGGATTTTTCCATTGTTAAGCAAATTTCTAACAACTATGTCAAGCCAAAATATGAGGTTAAAGAATCAAAAAAACCTTATCACTTAGCTCCACTAGACCTAATTATGCTTTCTTTTCAGTATATCCAAAATGGTCTTCTCTTCATCAAACCTTCACATGTAAATGGCCAAGTATTTTCGATCCACTCGTTCCTTGAAAGTCTCAAAGAATCTCTTTCTCATACCCTTGTCCATTTCTATCCATTAGCCGGTCAGCTTGTCATACAGACCGATGATGACCAACATGAATGTCGCATCTATGTTGATTGTAACAAAGGCCCTGGGGCATGGTTTAGCCATGCCTCGGCTTTGGACATAACTGTTTCTGATATTTTGTCACCAAATGATGTTCCCTTGGTAGTCAGGTCATTTTTTTACTACAATGAGGCGACTGTAAACTATGACGGTCACACAAAACCTTTGTTATCAGTTCAGGTTACTGAGCTCCTAGATGGGGTCTTTATCGCGTGTTCAATCAACCATGTTGTTGCAGATGGAACTTCATACTGGCACTTTTGGAATGTATGGTCTGAAATACATAGAGCCAAAGGACAGCAAATTTCTGTGTCGCGTTTGCCAGTGCACAACCGTTGGTTTCCTGATGGATGTGCTCTGCCTATTCCCCTGCCATTTACCCACCAAGACGAGTTTATAAAAAGATTTGAAGCTCCTGAACTCCGAGAAAAGGTCTTCCATTTCTCGTCTGAGTCCATAGCCAATGTAAGAGCCAAAGCAAACGATGAAAGTAAAACTGATACAATTTCTTCCTTCCAAGCCCTGTCTGCTCTTGTCTGGAGGTCAATGGTTCGAGCAAACATTCTACCGCGTGATCAAATTCTCTACAACTACATGTACGCGAGTAACAGGCACAGGTTAAACCCGCCTTTACCTCAGAATTACTTCGGTGCTTGTATTACAGGAATCACTACAAAAACTACAGCGGGTGAATTACTCGAAAACAGCTTAGGATGGGCAGCATCTCTGTTGCACCAGTCCGTAGTAAATCTGACTGATAAATTTATACGCGATTTTGTCAAAGAATGGTTAGAATCACCTTATTGCTACCACCTTGAAGACCTGCATGACTATAACACTATAGCCATAGAACATTCGCCAAGATTCGACATGTATGGCAATGAATTCGGACTAGGGAAACCGGTTGCAGTCCGAAATGGACCAGCAAATAAAGCTGTTGGGGTTGTGATTGCTTACCCTGGATATGAAGGAGGTGGAAGTGTGGATCTTGAGATATGTTTGCCTCCTGATTCGATGAGAGCTCTCGAAACAGACGACGAATTCATGGCTGCAGTCTCATCACCTAAGTTCTATAATTAAGGATTAAGTTTTTGTAGTCCATGTTTTGATTGTTCTCAAGTTCAGACCTGTTTGTTGTCATCTTTGTAATTTATTATACAGAGAATTGAAGGTGTTTTCTTTGTTTTGTGAAGCCAATAATAATATAAGTTCAATAATATGTTCTTGTTATTATTATTTCTTTGTTGAGATGAACGATGATTGTATCAACAAATGAAAAGTCTGAACTCTGAAGATTGCATAATGTTGCGTATCGTTAACCTATATGGAAAGGAGGCCATGTGATGATAGTGAAACACAATGCCTTCTAATATATACTCCGTATCGAAAGGGCCGAGACCTTCCAACGGGGCCATTCGGAGCACGGCCCTCAATAAATTAATGTAATTTATTAATTAATGAAATTAAATAACCTTACTTTACTTCCTTGCTCCTATGGTAATTTCGAGCAAGATGATCGTATGTACTAATTGTATATGAGCACACGATGGTTAGTTCACTTTAATAAAAATATTCTACTATTTTAAAATTTCAAAGTGTAAATTCTCAATAGCAGTTTTAATAGTTTATTGTCATATTTGTACGAGTAAATCATTAGAGAACTAGTTTTTGGTTCGGACAATGCCCCGAATCGTAATATGTATATTGAAATGAGCTTTGATAATAAAAACTATGTGATGAAATATAAATATAGATTTAAAATTTTACTTTAGTACTCGTACTATTTAAAATATATTTTTTCCAATTATTATTAAACATCAATATATATTATCCAATATCTAGTATCTTAAAATTAAATTATTAGTTTACTTCGTTCTTCAATTAAATGCTATCTTCAAGTTTATTAATATGATTAACTTTTTTTAACAAATAATTGTAGACACAATATGTGTCGTTGGAGTAGTGGTTGAAGTTATAGCATAATAACCTCATCCATGAGGTCATGGGTTCAAATGTTAATGCTAACAATTCATCATATATATATATATATATATATATATATATATATATATAGAGAGAGAGAGAGAGAGAGAGAGAGAGAGAGAGAGAGAGAAGAGAGAGAGAGAGAGAGAGAGAGAGAGAGAGAGAGAGAGAGAGAGAGAGAGAGAGAGAGAGAGAGAGAGAGAGAGAGAGATATCCCAATGCTGTGCATATAAAACCTAGTTGGCATTCACAAATGTTTCAATCATTTCATAACAATATCTACTTATTTGCCCACATTAATGTTATTTGACCTTTTTTTTTTTTAATTGAACTCTTAAGAATAGTTTGTAGAAATTGATACCCAAAACTTTTTTGTTTACTATTTCCCCTCATTAATGTTACAAACTAATAATATTGTGACATAAAACCAAACTGAATAATAGTAATCGTATGTGTATATATATATATATATAGAGAGAGAGAGAGAGAGAGATCCCAAGAGAGAGAGAGAGAGAGATCCCAATGCTGTGCAATGCCCGGTTTATATAAAACCTAGTTGGCATTCACAAATGTTTCAATCATTTCATAACAATATCTACTTATTTGCCCACATTAATGTTATTTGACCTTTTTTTTTTTTAATTGAACTCTTAAGAATAGTTTGTAGAAATTGATACCCAAAACTTTTTTGTTTACCATTTCCCCTCATTAATGTTACAAACTAATAATATTGTGACATAAAACCAAACTGAAAGAAATTCTCGGACATGGCTAACTATGTGCGCGCATCGCACACGTTAGCCACCCTAGTAATTTCAGATATTCACTTTCTTCCCTTAAAACTTTAACAAATTAAAATAATTGATCATCCACGCATCATTAATGATTTAACTTATAAATAGTGCTACATTGAGCAATTTCACTACGAAAATAACCACTTAATTTGCATTGAGGGATTCCAAAGGGAGGTTAGGAAGGCATTTACAAATACATAATGAGGAGCACACTGCAGTCATTTCGCTTTAAATTGAGCAAAATTTCATGTAGTATCATTGGGTGATCAAATAATACCATTGTATATATCGAGTGGTATTATATATGCTTGTAGTGGTACTAAATACACTATCATTGGTGTTATATAAGCTTCTAGTGGTATTATAGTGTGTTCCTCATTGAGTGGTCAAACAATAAAATTGTACGGAGTATATTCAGTAATACTAAATACATTCTCAGTAATACTTGAATAAAAACTTAGTATTCTATAAGCTTTCACTTGTAATGGGGTCCACATTACCTTTTTTTTTTTTTTTGGCAAAATCTTTAAGTAAACCATACTTTATGATATCTTCTTGTCAGGTTGAAAATCATATTTCATATATACCTAAATTAAATATTTCTGTATATCTTTTATATATCTCATATTTTGTAATATTATTGTAAAAAATATTTTAAAATCTTGTACGGGATTTTAATCTCGTTAACGCTCTTTTAAGTCCTTTCACATTTACAACATCTCACATTCTCACTCCATTTCCTCTGTTATTAATTTGCATTGTTTCATCACCATAATAACAATAATAACCCACCCACCTTATCTAAACTCTGAATATTCATCTGGGTATTTCTGATTTCACCCACATTCATGCAAAAATTCAAAATTTGGAAAAAAGAAAATTAATACATTGAAGGCAGAAATTGGTCTGTTGGAAGCTTGAATTGTGAATAAAAACAAAAAGGGTTTGTAATATGATGAAACTGATGCAATTTAATTTGATTTTTACAAGAAGGTGCCGATTTATACAGAGGCCATTTTGCTCCTCTTCGTTCAATCGAGAAGCATCGGTATCATTGGTTCAAGGAGCTTCAAGAGGCATTGGCCTTGAATTTGTATGTAATTTTCCATTTTTCCTCATTTTATTTATAATCTCTTTAATTTTATTTATTTATTTATTTATTTATTTATTTATTTATTTATTAATTTATTTATTTTTAAAGTTTCATATACTACGACATATAAATGCAAGTTTTGGAATTTTCTTGACTCTAAATGGGTAAAATTCAGGAGCTCTAAGAGTTCTTCAATTTGTTTAATTTATTAAGTTATGTGGATGTCGTTGCTTCGTTGGGGGCAGTTATGGACCGCCCGCTGATCGTGATCAAATTCTATCTTGGTATGCATTGGCAAAAAAAACGGTTAAGTTCTTTTTTAGTTGACCCGCTTTGACTTTTACAATATACACCACCTCTCCTTTGACTGTCTTTTGTGAATAATATATAAGAAAAAAACATATTCACGTGAGATCTTTTTGAATTCGTCACAATAAGTACTACATAATATATAACTTTTACAATATTTACTTGTGGGGAATTAAAGTTATTGATCGTTAAAGTTTTGCATTGGCAAGCGTGATAAAAGAAACAAGTCAAGTAAAAAAGAACCGAGGAAGTAGTACTATTTGTTGAATACTATGTGAAAGTTTTAAGTGATTTCCCAATGACAATGTGGGTTAGTGCTGATTTTTTATTTTTTATACTCATAATAAATTAATATTAAACAATATACATGGTTCAAATCAGTGTTAAGGATATTCTTGTGGTTATTGGTAGATTTAAAGAATGAAGTAATTCCCCCATAAGTATTACATATATAATGAGTGTTTAATACAACCTCTTAGAATCACAAAAGAGTGATATGTATGCAAGTGACACATTCTCGATTTGACGAGTTTTTGTTTCATGGATTGTCTGGGAGTTGGTTTGGTTCAATTTTGATTTCTAGGACTGTACCTTGGGTTTTTGTTTGCTTTCTGGAGTTACTTGGCACTCATTTACTTTGATTGGTGAATTGGTCACAATATGGGTATTGGGATGTGAGAAAGATTGATGCTGGATTTGGTTCACTTGCGAGTCCTAACAAGCTGACAAGCTTCATGTGGAGCAATCTATGTGCTTCAGTTGGCAGCGAAGGACACACATTCAAATCTATCTTAGCTTAGGGCAGTTATGTTAGCGAGGGAGAGAGTGGGGGGGGGGGGGGGGTTGGGGGGGAGGAGGAGGTGTTAAGACTTGGTGAGTTTGGAAACTTATCTAAATAACATGTTTTCACGTATTGATGCTGCTGCTGCTGCTGTGCCATCTTATTCTTGCATGTGTTAGGATAGATATTCTTTTTGCCTTATGAAATATTTGATGTATTATTACCATTCTGAATCTTTGATAATTCAGAAATGATCTAGAACTATTCTGTAGCCAACACCCCTCCTTGAATATATTAATTAGATTTCCATTAAAGTGAATTAATGTAATCCTTGCATTACTTTGGTTATGGCCAAAGCAAATTCCAAAGAACCATAGCATAGTGAGTGAAGCTGGTGTAAGTTATGTCCCTAGAAATCTAGAATCTGATACATTTAGGACAGTGAAGCCTCAATCAGGATTGGTTTCTTTTGCTCTAATTAGTCATTTGGTGGTGTTGATTTTAAGATATTCTTTAATCTTCTAAGATTTCTCTTGATCTTGTTCAACATCAAGAGCAACTTGATGTGTCTGCAGTGATCATTTTGGGGTACATGAAAGATCTAAGCTCTATGCAACAATTTGTTATTCTCTTGCATTATTTGCATATATGTGAGTTAGAGGTGCCAAGCTATGAAAATGAAGAAAATAAGAAGATAGTATGAAAGCTATAACTGTTTTCTAGTCCAAAATAAATGTTAAATATTCATTGTTGTACACAAGAGGTCATACATTTACAAATTTGGAAGTTGAGTATCTAGCAAAAGAGAATGATGGTGTTATTTTTCAAGCAGAGTTTTATGTCTTAGTTAATCCAGTAATGACCAATTCTTGTTATTGCAATGGTAAATATAATTTTATTTATGGAAGAACACGTGTTTGATGAACAATCTAAATTTGTTGAGGGAGACATACCATTTTAGAACATAATTTGTCAACAGATCAAATCCTGTGTGAAGTCAACCATTGTTGCAACCAGCTATACCATGTGTAATAAGTGGATCATGGGAAAATAACTGAGTTGAAGGAATGCATACTAATAACAAATAAAGAAGGGATATCGAAAGTTATACTGTTATAGTGAAGTTGTAAATCCCTGTCAGAGTTCGTCTGGCCACAATGTCATCATATAGTTACAATTCTACGCATCCCTTTCTCAATCTTTGACAGGATCCCTTTGGGGTAACAACATATTTTAATCCATTACTAGATTAGACCTGTTCGATGCACGAATTGAAAAAATTATTAGAATGAAATAAATTGTTTCTATTTATTATTTTCCCGTACATACTTATAAATTAGATCATAAAAACATATCTTTCATCATAAATTACTAAGTAACAAAATATAAAAATGAAAGCCAATTTGATCTAATCAAACCATATGCATACGAATTTATATATCTAAGAGTTCGAAATACAAATTAAAAATACATGTAACTTAGATAAATTGAAGCGATGTAAAAAAAAAAAAAAAAAAAAATTGAAACACCTTGAAAATACCGAAACAATGGTAACATTTAACGACAACATTAGTTCATTTTTGTATAACAAACATCCATATTATTATTACATGACTTCATAACTAGGTTGCTTGCACAATCCTAAGTTTACACACAAAATAATAGTAAAACCTTAAAAAAAAATTTAAATTTTTTTTGTAGTTACCTAAAATGTTTTAGCTCAATATCAATTTTATTTATTCCAACCAAAAAAAATTATTTATTTATTTATTGACACAGTCAAAGATTGAAATAAAAATAATTAAAAATAACTAATTTCTAAAAAAAAAAACAAAAATAAATATGACATCATAAGTGCATTAGGCGGGAAATTTTTTTATGAGAGAGCGACAAGTATACAGTTTGAGGAGAGGATGATGTCAGCATTTTTTTGTTTTAGTAATAGTTAATAGATTTGTATAATTGCTGAATGATACTGAAGACCTTGAGCAGGGATTTTTTTATTTATTTATTTATTTTATTTTTTTTAATAATATATATATATATATATATATATATATATATATATATATATATATATATATATATATATATATATATATATATGAAAAAAATTAAATGAAAATAGATACTACTATTTGTGATTTTAATTAATTTTATATTTGACTTTGATGGCAAAAACAGGGTAATTTGATAACAAATTGTTTAATCATACTTTGGATAGTTGCTTAGATAAGTAATTATGTAACTTATGTTAGTACCATATTTTTAACCTTTTAAATTAGTGATGCAATAGTGTCAAAGCTGATGAGGTTCAGTTATCAATTTCAATGTGTTACTTGCATACACATCACGATATACAGTAGTTTCAATCATCAATGTCAGTGGGTGTGTGTGTGTGTGGGGGGGGGGGGGGGAGCGCTAATGGAGGGAATTTAGAATTTTCTGAGTAGCAGTGCTAATATGATGAGCATGAGCTCAACACGCTATCATTATTGGCCAACTGTGCATGAGGTATCCTAGCTGATTTGCTATGCAATTCCAGGTAATGAGAGTATATGAAGTCCGCATAACTACATGTCTATGCGTTCCTTTATAATCATGTTACAGCAGATGTACATTCATATTTATCAAGCCTTCTCTTGTCTCCCTAAATTCTGAATAATTTGAGATTTTCTTCGCTGTTTTCTGTAAAACACTGCACATACATAACAATATCCTGATGTGAGAAGACAATGTGACTGAAGCAGGGGAACCTCTAAGGGAAATCTCTCTTGGGAACTAAAAATGAATGTCTTCTTATCTGAGAGAAAGCAGTTGAGCGAGATACTAGTGCAATTAGAATGATAAAGATCACCAGGCTACTTTCAGTCTTTCACCCCACATAGATATGTCCTGATATCTTGCGCCCTAAAGATATCAAACTTCTTAGATGCCATTATCATCTGAGCTAATATTTGTTGAGCCATTTTTTATACGAGCTAATTTTTGGTGAAGAAAGCAAGGTAGTCTTAACACAAAATCAACGTGAAAAACAAAAAAAGAATATAATTTAGAGTGGTTCACTCTCATTTCTCCTATAATGGAACAACTGTGTGACGAATTATGATTGTTTTTATCACAGACTACAAACTCAAGTATTTTGATTATGAGGCTGTTCCCATTATTATCTTAAAGAAATTCATTCCAAATTCTGAATTGTGTTCCCTCTGACTCATATTTGCTGGTAATATTGCAGTGTTACCATTTGAATTGCTATTTGTGTATTTTGTCTGTCTAACTAAAAATCTTAGCTTGTGGAATCCCCTGTAGTATGATGGATTTGAATAATCACTTTGTATTGCATCACTGTACTGACCCGATGATTGACTTTACAGGTAAAACAGCTTCTGGGTAGGGACCAGAAAGGGCATGTTCTTGCTACATGTCGAAATCCTGATCAATCTACTGGGCTGCAGGAGCTGAAAAATCAATACTCTGATCGACTTAAACTTCTGAAAGTTGATGTGATAGATGAAAACACCATTGAGGTTTGGGACACCAGCTTATTTAATAGTATTTCCGAAGTCCCAATGGGCGTCAGCATTAGTTTACCTATCTACTTTTGAGCTCTTTTTTCCACAAGGAAAAATTACTTGGTTCATTATTATGGAGTATCAAGTTTTGGGAACTTTTATATATATTAAAAAAAAAAAAAATTCCTCCAATGACCTAAACGCTTTGGGACATCGACAACCATTGATACAATCTTGGCTCTATGACAAATACAACACAAACTTGCCCACTTTCTGCAGCCAACATCACATAAGGTTCCCTTTTTACTTTCAACAACAGCTATCTTGATAGCATTTTATACATCTTGATAGCTGTGTTGAAACTGGTCAACTTTGTGCTGTATTTTATCATGGTTCCAAGGTTTTGTCAATGATTGTAAATGGCCCAAGCTGCCTGTAATTGGAGAAAACTCCCAG
This sequence comes from Chenopodium quinoa, assembly GCF_001683475.1. Classification (NCBI taxonomy): domain Eukaryota; kingdom Viridiplantae; phylum Streptophyta; class Magnoliopsida; order Caryophyllales; family Amaranthaceae; genus Chenopodium; species Chenopodium quinoa. The sequence continues at coordinate 7,539,135 of NW_018742951.1, forward strand.
TATTTTGTTTGATTTTGTATTCTTAGGTGTCGGTCATTTGCTTCCTTCTATTAAATGTACTAAATTAGAAAATCATTGCATCAGATATGGTTTATTTTGACAATAATAGATGGACTTAAAGCTAGAACTCCATTTCAGCCATTTATTCTCCTACTTATGTTGGATGGACATCATTGTGTAAATCCTACCTGATATAATAAGCCTTCTTTCCCTTCGGAAGGTTTATATGGTTATTTTTTCTGTCGAATTGGTGACAATGACATGTATGGCTGATGAAGACTGAAAAGAAAATATACTTTTTGGATATATCTTTCAGGCTGCAGCAACTTCTGTGAGTGAAACATATGGTTATCTGAATCTTCTTCTCAATACATCTGGAATTCTGTCTATACCCAATTTGTTACAACCAGGTATTCTTTTTCATGAATTTCAAATTTGCAATGTTGATGTAGAAAGTTTTAAACATGCATGAACAAAAAGCTGATCCTTCACTGGTTTCATTTCCAACGTAGAAACGACATTGACTAAAGTACAGAAACATGCCTTACTGCTTGCATATGAAGTTAATGCAGTGGGTCCTCTGCTAATGATGAAGGTATACTAAATTTTTGTATACTTGTATTCAATACTGCCTATCATCTGAGCTTAGTTATTGCAAACAATAGCAAGCCAGCAATGCAAGATTTTTTCAACTTTATACAATGTTACCAAGGTAGCATATGTTTAATTTCAATCAAACACACATGTTTTGCTTGTAATATCTGTTGAATTGATGTCACACTCTATTTTGTGGTTATCTTTTGACAAGAGTAATTCATTCAGTAGTATTAAACGAGCAATTGTTTAAGAAAATTATCTTCGATGTTTGTTAAATAATTTGTGTGGCTGAACTTATATAGTAATTGTTTCAATTCCATTTTTTCTCAGCACATGTGGCCCCTGCTTAAATCGGGAGGGAAAATAGGGACTATGAGGGATGCTGCTGTTGTGGCAAATTTGAGTGCAAGAGTTGGATCTATTGGTGACAATAATCTAGGTGGATGGCATTCATATCGAGCTTCAAAGACAGCATTGAATCAGTGTAAGATTATTATACGAGTACTTTATAAAAGCTTATGACTGCATTTGGTTGATTTTCAGAAACATATACACATACAGTTAAAATTATGAAGGTGTTTGTATATACTCCTTTGTTCTTTTTTACTTGACCTATTGTTTTTATCACGCTTGCCAATGTAAAACTTTAACGGTCAATAACTTTAATTCTCCATAAGTAAAAATTATAAAAGTTATATATTATGATAGTACTTATTGAGACAAATTTAAAAAGATCCCACATGAATATGTTTTTCCTTACATATTATTCACAAAAGACAGTCAAATGAGGGGAGGTGAATAGTGTAAAAGTCAAAGCGGGTTTAGTGATAAAGAACGGAGGAAGTACATTATATATAAAATTTTTAAAACTGTTACATGAATATTATTGTAAGCCAAAGTTGCCTGCTAGAATACTAGGGAAAAAGAATTGGATCAGAAATCTCATAGAGAGGAAAAATGTGTTCAAGTAACTTGGGTTTAAATATTTCTCATTTGTCCTTGTTAATCAATTAAAAGCGAATTTTTTTTTTTTTTTTTTTTTTTTTTTTTTGTAGGCAACTGTAATATATACTTCCACCGTTCTTTTTTTATCGCATCACTAAGACTTTTACACTATTCACATAATCTTTTTTGACCATCTTTTGTGATTTATTCGTAATGAAAAACATAGTCATGTGGGATCTAGTTAAATTCATCTCGAAATCTACTTTCCAAATATCAATTTTTTATAATTTTTACAAAGGTATAATTAAAGATATTAATAGCTAAAGTAATGCATTGGCAAGCGTGAAATCTCCTATGATGCAATAAAAAAAGAACGGAGGAAGTATTATATTTCTTTCCAATTTTGACAATTACAACTTAAGAACTTTTAAGTATGGACAAACTTCCTAGGCAGGATCGCATAGTGGTAAAAAGTTCTACCAACAAAATGGTACAATCGCTTGAGACAAACTATGTACAACAAATAAACCACTCAAGTATTAAACCATCACTCCTTGCCAACCAGATGTAATACATAACAGCCGGCATAGTAAGCAGCATAAGCTTGTCTTCTGAATCTGGTAATTTATCAGATTTTGTTGGATCCATCTCACCATTGCTATAACAGTGATACAATTTGTTTGATCCATCTCACCATTGCTATAACAGTGATACAATTTGTTTCATCCATCTCACCATTGCTATAACAGTGATAAATTCACATCTGATTCCCAGCCAAAGCTTAACTCTGCTGCAAAATTGTTGACTGTAATGACTCCCAAAAAACGAGATCATGGTTTTTCTGTTTCATGCTATAGATCAATTAAATTCGGAGTACATTTTGCTTGTTAAAGATTTACAAATGTTATGGATGTGAGAAGACGACCATATGTCAACATTCCTCTTGGCACCCTTATCTCTCATCCCAACCCTATGGTAGGGCTTCAGTGAATATTTTTGCTAAGCTGATCCTCTCCTTAATGGACTAGCTTGACTTCTTCATTTATAGCTTCTCTTAGCTAGCAAAACCATTCTTTGATAAGCTTAGTTCCTTTATGAAAGACTTGATTTCTTGCAAATTGCTTTTTTTTTTTTTCCCCTTTGGATAATCGAAATTTTTTCAGTTATCTCATTATCCTTACTAAAATCAAACCTAGTTCTTATCATCTTCAGCTCTTCACTATGCATGTTATCCTTCATTTCCATGCAAGTTTGTACAGAATTTCGTTAACTTGCTCATTTGAAACATGTGTTAATCAATCAATCACAGCCTTAATCCCATAAGTGGGGTCGGCTACATGAACTAAAAGTGATTATTCCGTATAGTCATCCACAAAAATCTTCTTCTTCCCCTTACGATCAAATGCCTCATTCTCATGCAAAATCCAAATGCTTCATGTCCTTCCTAACTCCTTCCAACCAAGTCATTTTCGGTCTCCCTCTCCCTCGTTTAATCTCTCCATGGTCCCACTCTGTCACTGACAGCCAGTGTAAAACTTTGTCACATCCTGTGACATGAGCCAAAATTATATTTAGAACATGTGTAAATATAAAATAAAAAAAAAAAAAAAAGTTATTAGGCAATTTAATAACTTAATACTAAAACAGACACCATGAGTGACACGTGTCACATCTTGGTGCTGTTCCGACTCCTTTTTAATTATCTGATAAATGGAGTAATATTAGATTTTGCTAAAAAGTAATACTCCATGATAAAATTGATTCATATTATTGATGTTAAAGAAATTACTTTAAAGTATCACTTTTTTTTGTTATATATTATTTTATTTTTTTTTAAAATAGACTTACCGTGTATGGCAAGAGGCCTAAGTTAGTATAATAGGTGCAAAATTAAGCTTAACTTGCCTTTTTGTGTTCTCTTGATAGTGAAAATTGCCCATGCTTCTTGTAAAATGGTACAATTGTTAGTAGGCAAGTATCATTTCATAATTCAAAGGGTTCTTCACTAACGTATGCATTGGAATCTCATTTACTAGGATAACAATTTTTATATTCTATTACTCTGTAAATTCTAAGAAAGATGATAATTTTTTTGGACATTCCATAACAATGTATGTAGGTACATATCATTTTGATGGAAGGAATTAGCATTAGTATATGACAGAAAACTTGCACCTTACCTGTACGGCTGTGCCATGGTGCAGTCTTGTCTTTTGATCCTTTAAACAATTGGTTATTCTGTTCATGGTATTTATACCCTTGCTTCTTGCATCTGCAGTGACAAAAACAGCTTCAGTGGAATTTGCTCGTAAGAAGGATCCAATTATTTGCCTCTTGCTGCATCCTGGCACAGTTGATACCGATTTATCTCAGCCTTTTCAGAGAAATGTCCCAAAGGACAAGCTATTCACCAAAGAGTTTTCTGTGAATAAGCTCTTAAGCATCATCGATGGTGCCAAGATTCATGATAACGGAAAGTTTTTTGCTTGGGATGGTCAAGAAATTCCTTGGTGATGTTTGATGGTCTTGGATTCCATTAAGATTTCAAGTCATTTGCTTGCCTTTGTATCACTTCATTGATAAATAATTTGTTCGCCAATGAAAATCATTCTGAATTCTTCACGGTACGAACAGTTAGGAAACAAGTGAATATACTTGTCATACAGGTATATAACTGATGTATATTACTGCTGTCAAATAATACTGAATATAGTACTGGAATTTGTTGTTTGGTTCTGCTCCTCAACATAAGCCGAATGGTCATGCAGGTTCAGGGTTTTTTTTTTTTTTTTAGTTGTTGAAGTTGTGTTACCGAACATACCTTTAACATTATATCTTGTAGTCTTGTACGCTGTAACTTTTTTTTTGTTTAACTAGTCGTGGGTAAGTGCCATTTTTTAGTAAAAACGCTTTTGATGCATGTTTATTATGAGTTAATCAACAAGTTTATGATAATTATAAAACTGATCAAGGTTCTTTAATATAAATAATGCAGAACAAACCTTAATTCATTTGTAAATCATTCATTATGTATGAGAGTTAAATATAACAGGATGTACAATTGTACATTTAGCAGCAATTTGACACATTTATGGATAATAAACAACACAAATACCAGAGGCCAGGACTCTATGCCTGACTGCACTAAAAGCACAGATGATTTGATCAATAGGCCTATCAAGAAAATCATACACACCTTTACAATCATAATCTCCATCAGAATTCAGTAAAGAGCCATAGTGAATGGGTGATAGAACTTCCTCTTAACAGGATAGATCCTTTGAGATCTCTGGCACTTACAACCAGTCCTCTTGTTGTGGTAAATGCAGCATAATCCTGCAAAATTAATAAACCATCATCAGCCTTCAAGCAGTCAAACGATGAAAGAGAAAATAGATAACACAACAAGCAACCGAGCAATAGTTTACCAGTAACAGAATGATCAGTCCTTGAGCTAAATATCAAATGCTTGGATGCCAACAGCTTACTTATTCTACAAGCACCTATACGAGCAGGCAACCTAGCAGGTTTCATTGTACTAGGTAGTGTTCCCATTGAAAAATAGCCTGTGGCCAGACAATATCTCTCTTTTGCCATCATGTTCTTCCGTAGGTCCACTCACTTTCGAAACACAAGAATCGGTGTGAGCAGGAGCAAATCCTACTGTGTTCCAGGAATAGCTACAGAAATCACTCTTGTCATCATTCATATTCATTCATTCTGTGGACCAGAATTTTCCTTTACATTGCAGTCTTGGTCCTGTACCTTTAATCCAAGATCCAAATTAAGGGATCAACTTCATTGCTCCCTTTACCACAATGCTTATCTTCAGACACAGATTGCCTTCATCTTGTCCTGCATAACGACATCTTGTTCACTGCCCAGCTGATCGTTCTTGATTGGCAGATTCTGAAAACTCTCTCCCTCAAGTAATTTCCCGGCAACAGTAACCAATAAATCAAATGCACACAATTTTTTTGTCCACAGCTTTTTCTCAAATCAGGCATCTCTTCAGCAAGTTCATATAAATTACAAAATCTCAACACAACAGATAATCAAAAGGAAGTGAATTTACCCTACCAGGCCTCGCAGTTCTAGAAATGAAAGGCACCCGATAACCACTGAGCCTATAATTTAACCTCTTCTGCAACATATCTAGAACATACCAGAGGAGTCTTCAATTCAATGCTTACTATCAGCACCACCCGAACCAAATCGCGTCCAAGATCAATTAAAATCCAAGGCTAATTCTATAAAGTCTGTTGCACAAAAGAGTCGATTAAAGCAAACACATAACGATTGTGAACACAAAAATCCAAAACGAATCACAAAAATGATCATTCAAATTATCAAAGAAAAAGATTTAAAAAATTTAAGTGATATAGGGCCAATCAACGTGATTGATTGATGATAATTATCAAGATAGCACAATTCAAAACATAATTTTCATGATCATCAGGAGCTAGTTAGCAGCATATTTCATCATTCAAATCAGCAAAACCTTAAATAATAGCAACATCCTAAGAAAGTAATATACATGAACAATATTATGCTAAACATTAATATACGACAAATTGTTCGATCATACCCATGACCTATTTTTCATCAAAAATTAACTGAAAAACAATCAAACTATATAAAAAATAAAATAAAAAGAAAAAATAGTGAATTGATGATCTAAATCCCTTAGGATGAGAAAGGCAAAATTCTAGGCATTTTTTTTATCAAAAACCCTAAACCCGTGATTTTACCATCACAATTTCTCATAGAATATGGAATCCTTTTAGCTAGCTCAAAAACTGTTACCCATCTTGCTGCTTGTTTTAGCTCTCCAGTTGGGGACATTGGAGAGGGATGTATTAACTGATGGGTTCCCCCGATGTGTAGAAACTTTTGCGGGTTCTCCCCATCTCTTGCTTATAAAAAAAGTCGAGTGAATTGATTCTGCTGATCTCTCACAATATACTTAATTTTTCTTACATTTAAGCTCACAGAAAATACTTTACTACAAACAAATATTGCATAGAATGTTGTACCTTCACACCACCAGCTGCACAGAGTCTCACGACTGCATCAACACCAGGCCAGCAAGGATCCTACACAAGCACTAAGTGTTTTTTTTTCCCCTCATATCAGGAATTAAAAGTCAGAAATATCATCTACAAATTAACTTGATAGGAGATACAGAACAGAAGCAGTATTAACTAACAAGGAAAAGTCGTTAATAGCCTAAACGAAAAGCTAAGTATACAACATACAAGATGGTAGAGGAACCGCAAATTTAGATTGAAGGAAAGAAGAAGACGGGCATGCAACAAGAAATTTAACTCAAAAACATAATTGTAACCAACAAAAAAAACAATAAAGAAACAATGCATGTTAACGAAAGTAAACATGACTAACAGGAACTTCTACCCGGTCAAAAATACAGAAAACAGACAATAAGATTCGACCTAAGAAGATCCAGATGCTCAAGGCATAATGCATACATGTCATAGAAAGTTAATGCAAACAAACGAAAAACCCCAATCAACCGGAATTCAAAGAAGGGCATGTTTTCCCTAAGTCACAAGCTCCTCTATTTTCCTGTTTCTCTCTTTTCCTGTTTTGGTTAATAATTATGCTATTAGGTAGATTCTTAGAAGATTTGTCTGCAAGCTATTTGAGTGTGTTGAATTAAAACAGGACAATGAATAAACTACTCCATATTTGGCTACAGCTAAATCAACAAAAGCACTACCCAATCCCACATACACAAAATGAGAAGAAATCACATCTATAAACAAATAGCTCTTATAAAACAAACTTGTCACTAAGTTGACAGATTAAAACTATAAGACAGAAATTACAGCAACATTTTACTAACTTTATTTTAAGATAATTCTTAAATAAATAAAGGTGCCGAATTCTGACATTTTTGTCAAGAAACATATAGGCTTTCAGCATCAAGGAACTATAGATGTGAATGATGAACTGCAAATGACATCATAAGAAACCATACTCTTCCTTTCTTGCTCCATCTTTCTTTTCTGATTACAGTTCCCTTCTTACCGTGAATTTACTAAAATCATGATATGTTAGGAGCATTCAATAACTTGCACAATCACTAGTTCACTACACAAACAAAAAAATCATACTCATATAAGATATAACAAATTACATATACAATAACAATAGAAGTGGACACCAAGTAAATATAAGAATCTGCTTCAAAGCAGGGCAAAACATTCAGTTCAGAAACTATAGAGGCTATAGACGGAAATTATGTGGTCAATAAATTACAGCCAAAAAAAAAAAAGAAAAAAAAGAAAAAATAGGCCACAAAGATAAATTACTATCATGTAAGAGTATAATCTCTAGAATATAAGTAGATAAAGTAGAAAATCACATCGTCTCTACAATTAATAACCAGTTACAACACAAAAATAGCATTAAGCATCAACAGCAGGTCTGTTGTCATAAGATTCTCTTGCTTCTAAAATATTTGGGCAGTATCTCTGGGAAAGAATTTCAACTTGCTCAATAAATGATTTCCTACCATGCTCACCAATATGGCGTACCATTTGATTCCAACGCTTACGGCAAATATCACCAGATCTATGTTCCAGAAGGTTGTCCCAATCCACATCATCTTCACAAGCATCATCACGATCTACGAGTGCAATCAACATTCTATAGTCATCAGAATTAGCCCACTTCCCTTCAGCTACCATGGGAGATGTTAATGAGTCATACCATTTCATGCAACATAAAGAATTGCTTCGAGTTGCAAGCTGATCACTAACTGCATCCCAAGCTATGTTATCTCGTAGCATACCATGCTTTGATCTCTTTTCTGTAAATACTTTCATGCTCAAATCCATGTTGACAAGATTAAATAAGTTCTGGTACTCTTCTTGGGACCAGGTCCCCTTTTTTAAATTGGGATACCTGGTCCTCCTCCATACATCTTTAACATGAAACCGATGTTTACCGAGTTCGTCACCCAATGTTTTCCAATCTGGTCCGTGCTTTTCATAGAATTTCTTGACTAGTTCTACCTCTTCTGGGGTCCACTTGCGATCCTCACTTCGTTCAAAAAGTACATGAGCTCGGCTATAGACAGCTAAATAAGGTCTCCAAGGCAAAGATTCTCCAATTTCTTTCCAACAGCCTTTCAGTTCTTGGTGCAATCTACAGTTCATGACCATTTCTACACCTTCTTCACCCAGCTGGTGATCCTCTACGTATTTATATACAGCATTTCGGACCATCTCATCCTCCTCTTTGGAAAATCGTTTACCTTGTACCAGCCCATTTTCAACATTGTTGTTCTCCTCATTTCCAACTTCAACCATTTTCTTTTTCTCCTTGATCGATTCATCAGAAAGAGGGAAAACTTCCACAGTTTCAGAAAATTGGACTTTCTTTGATTTCTTATGGGTGGATAATTCAGAAGGCTCAGCAGCTTTATTCATCTCAGGCATACAATCAGTTGCATCTACCTCAGTATAACACCCACGAGATTTCTCCTTCCTCTTTTTATTGCCTCTATCCCTAAATTTCTGTCTTCCGTTGGTTGACGCACAATGGGTATTCATCTCAAGTTCTTTATCCAAATTAACTGCTCCTGAAGTATCCTTCTTTTTCTTTTTTCTTTTTTTGTCTTTTACAGGTTGGATGTTTTCAATAACCTCATTGTCAAACTGATTTACAATCAAATTGGTATGACCAGTACTTCCTTCGGTATCCATGATCTCTGAAGCACCAGCAGAATCAGTATCTTTGCATTTTTCTGATTTCTTCTTCTTTTTTTTTCCTAATCACCTGCTCATTGTTACTATTGCCTCCAAGTTGACTGTCCTCAACACTCTTGTGTGCATTCACATGGCTATTTCCCAAATGATCTTCACTCAAATATCTATCTCCCAAACTGTCCTTCACATTTTTCTGCTTCTTGTTCGCAATAACCTCATTATGAGCCTGTTTTTCTACAAAACTAGCATCACCAACATTATCATTCGACTTCTTTTTCATTTTGAAATCTGTTTGATTCTTCTTCTTCTTCTTCTTCTTCTTCTTAGCATGCCCTTCTTCTCCAGAGTGTGCCACACCTCCCTTCACCAGCTCAATGCCACTATTCTCTTTATGATCCACATTATCTCTATCATTTTTCTTCTTTCTACTCCTTTTTGATCTACTAACTTCTAAATTCTCCTCATTGACAGCCTCACCTGATGATTCTAAAACCTTAGAAGCCTCTCTCCTGTCTCCAGATTTACCCTTCTTCATTTTTCCCTTACTTTTATTATCATCCCATAGTGTGTCTACATCTATCCCATTCACATCCTTCTTTTTCTTCTTCCTAAGACTTTTATCCATATCTGCACCAAAGTCTACGTCTACACCTGAATCACTCAAAACCTTCTGTTTCAGCTTCTTTTTGGGACGGCTTTCATCAGCTAATTCTACATTACCCTCCTCTGCTCCTAAATCACTAATCTCACTATTCTTCCGTTTCTTATGTTTCTTCTTGCCACTAGTAGAGACATCCCCTTCATTACTCATGACGCAGTTAGTTCAACAACAATCTCCTTCAAAGATCTGGAAAAAAAGTGCAATACATAATATTTGCACAAAAAAATAAATCTTTGAGTGCCCTTCACACATAATTGCACTAAATAATAAAATAAATATACTAATAAACCAAAATCAGATTCAAAGATCAAACACTGAGACAACAGTGGGTGGAATGAGAAAAGAAGAAATCTTGTTATACACCCCTTCGTCGATAACATTGTCAAAATGCCTTAAACATCTCATAGTTATGATTCAAATGAATATGATAGAAACATGTTTTGCAAAGCAACTCTTTTATATCAGTTGAATCACTCCCACCTTCTCTCGAATACACAAGCTAAGGGCATAGCAAATCAAGTAACACTTGAGCTAACAACTTTAAACCCATACAAATTCACAAAAGGCATAAGCTTTTTCCTAAACACCTCAAATTAGTATTTCAAATTAGTATCTTTATTCCTTTACTTATGCTAATGTAAGTATGTAATGCTTAAAGTAAAATATCTTCAACATCTAAAAACAATATTGTAGCTGAAAATTAACATACCCAAATTGCCATAACTAATACACACTGAGGCAGGGCAGGAGGGAAAAGAGCTCTAATTTCATAGTTGAATCCTAACATCAAAGGGTTGTGCAATACATTAGCAACCAAATTTGATTCAATTATCTCATAATTTTAGGGATATCTGATTCATAATTTTAGGGATATTTGATTCAATAATCAAATTAGGCTCATAATTTTCTTTTGGCTATCTTAGAATTTAGAACCAATAGTTCAGATTTTCGAACCATTAGATTGTGAAATTGAAATGATGATAACAAATACAAACAACTTACCTCAGAATTGAAGCTGCTTCAATGGGGGATACAAGAACTAGATTCAATGGAGAACGTCAACTGCGCTTCAATGGAAAACGTTGAGTGCGCTTCAATGGAGATCTGAGAGAGAGCAATTCAATGGGTTGGACGCCTTGGTGGAGCCCTATTAAAAGCCCTGACCCACCACAATTATTAATGGGTTAGATCCGTTTAATAATTAAATGGGCTGGATCTTTATACGATCGTCCAATTATGGGACAGGGCGTCAGGGTGGGTCTTATAAGGGTTTAAACTTTAAAGTAAACCTATTTTTTTAAAAAATACAAATACTAGTTAAGAGCTTGTATGGTATCGTTTTTTGTTTACAGTTTTCTTATTTTTTAAAACAAAAAATTAAAAAAAATATGAAACAATAAAAAGGTGATTCCACGTTTTATAGTCAGTTTTCAAAATTATCATGATTTTAATAAGTTTGACTAATTTTTTATTAATTAAATGACATAAATCTTATAGTTTTAAAAAACAAAAAACAAAAAACCAAAAAAACAGAAAAATACAGCAATACCAAACAAACCCTAAACATTACACTTCCATTTCTCAAATATTATTTGTACACACCAAAGCTTGTATAAATTATTTGTAAGTTTATTTTTATTTTTTTTTTAATTTTGAAAACGACTGGAATTACATTAATTAAACCGAGTTTACAACAAACAAAAAGAAACTATGGTAACATAAGTCAATTACAAGTTATCATGTGTTAAATGTGGTTAGAACGAGTTTTCCTCAAAAAAATGTGGTTGAGATGACTCTTTTATCGTGGCTTAACTTTATACTATGCAATTGTATAGGTAGTGTTACCTCTGCGGTTTTAACATCAGTTGACGATCACTTACATTTTATATTGAATGCAATTGCAGACTAGCAAGTGTAAAATTGTTTGAGTTAATTAGTGATCTATGTAAAACAGTAAATTATTAGTGAATAACTTTGGAAGTGATAGCTTTAATACTTTTTTTTTAATTTTTTATTTGCATCAGTTTAACCGACACATTTGCCGAGATGTAACTTTGACCATTAATATTTTTAATTGTCTATTAGTAAAAATTATAACAAAATTATATTATGAAACAAGACATAATGACTAATCTAATGATATATTATATAATAACATTTATTTATTTTATAAAGGTGGAAAAATTAAGTCAACCATGGTATGTGAATAGTGCAATCAAAGTGATGCATTTTTAAAAAAAAACGGGAGGGAGTACTTTTTTTTTTTTGAAAAAAACTCATCAAGGGCTATTAAATTACTAGATCAACCAAAAATTTTCCAAAATGTGAGGTGGGATTACATCACTCTACACCCGTTGGCCAAACTTCCAAGGTTGAAAGTGAGCCAATTCGTGTGCTACATTATTACCCCCCTTGCTTTACTAAAGACCGTGAAACACTAGTAAAATTAGAAGAAAAAAATCTAGAATATCCTCTACAATCAGATGAAAGGAATTGGAGTCATACAAACGCTTCCTTAGTGCCTCAATCACCACCAAATTATCACTCTCGATCTCAATGTAACTCATACCCTTGTGTCTCACAATATTCATGCCCCAAAATATCGCTTTTGCCTCTGCAATCTTAGTCTTCCATTTCTCACTCCACTGCACAGTAGCTCCCCAAAGCACCACCCCCTCACTATTCCTGCAGACTGCACCCAGCCCCGTCCTCACCTCCTCCTAAACACTAGCATCAACAATAATTTTAACCACACCAGATGCCTGAGGAGACCAGCCCATCGAGACACTCTTTCCACCCCCTTCATTCTCCATGTTATTCAACTTTCTCACCTCACGCCCCTCCTTACTAATCTTCAAAGCATAGGCAACAATTTGCTCAACATTCAAATTTTCACCATCATTCATCCATTTGTTCCTTGCACCCCAAATAGCTAAGCATATGGAAATTAAATTACCCATATCCCCCTCCCTAAAATTACCAGAATAGTGCTCCCACCAGTCATACAATAAGAGTGGGACAAAACCCTAGAATAATCGCACTTACTCCAAATTGCTCGGGCTAAGCTGCAATCTTTATAACGCATGCATGACATATTCGTCACCTCTCTTGCAAACACCACAAGCTAGTAGCTAACCGTTATGGCACAAATTAGCTAGCTACAAAAGAATTTAGCTTAAAAATCTTATGTGGCTTAAAAAGCTAGTTTGCTAATTAGTTTACCATTGGAATTGCTCTAATACTCCATCCATTCCTTTATTGGATATATTTTGACTTTACACCCTAGTCAGCGATCCCAACCAGTCTAGCGAACACCCACCCAAACCCTAACCTTAACTCTCAACCCCACTTATGTGGCGAACTCCCACCCAAACCCTAACCCTTACTCTCAAACCCCACTTATGCGACAAACTCCCATTGAGTCCCAACGAACCCACACAACCTCCACCTACCCTATCCGGCACTAACCTATGACCACCCAGCCCTCCACACCAACCCGACACCGCAATCTTTTTTAAAAATTATTTATTATAAATTTTTGTATTTAAAGTTATTCTTAAGCTTTATTTTGTTTTTAATTAAGTCAATTCTAATTTTATTTAATAGTTAATTATGGTATACGTCAATTGATGACTTGTGTGACAGGTCTATGACACCCTAGAAATTCCTTTCCATTAAAATACCTATTTTGCCCATTTAAAAATATGAAATAGAAAAATCTATGACATTACTGGCACCGTGAAATCGGCTAAAGCAATTATCAAAGACACACACAGCGGAAGACTATCTTTAAAACCATTTAAAAACATGTCAACTTAAAAAGTCACACCAAACGAAAGCAAAGTTAAACAAAGTCAACCTACAATTTGGAACCATTGTAGGTCCTCAAAACCAAACAATATTAAAACCTTTGCGTTTGTCTCATAAGAAGAATAAAATAAATAATATTCAAAGTAAATAAAACACATCATATTCCTATGAGAACTAAGCATGATTCGCTCTTCACTCATGCCCTTCATGAAAAATGCTTCACCACCTAAAAAAGCTTCTCTCTACTTATCACCACTACTCGCCATTAGAAATGGGTCGTCGTAGGGCCAAGGTAAAGACAAGGCCAAACAAACATACAAACACACAATCAACAATGCTGAGTACATAAGCGTAATAAAAACACACTAACATGCTTACATCCTATTATCACACAACTTACCGTGTTGCACCTCTTTACAAGCATACAAAACATTCAACACCTAACTAGACAAATACCAACTTCATTTAATTTTGATTACACATCGAACGAGTTTCCAACCAAATCCCTGCCTCAAATAAATTGAGGTAAACTACACCGAGAGCTAACCGGGTAGGCAAATGTCACATGAAGTGACTGGACATCATGCGCATAAGATAAATAAAAAAGGAAAATACAGCGTCCTGTACTCTCAGTAGAAGTCATGGTTAAATATAAAACCCCATAACTCCCCTCCTCCATATGTTCATACTTAATGAAACATACCAATTTAATTCTTGAATAATTAGTGACCACATAAATTTAATAGTTGAACCCTTTTGAATCTACCTCGACGTCAAAGACACCTTAAACGCATAATGCACCGTAAATCCTATCCCTCGATGTCAGAAACACCTTAAGTGCACATAAGCACCGCAATATAATTTATTCCTGTGTACTAAGACACTTGATAGCTCAATTCCCATGCTTAAAGCATCAATAAAAATTATATGAACCATAATAAAATTCCCTTTTCATATTCCAAACCAAATTAAACATTTTGTTTAATTAAACATGCTCTCTATTATGCCAACAATAAAAGTGTGGTTCATAATTAACATGCCAACATAATTAATTCCAATCACCAATTCACCATAAATAATTCATACATCACAAATCATTCACCAACATCAATCTAGTCAACAAATTCCAATCATCACCTACCATGATACTACTTGGAACTAATTAAACAAAGCCTAGCATGCTTCTACATATTCAAATAATTATTAAGTACGCGAACGTACCTTGAATATGATCTCAAAATCGCCACGACTAAATAAAATCACTCACTTGAAAGTCTCCTACAAACCAATATTACAAAGAATCACACAAATTTCAAGCAATATATACACTCTTTAAATCACTCATAAACCCTCTAAAACAAGCTGAACTTTAATTTAAAACCCTTATTTTATTCCCAATTAATGAGTTATTAAAAATCCTTTCAAGAAACATAATTATAGCTTATATATAAAAATTCCAGCATTATTAAAACTTATAAAATTGCTGTAATTATGTTAAAAACACTTATTTCAATAATTTAAATCACCCATAAACAATTCCCCTCAATATACATCAATTTAGAAACCTAGGGTTTTCAATTTGGGGCTTTATAATTCAAAATCAAATCTGAAAATTTATATACAAAATACTTATCATTAAACATCCTAAAATCATCACAAAACCCAAAAACAATAATTAGATTTAGGGTAGATTTAATTAAAAATCAAAAACAATAATTTTTTTTAACACCACCGGCGCACACAACCACCATGGCTGGCTGCTTCTTTATCGCCTGGTGGCTGCTGCTGCCGGCGAGGGCTGGTGGTGGTTGCCGTCGGTCGGTGGTGGCCGTCGGTGTGTGGTGTGTGTGGGTGGTGGTGATTAAAAGCAATAAAATTAAAATAAAGGGGAAGGGGAAGGGGAAAAGAAAATAAGAGGAGAAAGAGAGTTTACTTTTGGGTGCACTCCACCTTAGGCATACGATAGGTATTTATACCCCCTCTCAATATCCCTCCTACTTAAAATTCCTTTACTACCTTTAATGATTCCTTTCCTAGTCAAACTAGTATTTTGACTTTCCTTAAATACCATTGACTTTAAAAATTATCTTTTTATAAAATAATATGCCCCAATATTTCCAAATCATAAAATAAATATTTTCAAGATTTAAATAATTAAAAATAAACTTTTTCATTAAAATAATTCTTTTAATTTAATAAAAACCATAAATAATTCATTTCAAATTATTTAAATACTTTAAGAAATACTTATTTAAATTAAAATACGTATAAAAATACGGGGTATTACAGTCTACCCCCCTTAAAAGAAGTTTCGTCCCGAAACTTGGGCAACGAAAATCAAACTTTTTCCTCACTTTGTATAATATTGTTGTAATCTTTTGTCATACTTTTGCCTTTAACATCTCTTTGAGAGTTTGAGATCAAAACTACTAGAAATACGTCAAAAATGTGAAAAACCACAAAAATAACTAAAAATATAGGGAAAAAGCGCGAAATTCTACCGCATTCTACCCCCCTTAAAGGAAACGAGTTACGTCCCCGTAACTCACCATACCTTAAACAACTAAGGGTATTTCTTTTTCATCTCATCTACCGCTTCCCAAGTTGCTTCCTCATACTCTTGGTTAGACCATAGCACTTTAACAATCTTAACTTCCTTATTGCGTGTACTACGCACTTATTGTCAAGGATCTTGACAGGTCTTTCCTCATAATAAGCTTTGATCTAACTCAATAGTTTCAGGTTGTAGCACATGTGACTTATCAGGGATATACCTTCTTAATTGAGATACATGAAATACATCATGCACTTTACTTAGCTCCATAGGTAAGGCCAACCTATAAGCTACTTTGCCTATCCTTTGCAATACCTCATATGGACCAATATATTTTGGGCTAAGCTTTCCTTTCTTTCCAAATCTCATTACACCTTTCATTGGTGACACCTTTAACAATACTTTGTCACCGACCTCAAATTCCTCCTCTCTACGCTTCAAATCCGCGTAGCTCTTTTGGTGATCTTGCGCCGCTTGAATCTTAGCTTGAATCTCCTTTACCTTTTTAACTGTATCCTCAATCATTTGAGGCCCTAAAATCATTGTTTCACTTATGTCATTCCAACAGATTGGACTGCGACACTTCCTTCCATATAATGTCTCAAATGGAGCCATGCCAATGCTTGCATGGTAGTTATTATTATAGGAAAATTCAATTAAATCCAAGCTATCTTCCCATCCTTCTTGGAAATATATGACACAAGCCCTCAACATGTCCTCCAAGGTTTGAATGGTTCTCTCAATTTGCCCATCTGTGGCAGGGTGAAAAGTTGTACTCATCTTAAGTGTTGTACCAAAGTTTTCCTGCACACTCTTCCAGAACCTTGAAAGAAACCTAGAATCTCTGTCAGACACAATATCTTTTGGAACTCCATGTAACCTCACCACATTTTTTATGTAACCTTTGCAAGTTGTTCCATCTTCCAGGTCTCCTTCATTGGTATAAACACCGTTGATTTTGTAAGTCTATCCACCACTACCCAAATGGTGTCGTTTCCACTCTTTGACTTTGGGAGGCAAGTCACAAAGTCCATTGAAATACTATCTCATTTCCATCCAGGAATTTCCAATGATTGCACAGTTCCTTGCGGTCTTTTGTGTTCTATCTTCACTTTCTGACAAGTTAGACACTTTGTCACAAATTTCGCAACTTCATTCTTCATTCTGGACCACCAATACACCTTTTTCAAGTCCTTATATAGCTTGTCCCCTCTTGGGTGTACTGAGTATGGTCTATTGTGACCTTCTTCCATCAACTTTCTCTTTACCTCATCACATTTTTTTGGTACACACCAACGACCTTTGTACCTTAAACTCCCATCTTCATGAATCATGAAATCTGTAGGTTTTCCTTGCTTTATTTTCTCACGAATCCTATCCAACTTTACATTTCCTGCTTGATTTTCCCTTATCTCATCAAATATTGTTGGTTGAATACTTAGATTCGCAAGTATGCCTGCTGGCACTCCCCATTCTACCACTTTTAGATTCATTTTCCTCATCTCTCTACATAACTCATCAGCCACTATCAAAGTATTCAATCCATGACTAGTTTTACGATTTAGAGAATCTGCGACTACATTTGCTTTCCCCTCATGATATTGTATGTCTAAGTCATAATCCGTCGTATATTCTAACCATCTCCTTTGGCGTGAGTTTAAATCCCTTTGAGTGAAAATGTATTTCAAACTCTTATGGTCTGTGTAAATCCTACATTTCACTCCATACAAGTAGTGCCTCCAAATCTTTAGTGCAAAAATGATTGCAGCTAATTCCAAGTCATGAGTAGGGTAATTTACTTCATGAGTCTTCAATTGTCTTGATGCATACGCAATCACTTTCCCATTTTGCATAAGTACACATCCTAGACCATTCTTGGATGCGTCGCTATATACATCATAAATACCACTATCATCTGGCAGTGTAAGCACTGGCGCTGTGATTAACTTTTGTTTCAAGAGTTGGAATGCTTCCTCACACTTGTCATCCCACTCGAACTTCTTGTCCTTTTTCATTAGAGAGGTCATACGTTTAGCAATCTTCGAGAAATCTTTCACAAAACGCCTATAATACCCTACTAAACCTAAGAAACTCCTAACATCAGACACTGTTTTCGGCGTAGGCCAACCTTACATTGCTTCAATCTTTGCAGGATCTACTTCTACCCCATCTTTGGACACAAAATGGCCCAGAAATGCTACTTTCTCCAACCAAAACTCAGACTTAGAGAACTTTGCGTAAAGCTTGTTTTCCCCTAGTGTTTGCAGAACTATCTTTAGATGTTCTACATGTTCTTCTTTACTCTTCGAATACACCAATATATCATCTATGAACACTACGACAAACTTGTCCATAAATGAATGAAACACCCTATTCATCAAGTCCATAAAAATTACTGGAGCATTCGTCAATCCAAAAGGCATTACTGTGAACTCATAATGTCCATATCTTGTTCCAAATGCAGTCTTGGGAATATCTTCATCTGCAATCCTAAGTTGATGGTATCCAAACCTTAAATCAATCTTAGAATACACAGTTGCGCCTCTCAATTGGTCAAATAGGTCATCAATCCTTAGTAATGGCCTAGTAACTTGTTTTTTATGGTGACCTTATTTAATTCCCTATAATCAATACATAGTCTCATACTTCCATCTTTCTTTTTCACAAATAACTCTGGCGCTCCCCAAGGCGATGCACTTGGTCTTATATAACCCTTTTCTAACAAATCCTGCAATTTCTCCTTTAACTCACTCATCTCTGTAGGTGCCATTCGATATGGTGCCTTGGAAATTGGTGGTCTTCCTGGAACTAGCTCTATTGTGAAATCAATTGTCGTTTTAGGTGGCATTCCAGGATTCTCTTTTGGAAACACATCCAGAAACTCATTCACTACTTCTATATCCTCAGGCTTAGTTGTCTCCTCATGCTCCATATTACTCACACTACAAAAATACACTAGATGTCCCTTCTTAATATACTTTTCCAACTTTGACACAGATATGATCCTTGGGCACTTAGTTTCACCATGCATCCAATATGTCACCGACTCATTATCAGTTGTAGTCATTTTTACTTTCTGTGATCTACAACTAATTTCTGCACTGTACTTGTTCAACCAATCCATTCCCAAAATGACATCGAAGTCACTCAATCCAAACTCATTGAGATCCGACAAAAACACTTTTCCTTCGATTTCTAAAGGTACATCTCTAAAGGTCTTGTTACACTTCACTACCCTACCCGTAGGAATAACTATAGGCAAATCTACATCATCTACAGTTTTCAAACAGTTTGATAACTTCGAAACAATGGCCTTTGAAATGAAAGAAAAAGTTGCACTAGAATCAAACAAAACTTTAACAGGAATAGAGTTAATAGAAAAAGTACCAGTGATGACATCTTTCGTGGAATCAGCCTCATGCCTACTCATAACATTCAACTTTCCTGTAGCTCCACCTTTCCGCTGGTTATTCCCATTATTGTTGTTGGTTTTCGCCGCATTCTGTTGTGGCCCCTTGTTCCCAGAATAATTGTTACTCCCATGAAAGTTCCTTTGCGCCCCACCTTGATTATTTCCCTGCCTGTTTCTATTAGGGTCCTTAGAGAAACATCCATACTCCCTGTGTCCTAGCTTGTTGCACGCACGACAGGTAACCAAATTCCCATCACAATCCTTTCCAGGGTGGCCGTTCTTACACCTCTTGCAATAGAAATGCCTTGCTCCCCTGTTATTTCCCTGGCTAGAGTTCCTAGCTCCACCATTAAAGTTTTGTCCACCATGGCGATTGTTGCCTTGGAAATTATTGTTGTTGCGGAAGTTATTGTTATTACGGTGGTACTTTTGCTTCTTAAAGTTGTTCTGGTTACCTTTTGCGGGTTTCCAGAATTCTGTCCCACCTCTTTTCTCTTTTCTTTCCCTTTTATCTCAGCTATCTCTTTCTTTTTCTTTAATTCTAAGGCATATAGGTGTGCAGTCTCCCATACACTTCATCCAAGGTTTCAAATACTTGACCACATAGCTTTAACGGCAAATCAGTAGTCAGACCACTCTCAAACTTCCTAGTCTTAGATTTTTCTGTAGAAATAGACTCCTTAGCAAATTGTGACAGCTCAATAAACTTGGTGTAGTATTCAGTGACCGACATATTCCCCATAGCAAGATTAGAAAATTCCTCAACTTTTTGTTTCTGTAAGAAGCTAGGGTAAAACTTGTCCCTAATCTTCTCCTGAAACATAATCCAATTAAATCCAGGTAATGCCTTAATGGTAGCTTCATTTTGCTGCCACCAAAGGTCAGCTTTACCCCTAAGGTAATAGGTAGCACAGCCTACTTTTGAGTTCTCTGGACACCCTACTGCCCCGAACAGTTTCTCAAACTCCCTCAACCAGTTTTCCAGTACAGTTGGATCAAGCTCTCCTTGATAGGTCGGTGGCGCAGCTTGCTCTGCGCCACCTTCTTAAATAGCTTTCCCTGAGCGTCTACTTCATTGGTTGAGTTCCTTGCTAATTGTTAGGCAACAGCTGCCAACTGCTTCACAACTTCACTCAACTCTCCTCCATCGTTGTTGTTACCACTCCCTCCTACCATCTTTCTTCACCTGGATTCAAACAAAGAGGTCTTTATTAAAAACGGTCTTGGCTAGCTCTCAAGTTAGAAACTCATCCAACTAACTCAAACCCTTGACACATACACATTAAATTTTAAGCTAACACATTGGGATTAAAATTCCCAAAATTTGCAGCTTTACAAACAAATATTGATTGCTAACCAACCACACATTTAATAAAGCATCACATTAATAAATAAAAATAATTCCCATGGATTCCCAGAGTTTAGAAATAAATTATTGGAATATTTTTGGGTAAGGAAAGGCTTATTGGAGTAGTGATACGAAATAAATGATTTGGGGATCGAAATGAATGATTTGTCAATAAAATGAATTATTTGACAAGGAAATAAATGAAATTTTATTGATGAGTAAGAAAATAAATGGAATACTGAAATAAAATGAGTTTACTAACTCACTATGGACATGCCACTTATTACTTTACTGGAACTGAAATAATTAAAATGCGGAAACGAATCTAAGAATCCTAAAGGAAATGAAACTACAAAAATCTAGTCCTTTTGAACTTTATCACTCATGTAAATTCAGGGTCATCCTCTTCCTCCATTAGTTCAAGTGACTCTGGTTCTTGCTCTACTTGGACAAACTCTTCATCTTCCTCATCGTCAGATGAAATATCAATTATAATTGGAGTTAGAGGTGGATTTGGATTTGGAATTTCCATAATGGAACTATCAACAGTTTGGTTACTCTTATCCATCATCTCTCCATCTTCTTGCTCTCCACCTCTCCCTGTTTGATTACCCTGAGTGGGAGAAGAACTTCCTGACTGATGACTAGTTGAAGGGGAATTATTCCCTGCCAGAATATTATAGTAGCAGTTGGGATATGGAATGTTTAAGTGCTGACAATAATCTTTCTCATCTTTAACAAGGTAAGAGATCAAGTATCTGTAATCAGGGTACCACTGTCCATAGAAATTTTTATATTAGAGTAGTTTGGGATATCCCCTGGTAAATAGAAATCAGAGAACATTCATTTAACAGCAAGATATGGGGGTTCATCTGGAAGACAATGAATAATCATAGCAGAAACACGATTAGGAAGATCATAGTGCTTGTCTCCTAAGACATTACTCATTTGGGCATAATAGAATTGAATTTTGTTGACATAGTCAAACGGATGTTCATAGTCTTTCTTGATTAGAGTATCAATTTGGGAAAATTTGCTAGGAAGAATTGGCATCCTGTAAAGGAAAAGGTTTAGCAAAGAATTCCCTTCCCAAAGAAATTAAAAACAATACAGTTCTTGCATGAATTAAGTTCAATGTTCAATCAAATAATTTCACTTATTCTAATCATATAATCACATGCTTTCAATCAATTCACATGATCAAACATCACAACCTAAAATATTAATGCACACAAGAACATTATCATTTCTAACTTATATGCCCAAATTCTTTCCTACCCAAGCTCACCGACATGCTTTTAAAAGCTTTTAACACATAATCTTACCTCAATCCTTGCTTTCTTACAAAATGAACATACTTAAAAAAAATATTTTTGACTTTCTTTTAAAATTAATTTTCAAAAATAAACCTGAAAAAGATCAAAATATTCGACCAATTATAAAAAAGAATTCAGACACCTTAAATAATAAAAAAATTTCGGATATTCCTTTTTGAAAAAAAATTTCGAAATTTTCAAAATAAGATAATTTTTGTTTTCCGGACCTAAAAAGAAAATAATAAATAAATAAATAAATTTTTCTAGTTTCCAAAACTTAAAAATAACTCTCTTTTAAAATAACTTTATTAAATAAGCACTTGGCCAATTTTAAAACAAAACACTTTAAAACACGTTTTAGCTTTAGTGGTAATAAAAATCTCAACCAAAGCTCCCAGATACCACTTTGTAACACCCTAGAAATTCCTTTCCGTTAAAATACCTATTTTGCCCTTTAAAAATACGAAATAGGAAAATCTAAGATATTACCGCCACCGTGAAAACGGCTAAGTCAATAATCAAAGACACACACAGCGGAAGACTATCTTTAAAACCATTTAAAAAACAAGTCAATTTAAAAAGTCAACCAAACGAAAGCAAAGTTAAACAAAGTCAAACGAAGTCAACCTATAATTTGGAACCATTGTAGGCCCTCAAAACAAAACAATAGTAAAACCTTTGCGTTAGTCTCATGAGCAGAATAAAATAAATAATATTTAAAGCAAATAAAACACATCATATTCCTATGAGAACTAAGTATGATTCGCTCTTCACTCATGTCCTTCATGAAAAATGCTTCACCACCTGAAAAAGCTTATCTCTACTTGTCCCCACTACTCGCCATTAGAAATGGGTCGTCGTAGAGCCAAGGTAAAGACAAGGCCAAACAAACATACAAATACACAATCACCAATGCAAAGTACATAAGCGTAATAAAAACACACTAACATGCTTTCATCCTATTATCACACAACTTACCGTGTTGCACCTGTATACAAGCATACAAAACATTCAACACCTAGAAAAATACCAACATTCATTTAATTTTGATCACACATCGAACGGGTTTCTAACCAAATCCCTACCTCAAATAAATTGAGGTAAACTACACCGGGAGCTAACCGGGTAGGTAAATGTCACATGAAGTGACTGAACGTCCTGCGCATAAGATAAATAAAGAAGGAAAATACAGCGTCCTGTACTCTCAATAGAAGTCATGATTAAATATAAAACCCCATAACTCCCCCATATGTTTATACTCAAGGTATATACGTTCCAAGAGTTTTGATGTGTAATCTCTTTCACTTTACGTTGTTTACATATTATTATATTTGGTGATGACTCTCAAACCATAGCACAATCAAACATTATAATTCATTCAAGCAATGAAACATACCAATTTAATTCTTGAATAATTAGTGGCCACATAAATTTAATAGTTGAACCCTTTTAAATCTACCTCGGCGTCAAAGACACCTTAAACAACCGCAAATCCTATCAACTCGGTGTCAAAAACATCTGAAGTGCACATAAGCACCGCAATATAATTTATTCCTGTATACTAAGACACTTGATAGCTCAATTCCCATGCTTAAAGCATCAATAAAAATTATATAAACGTATTAAACATTTAGTTTAATTAAACATGCTCTCTATCATGCCAACAATAAAAGTGTGGTTCATTATCAACATGCCAACACAATTAATTCCAATCACCAATTCACCATAAATAATTCATACATCACAAATCATTCACCAACATCAATCCAATCAACAAATTCCAATCATCACCTACCATGATACTACTTGGAACTAATCAAACAAAGCCTAGCATGCTTCTACATATTCAAATAATTACTAAGTAGGCGAACATACCTTGAATATGATCTCAAAATCGCCACGACTAAATAAAATCACTCACTTGAAAGTCTCCTACAAACCAAAATTACAAAGAAGTATTAGTACCTCTTCCACACAAATTTCCAGTAATATATACACTTTTAAATCACTCATAAACCCTCTAAAACAAGCTGAAATTTAATTTAAAACCCTTACTTTTATTCCCAATTAATGGGTAATTAAAAATCCTTTCAAAAAACATAATTATAGTTTATATATAAAAAAACCTGCATTATTAAAACTTATAAAATTGCTGTAATTATGTTTAAAAACACTTATTTCAATAATTTAGATCACCCATAAACAATTCCCCTCAATATACATCAATTTAGAAACCTAGGGTTTTCAATTTGGGGCTTTATAATTCAAAATCAAATCTGAAAATTTATATATAAAATACTTATCATTAAACATCCTAAAATCATCACAAAACCCAAAAACAATAATTAGATTAAGGGTAGATTTAATTAAAAATAAAAAACAATAAATTTTTTTTTGAACACCACCGGCACACACAAACACCATGGCTCGCTGCTGCTGCTGGCGAGGGCTGGTGGTGGTGGCCGCCGACCGTTGGTGGCGTGTGGTGGTGGTCGGCCAGTGTGTGGTGTGTGTGGGTGGTGGTGATTAAAAACATTAAAATTAAAATAAAGGAGAAGGGGAAAAATTAAGGGGAAAAGAAAATAAGAGGAAAGAGAGAGTTTACCTTTGGTGCACTCCACCTTAGGCATACGATGGGTATTTATACCCCCTCTCAATATCCCTCCTACTTAAAATTCCTTTACTACCTTTAATGATCCCTTTCCTAGTCAAACTAGTATTTTGACTTTCCTTAAATACCATTGACTTTAAAAATTATCTTTTTATAGAATAATATGCCTCAATATTTCCAAATCATAAAATAAATATTTTCAAGATTATTAAATAATTAAAAATAAACTTTTTAATTAAAACAATTCTTTTTTAATTAATAAAAACCATAAATAATTCATTTCGAATTATTATACTTTAAGAAATACTTATTTAAATTAAAATACGTATAAAAATACGGGGTATTACAAGGTTTGATTTTTTACATAAGTACCACAACTTAAATACGCAAAGTGACAAAAATACCCCTTGATAAACAAATTCATTTTATCTAGGAGATAAGCATGAATTCTCTCCCTTTCTTTAACAAAATTATACGCTCTCCAAATAATATTAATTACTTCTTCAATTTATGTGCGGAGTTTTAGGAGAAATAGTAGTAGAAAGTAATAAAATGAAAAGGAAGTGGGGTTGGTAGAATAATAGAGTATGATAGTTGGGAGGAGTGAGAATCTAATAATATTAAAGTACGAATAATTGGGGGTCCATTAGGAGAGAAAAATTAGTAAATTATTGTGAAATGTTTTCAAAAATAGGAATGGAGCAAGTAATAAAATACAACCGCAATAGAAAAGTAGAGCAAGTAATAAAATACGGAGGGAGTAGTGGAGTACTACTACTATTAGTAAAGTAAAGGTCAAAAAAAAAATGAAAGAATTAGATAACCCTCCGCACCAGAAAAACTCATAAGATGTCAATATCAATTAACTACATTTTGAAGAATTGTAGACTATGTTATTTAATTAACTATTTTTTGTAATTTTTCAATCAAATAAAGAACGATTTCCCTAAAAATTTCTTAATTGTAAATAAATTGCCTATTTGCGTCGGTTTAAAAACTTATTCCCATAATATGGTCCACGTAGGATTGGTAGAAGCTTTGTCGATAACATTGTCAAAATGCCTTAAACATGAATATGATAGAAACATGTTTTGCAAAGCAACTCTTTTATATCAGTTGAATTACTCCCACCTTCTCTCGAATACATACGCTAAGGGCATAGCTAATCAGGCAACACTTGAACTAACAATTAGAAACTCATACTAATTCACAAAAGGCATAAGCTTTTTCCTAAACATCTCAAATTAGTATAGGTCAATTTTTTCTAACATTGGGAGTGTTTTCAATTAATCTAAAAGGCATAAGCTCTTGATATGAAATGTTAATATTTAATCTAAAACTATAAAAAAAAAATAAAAAAAAATCGAATTTCAATTCAATGAATTTGCAATTACTATCTACTTTAGCAATTTTACTTTCAAAAAAAAAAAAAAAAAAGAAGGAACGAAGTCGGAAATGCAAGCAGATCATATTCTTCAATAAAAGTTCAATAATCCAAACCCTAAATTGACAATAGTGTGAAACAAAACCCTAGATTGTGAAATTGATATACAGAAAAGAAAACAAACAACTTACCTCCGAAGCCACTTCAATGGAGAGGAGAGCTCAGAAGCCGCTTCAGTGGAGAAGCAAGAGAATGTGAGACTGTGAATTTGGAAGGTTTGAGATATGTACTTTTTTTTTAATAATTTGACACATGTACTTCGTAATTTCAATTTTTTTTTTTTTGAAACATGTTCGTATAACGTATAATTTTTTTTTTAAATATACTCCATCCATTATTGTTAAATACTTGTTCCGTTTTCTTTTAAAAAAAGAAAAAAAAAAATATTTTCTCCATGCGCGGAGTTTTAAGATAAATTGGAGAACGTAATTAAAATATAGAGGTAGTGGGGTAGGTGGAAGCATTAAAAAAAATTGTAAAAAGCAAAAATATTTGAGAGAATTGGAGGAGAGAGAATATAAAATTAAAAAATTATGATTTATGTTGGGTTCACTAGTTTAGAGAAATGAATTAAATATTAAAAAATCTTTCCAAATAAGGAAATGAAGAAAGTATTTAAAAACGGTCGGAAATAGAAAGTTGAGCAAGTATTTAAAAACGAAGGGAGTACTTTTTTTTAGGGGAGTATTTTTTTTTCACAAAATTATACTCTCTCCGTATTTTATTACTTGTTTCAATTCATGTGCGGAATTTTTAGGAGAAATAGTTAAAATAATAAATTATAAAGGAAGTCTTGTATAAAATAAAATATAAAGGAAGTGGGGTTGGTGAAGTAGTTGGAAGGAGAGATAATCTAGAAATATGAGTAGTATGATAACTGAAAGGGTCCATTAGGAGAGAAAAAATTAGTAAGATATTGTAAAAGGTTTCCAAAAATAAGAAATTGATTAAGTAATAAAATGCAGCTATAGAGATATTTTCAAACTCAACTTTGAGCCCCACTGTAATATGCTTTTAAGCATGGTGGCGTCCAAAGGGAAAGAATTGAAGCTAGAGATAGAAGAGTCGCCAACAAGTTTTAGGAACTTGTAAACCGTTCACGGGTGTGAAGGTTACATTCCATTCACAATCACAAAGATCGCTAACTCCATAGTGGTCCGGAACCATGACTGGATGTTCGGGGATGATGGTACGAATCCAACCTAAAAGCGATTGAACCCACCCTTAATCGGCCTCTACTTAATTCTTATGATATTCATGTGCGCTTTTCGATCAACATATATACATCAAATTAATCCTAAGAATATTTAATCTACGTTAGTTGATTATTAATGCACAATCAAATCTATTATTGGTGATAACTTGAATTAAAATCATATTAAGCCTAAATCAAATTATTAATTATCTTATTAGGCGTGATTTCAAGTACAAATTCCCTTTAAACCTGCAGAAAGGGGCGTGATCAAGCAATAGCAATCAATCATGAATAATCAAGCAATGTATAAATTGACACAACAATCATCATCATAAGAATACCATCAAAACATGATTAGCAAAATCCTAGGCATGATACTAAACGAATTAATAACAAATCCTAGCATATCACTAATAAAAATCATAATCAAAGCATTATCCTAAACATGATACTAGAAATCAACATGATATTAGAAATATTAGTTAACACCCTAAACATGATACTAGAAATCAACATGATACTAGAAATATTAGTTAACACCCTAAACATGATACTAAGAATCAAAAGCAATATCCTAACATGATATTAGGAATCATAACATGATACTAGGAATTAAAATAATTTTCTAAACATGATTTCTATATCAAAAGAATAATTAAGTAATCTACTTACTTTGATGCCTCGTACTTCTTTCTATCAAAACAATACACACGTTAGTAAACTTCAAGAAAGATTAAATCAAATAAATAAATCAAATAAGAATTGAAATATGGATTTGGGACCAAATCCTCGAACTATCAACCTTTCACATCGAGGTCGAAGGCAACGTCGAGGTTGGCTAGGACTCTAGGAGTGTTCAAATCTCGTGAAGGAGTGTTTAATTGGGGAGAATATCAAGGATGTGTGTTTGGGATGTGTTTAGGCTAGGATAAGAACATAAAGAATCAAGAGAGAGAGAATATTAGAGAAGGATAAGATGATGATTGTTGGTGATCAAGCTTGTTGATGATTGAAAACGGGGTGAAATGACCTCTATTTATAAGAAAAAAGAGGGTCGAAGGATCAGAAAAGAGTCAGAATTCCAATTGGAATAAAACTCTTTTTATCGCGGTGCGCTGGCTTTATCGCTGTGCCATAAACAACAGTTTTTGCGGTTTTTGTTTTTATCATATATTTTGATCCAAAAATCGGAATAAGATAAATAATATATCGTTGGAAAGCTCTGGAAGTCTACTTTCCAACCCAATTGGAATCAGATTGATATCTTTTTTTTTAGAATAAAAGATATGATCGAAATAGTGGGATAGTGTTAGTTTTGGTTAGAGTTTGGTATTTCATTAATATCTTTTTCGTTATAACTCGGAATTGGGATTATGATATATCATTGGAAAGATAATTTCAAGGGCTATCCAACTATTCAATATTTGGATAAAAATTATGAGGCACAAAAATCATATCTGAACGTCTTTAAATTCGAATAGAACAAGGATTTTCAAAAAGAGGAGTTTTGTTCAATTTCGAACTCTTTGATCTTTATCTTTCGGAAAGGATAGATTAGAACCTTCTAGAGACTTCTAGAAGTTCCTAATAAATCCTAATTGGTTTAAGATTGGGATTAAGGTATTTGAACCCTCACATGATCATTGGGTCGTAGGTAAGGTGGACCTAGGCTCGGTTTGAACTTGGTTTAGTATTTTGGCCATAACTTATTCGTTTTAAGTTGGATTTGGACTTATAATATATCGTTGGAAAGCTCTTTTCAAACCCCATCCAACTAAATAATAATTGGACTAGGATTATGGACCTAAATAATCTGGTTTGAACGTTTTTATGATTGGACACGAAATGAATGATTTTGAGGACAAGAAATGAATTATTTTAGGTTTAAAGACACGAAATAAATGATTTTGGATTAAACATTTTTGGATAGGTTAGAAATATGATCAAGATTTAGGGAAATTTCACGAGACTCTTCAACTCTTCCCCGAACTCGTTAACCAAAACGTGTAAGGTACTCATCACCGGGTTTGGTTTTTTGGGGAGACACAATCAGGTTTCTACAGAAGCCCCCACTTTGACACAATTAAAACGTGAAAGGTACTCATCACCGAAAATTCCTAATGATTGGCTATTAATTTCGAATTTTCCTAGTGTGGAAAATCTGATTTTCTTAGCTAATTTATTTAGTGAATGATTGGTATTCTCTTAATTAATTTTTTTATACAATATATATTATTTACACAATCATTTTTAATCCTTAATATCTAGCAAATTAACTTCCTAAATTCTACTAAAGAGGTCCGAAAATTTGAGCTATGGAAGCTCAAAATTTTCGGCCATCTTGGTTGATTTCCAATGGCCAAAACCATCGGAATATTCTGATGGTCAGATAATCCGTCGGAAATTTTCGATGGCTAGGCCGTCGAAAATGACTGTAGAAAAAAAAAAAGGCTGTCCCCTCCCTCTTTTCCTCCACTTTAAACAACCCCTTCAACCGCCATCATCCAACCCCAAATTTGCAACCCATGGCCCAAAATCGCCTAAACCCTCCCACCGTAAACCACCACGTTAACCTTACCAATAAAATATTACATTAAAATTAACTTTAGTTACGTTAGAAAAAATAACACATTAAAAAAATTAACAACCAGCCACCACACCACCACCTTCTCCTTCTCCACTACCATGAAAACCCTATACTGCCACCCCTACCACATTAACCCTAACCCACCACACTAACCCACCATAAATCTAGCCCACCTTCAGGCAAATTAAACCCCCTTAAACCCACCCAGCATAACCACTACCACAAATGCACGCCCCATAACGCAAAAAAATTCAAAAATAAAGGAAAAGAAACTCAAAAACAGCATTAGAAGAAAGAAATTAAAAAAAAAACAAACACACCTTTAAATCGGCCATAAATTCATCCCAGATTTACCTTAATAAGTTCATACCTTCGAATTTCACCTTGAATTCGGTTTTATGAGGCTAAATTCGACCATGAAAACTCTAGATCTTGAGTTTTCATGGTCGAATTCGATCTAAAAACCTTGAATTCGTTTATAATCATAAATATATATAAAAATGGATCTTAAAACATGGACATTAGGCGGCAACTAGGGAACCTACGACGGTGCGACGACTTATGACGGTGCGACGATTGAAAAATGAGAAAGAGGATGAGAGGAAAGGAGAAGGAAGGGAAATGAGAAGAAGATACATCGAGAGGAGAGAGATAGAGGGGAGAATAGAGGAGAGGAGGAGAGAGAATAGAAGAGGGGAAATGAGAAAGAAATAAAGTAGGGGGCGACTGGTAAAAGGGTATAAGAGGGCGTATAGAATAAGGGTTTCTCCACTTTTTTTTAATTAAATTAATTTCCGATGGTTTATTTCATAAAGGCCATCAGAAATTTCTGGTGGCTTTTAAACCGTCGGAAAGTTTGTATTTTCCGATGGTTTTAGGCCATTGAAAATTTCTTATATCTTTTAAAACCATCGAATATTTCCTATGGCTTTTAGAACCATAGGAAATTTTATATTTTCCGATGGTTTTTAAATCCACTAGGGCTATGAATTTTTTTTATTTTTTATTTATATATTTATTTATTTACTTACTTACAATATCACACATAATAAACTATCCTAGGATTAGAGATGGCAATGGATCCTGAATCCGATCTGGATCCGGTGGATCTAGATTCGTTTTACAGGATCTAGATCCCTAATTTTTGGACCCGGTGGATCTGGATCCGAATCCGTTATGATGGACCGGATCTGAATCTGGTATTTTTGAGATCCGGATCCGGTACGAATCCGACCCATGGATCCAGTTTTTTTTATTTATTTTATATATTATTATGATTTTGTTCAAGATTTATATATTAATTAATTTGACTAGTCTTATATAAATATATACCTATAAGTTTCTCTAATATTACATACTTTGTTTTTTATTTTTTTATGAACTAAACTTTAATTATTTATTTATTATTCTGGACAAAAATAATGGGTTAATCATATAGGTATGTAATAATTGAACTTATAAATCTATATTTTAGCTCCTTTTGTACAGAAAAAAGTTTTAAAAGCAACAAATTTTTGAAACAAAAAAAATACATGTGGACCCGGATCCGGATTCATGGATCCGTTGGATCCAATGGATCCGGATCTGGATCTATGTCCTTAAAATGGATTTGGATCCGAATCCAATAGGATTAGATCCAGATCCGGTCCGTTGCCATCTTTACCTAGGATGACGCCTATTATACAGGGGACAAGGGGAGAACAACAATAGGCAACGATAACACTAGTACAACTTTATTTACCTTCGAAGGAGTACAAGTATAAGGCAACTGCTTAAGACGAATCAAACTAGATTTCCAAATGACTTTATTTTTGTAGTAAAAGACCCCATATGACTATGTTTGTTCTTCAAAATTGAGTGAAATTTAGAAGATTTACTATAATAAAATCAAAAGATTCCAAATGAAAATAAACATCATTGTGAAAGAGAGAGTATACATTTTCACTATAAAGTTTTTATGATTCTATCGCTATCATTTTTAAAAATAAACAGCTTAGATTTAATGGATTTTGAATTATTTTTAAACGTTAATATTAATTAAAATTCAATTTATTTATATCTTGGAAAAATGTAATTTAATTTTTTGATTTTATTAATAAACAAAGCTAAATTTCATAAATTAATTTGTAAAACAATCTGAAATTTTGAATACTTAAATTTCAAAAATTTAAAATGAATTCCTAAAATAAGAATAATATAGTTTAATTAATTTAGCATTTAAAAATAATTCAAAAATCAAAATCATAGCCATTAATTTTAAAATTGTGGTTGTCAATTTTCAAATGACTACATTAGATTTTCCAATTTCACTATAAACTCACGAGATATTTAGATTGATTGACTTTTGGTCAGGTTAGTCTGTACCGTGTTGATTTCAATTAAGATAATCTCGGATTTAGTAAAAATATAGGTTTCAATTTGATATCACACCAATTTTTGTTCAATTCTTAGGGTTCGATCAACCAGGGTTGAAACTATTCAGATTTCCATATTTAACTCTTAAGTTAGTATTGAGTCATTGTTTACATCGTGTCATATGCCATTGACATGTTTGCATGTTTAAAGGGAATATGTAATTGAATATAACGCTTAATAAGATATTTTGGACAACCGATTTAGGTTCCTTTTTAATCTTGTTGTTTAATCAAGTGATCACAATATTTTAGAATTATGTGTTGCATTAATATTCAACCAATTTAGCCTAATTTAGTTTGGAGCAAATTAAATCTTTGTTTGTGTGCCTTTGAGATCCCAGGAATTACTTTTCACAAAAAACGAATCGAGTAGAGGTCATACGGGTGAATGTGACTCCATGACTCACTTCATACCATCATCCCTGATCCTCCTTTCGTGGTTCCAAACCATATGGAGTTAGTAATCTCATGGATTATGAATGGGGTGTAACCTTCACGGGTCAATCTTGTTGCCTTAAATGATCCGTGAACGGTTTACAAGTTCCTTAAAAACTTGTTGGCGGCTCCCTACTTTGATTTGTCCCTAATCGTATGTCAATTCCCACTTGCTATGAGTGCCAAGCATATTCACAACATGCTAAAGTAGGCGCGCTTCGAATGACGCCTGCAATTACTATTATATAAATAGTGGGGTTCAATAGAAAAAAAAACATTAATTCATGGTGTTGACAAATCTTATGAAATAACAATAATTGAGTTAGTTTTCTGTAATAATTTTACCAACTAATTTTTTTTTCTTTTTTCCTTCAAAAAATCAATTAATTATTACTAAAACAGGTCATGCTTATATCGATCATTTTGGACATTTGTCAAGCTATCATTTAAAAAATTCCTGCCAATATAATATATGATGTCAGCTTTAATTTTTTTTTCTTAAAAAAAAAAATTGTTATTCTACATAGCTTATTTTTTAGAAGTACATTGTATAGTATTTTTTTTCAAACTAAATTAATTCATTAATAAAAAGCTATATGACATCTACATTGTATAGTTTTATTGGGAATAACATGCATCATTAGTGTAATATAATGTATACTATGTTTAAATATTTTCAACACAACGAATCAAAAATATATTTTTTTTCTCAATTGTAGTTTTAATAACTACTGGATTATTATTTCATCTTTCTTAAATGCATTGCATTTGTTTATTCCACATGAGTTGCCTCATTTTTATATTATATTGCAGATTAATTATGGGAAAAAAGACTATTACTACCGTGCATCGAGCACTAATCTAGTTTATTCTAAAATTTAGCTAATAGACACAAAATTAGTATATACTCTCTCCATATTTTATTATTTGCTCCATTTCTTCAAACACGGATTTTTAGGAAAAATAGTATAATGTATTATTTTACGATAGAAGTGGGGTTGATTAAAAAAATAATAAATATATATATTTTTTAAAAAAGTAAGTATTAGTTGGGAGGAAAGAAATTATGGAAAATATTAAACTATGATATGAGAGGACTACTAGTTGAGAGGAAAATATTATTGTTAAAAGTTTCCAAAAAAGGAAATGGAACAATTAATAAAATACGATCGCAAAAGAAAAGTGAAACAATTAATATAACAAAAATTAGTAAATGGATACTCCCTCTGTCCCTATTTTTTTGCCCCATTGGACTTTGCATGGTCTCCAAGATGCGTCTTGTAACGCAAATAACCTTATTTCTATACGCGTAAAAATTATAAAAACTTGATATTAATAAAATATACAATGAGGCGAATTCAACAAAATCCCACATGACTATATTACCTCTTATTGATTAATGGGAATTTATAGTCAAAGTTTTTGAAGTTTGACCCTATTATTTGCAATGGGGCAAAGAAATAGGGACAGAGAGAGTATAACAAAAATTAAAGTAATGTACTCCCTATGTCCCTATTTTTTGTCTCATTTGACTTTTCACGGTCTTTAAGACGCTTATTAAAACGTATATTAGTTTATTTCTATACACGTAAAAATTATAAAAACTTGATATTAATAAAATATACAATGAAACGAATATAACAAGACCTCATATGACTATATTATCTTTTAATGATTAAAAGAAATTTATGATCAAAGTTTTAAAAATTTACCCATTTATTTGCAATCGGGCAAAAATATAAGGGACAAAGGGAGTTTTGTTAAAAAAAAAAATGAGAGAGCACAAACTATATAACTACAATATAAAAACAAAACCTAAGATCAAACCGTAGCCAGCAAAAATAGCAAGAAATCAACCATATAACACCTTTAAAAACTATGAGTGGTTCAACTTCATAAAAGAACAAAAAAGACATCAAATCAAAAAAAAAAAATTGTGGATGAAATGAAAGAAGCAAGGAGAATTATACTCTCCTAACTATGGTATCAAAAATTAACACAATAATACACTTAATTTTCTATCAAAAAAAAATATATATATACTTGATATTATCATCAACAAACAAGAAATAGAAGAAGTGAAGTGAAATAGTATGGTGGGAAGAAGTGTAGCAAATGATATAAAGAATAGAATGAGTATGGTAAAGGAACGGTTGATGGAGAAGCTAGCTGCTGCTTCGGTACCGTCCGAGGCGTTGGAGAACGCTAGGCTTTACTTTGAGTCTGTGATCAAGGATGTTACTACGGCGGCGCAAGGTCTTACTAAGGAGGCGCTTCAGAGGATCAAGTCTCATCTTGCTGATATTATGCCTTCTCTATCCCCTTCTCTCACATCTAAGGTAATTTTTAGTACTTCGTTTTATACTAAGTACTTTCGTATATGTATAGTTGTATGTGGGAACTAAGTTTTCTTGAAATGATGTGTTAATTCTCGTGGATTTAACAATTCAACAATGGTGTATCTTGACACTCTGTATTTTTGTAGGTGAAACGTTAGCTCCTATGTATGTATGTCAATGTAAAATTTTGATTTATAATAAAATTAATAAAAATTATAATACTTGAATGTTAATAATGATGATTCTAACAAGTAATAAATTATTTACTTAGCTTACAAATTAGCCTTAGGGATCCTATTATCAGCTTCAGCTTTTGATTGTACAAAAACTTCAGTTTTTGATTAAGGGAATTATAGCATGTAGCAAAGCATTAATCAATCATCAATAACTTAATATTAAAACAGACACCGGGAGTGACATGTGTCACATCCTGGTGCTATTTTTTCCCTCCAAAACTCCCCCTCCCCTTTTAGCAAAAAATATTTTATTTTTGGAAGTTTTTTATAATAAAACTAAATAATATTATTCTAAATTTATATATTATCTCTATATAAAATGTATTCCTTTTTACTGTTTTCTAAAATTTTCCATGCACATTTACTTAAAATAGTTTTCCATCTCTTTTTTAAGTATCTTTGAAACGAGTATTATTGAATTTTACCGAAAAATCAATAATAACTAAATACT
Source organism: Chenopodium quinoa (assembly GCF_001683475.1). Lineage (NCBI taxonomy): Eukaryota > Viridiplantae > Streptophyta > Magnoliopsida > Caryophyllales > Amaranthaceae > Chenopodium > Chenopodium quinoa. The sequence goes on from NW_018742951.1 coordinate 7,575,226, forward strand.
AAAATAGACACTGGGAGTGACATGTGTCACATCCTGGTGCTGTTTTTTCCCTCCAAAACTCCCACTCCCCTTTCAGCAAAACTAAAATTGATAGTTTAGTTTTATTCTTCTCCTAGTTCATAGCCCATTTTATGTAATGGGCGCAATCAGGACATATTTCTTATAAGATAAGAAAAACTAAAATTTCTGAGTACAATAAAATTATTTTAGGATGGAGAAGTAATTGAATAATGAACCACTTGTTAACTTGCTCTAAAAAGAATAGCCTTCAAATCTATGTATAGAAATGGAAATTAAAATGTATAGATTCATTTGAAAATTTCCTACTTCCTTCCTTCTCCATATTTATTATTTTCAACTAGTGATGTCAGTGGGGCGGATCAACTAATTATTAGGGTTCTTGGCCCTAATTTGTATGCGTTTCAAGTTTTTCACTGGATGGACAAGGCTAGGAGGGGGTTTTGAATGGCCGTCCGTGGTGTTTCAATAACAAGCTATTAGTTTTGAAAGAGGTGGAGGGGGATGAACAACCTGAAAAAGTGCCCCTTTATCACTCTCTGTTTTGGGTCCGAATCAAAAACCTTCCATTTAATTGTAGGTCCGATGACGATGTCAAGGAAATTGTGTCGAATTGGAGGAAGATATTCTTGGATTGGATCGTTTCCGTCGCATAAAGGTTATGGTTAATATTACCAAGCCATTACGCCGCTTCCAGCGCATTCTTGATAAAGGAGGAAGGACGGTGTGTGTAGAGTTTACATATGAGAGGCTGCCATGCATTTTTTTGCTTCGCTTGTGGAGTGATCGGGCACTCAGAGAAAGATTGGAGTATGGTGCCGAAGGAGAGTAAAAAACGAAGCTTGGGTGGGGGAGATGGCTTAGGGCATCGCCTAGGAAAGGAAAAGGGAAGGAGGATAAGGAATTAGCTGCGGTTATTACTTCGAGAAGGTAACTCTTTGTTACTAAGGACTCGGAAGAGAAGGTAGAGAGTGAGACTGAGCAGTTGGAGGAGAGGGAAAGGCCTTTAGTGCTTGGGGGGTAGATGAGCTTGGGGATAAACAAATTAATATAGCTTTCGTTGATGGGGAGGAAGGTGTTGTTGTGGGGGCTGCTTTGGTGGGGTTTGACGAGAGGAAGGTAGAAAGGGAAGGGAATATAGAGGGAGTGGAGTGCGTGGGGTCACGTGGATTAGTGGTGGGGGTGAGTAAAGGGAAGTCAGTAAGTGGGGGAAAGGGATAGAAAAAATTAGTTAGGTAGAATGGTACTTTTGATCATCATATGAGCAGTGGAGTATGATACTTTGGGAAAACGGGTGAGGGAGGTGAATAAAAATTGTGAGGAGTAGGAGGGGTTATGTAAGAAGATGATGGTTGATGGTTCTTTTTCTGGATTGCGGGTGGCGGAGGCTGTTGATATGCAGCCCCGCCAAGGTCAATGAGTATCTTAAGCATTAACTATAGTGGGTTGGGCAATACCTTTGCAGTTGATAACCTCAAAAACCTGGTTCGGAGGGAGGCCCCGTCTCTTGTTTTTCTTATGGAGATGAAGTTAATTAGTGGTGAAATGGCTATAATTCGTACAAAATTTCCAAACTATGATGGTTTAGTGGTAGATATTGTGGGAGATCGGGTGGTGTGGCATTATTCTGGCTAAAGGAGGTGGAGGTACATTTACAGTCCATGTTGGTTCACCACATTGATGTTCTTGTTAAATATGTGGTTGGTGATCCGGTGTGGAGATTGACTGGTTTTTATGGGTGGCCTAAAGTGCAGAATAGGCATCTCTCTTGGAGTCTTTTGTCTAATCTTGCTTGTCAAAGGGATGAGGCTTGGGTGTGCATTGGATATTTTAATGAAATTCTCTTAGAATCGGAAAAGAAAGGAGGAAGGGATAGAGCTATTTGGCAAATGGAGAATTTTAGAAAGGCTCTGGATGTTTGCAATCAGCGTGATGTGCATTGTACGGGGTATGAGTTCACGAATGATAATGGACAATGTGGGGCGGATAATGTGCAATGTCGGCTAGATAGAGCTCTTGTGACTACAAGCTGGTTGGACTTATTCCCTCAGGCGAAACTTCACAACTTGGATCGTGATTGGTCTAATCATGCGCCAATTCGTTTCGATTTGGTGGAAGGTGGTACGGTGCTTTAGAGGAAGGGAAAAAAAATTAGATTTGAGCAATTTTGGATGGAGAATGACAAGTGTGAAGGTGTTGTAGAGAATTAATGGCTACTTGGGGGTGGTACGGTGGAGAGTCGAATAGCATATTGTGTAGCTGAGTTGAAAGTTTGGAGTGACAGGGAGTTTGGAAGGGTGTTTAGAGAATTGAGGAAAAAAAGGAAAAGACTTAGTGCTCTAAATAGAGGGGGCAGGGAGGTGAATAAGGTTAGGGAGAGAAGAAAAGTGGTGAAGGAGATAAATGAGCTTATTCATGTTGAAGAAATTTATTGGCGGCAAAGGTCGAGGGCTCTTTGGCTCACTATGGGGGATCGAAATTCCAGTTTTTTCACCATAAGGCTTCTCAGCGCCGCAATAAATATATCATTTGACACCTTGACACTGATGATGGGGTTCGGCATACTGATGAAGATGGGATTAGAAGGGTGGCGGTTGATTATTTTCATTCATTGTTTACCACCTCTGATCCGTCGATGTTCGATGATGCTCTTGCGGGTGTTGAGCGGCGTGTTATTGATGGCATGAATGACCAGCTATGCGTGGAGTATAAAGCAGAAGAGGTTCTTGTGGCTCTTAAGCAAATGCATCCTCTTAAAGCGCCTAGCCCGGATGGTATGTGCCCTTTATTCTTCCAAACTTATTGGCATATTGTTGGTTTGGCGGTCACAAATCTTGTGTTGGGTGTTCTAAATGGTGAGTTTATTTCGAGAGAAATTAATAAAACCTTTATTGGGTTGATCCCAAAGAAAAAAGAGCCAGATAAAATGACTAAATTCCGTCCCATTAGTTTGTGTAATGCGGTGTATAAATTGATTACTAAGGTGCTTGCAAATCGTCTGAAATTATTTCTATCTTATATTACTTCTCTGAATCAAAGTGCTTTTTATTCCGGGGAGATTAATTACAGACAATATTCTAGTGGTGTTTGAAGTGTTTCACCAAATGAAAAATTCGACTAGTACGGGTGGTTCTTTGGCTCTGAAGTTGGATATGGCTAAGGCTTATGATAGAGTGGAGTGGGGATTTATGAGAGTTGTAATGGTGAATATGGGATTTGCAGAAATGTGGAATTGATCGTGTTATGCATTGTATTTCTACTGTCTCGTTTTAAGTTCTGATAAATGGTGCACCTTCGGGGGAGTTTACCCCTTCTAGGGGTTTGCGACAAGGTGAGCCTATATCCCCATATTTGTTCATTTTGTGTGCTGAGGCATTATCTGGTTTGTTGAATAGAGCGGTGGAGAATGGTAGCTTGCACGGTATTAGAGTGGCTCAATGGCTCCTTCAATTTCACATTTGTTATTTGCGGATGATAGTATTATGTTTTCTAAAGCAAATGTGGAAGAGGTAGAGACAATTAGAGGGATCCTCCATACTTATGAGGCAGCATCAGGGCAAATGGTTAATGTTAGTAAGACGACGGTGTCTTTTAGTAAGGGAGTGGCGGAGGAAGGAAGGGGGGAGTTGGCAAGTCTATTAGGTGTGCAGCAGGTTGATATACATGATAAGTATCTTGGCCTTCCGATTGTTGTTGGGAGGTCAAAGAGGGTGCTTACAAAGGGTGTTCGTGAAAAATTATGGAAGAGACTACAAGGGTGGAAGGGGGGAATGTTATCTAAGGCGGGTCAGGAGGTCCAGATTAAGGCTGTTGCCCAATCTATCCCAACCTACGTGATGAGTTTGTTTAAATTTCCTTCTTCTTTTTGTGATGAGTTGCAGTCTTTGGTGTCAAAATTTTTTTGGGGGCAAAAGAAAGGGGAGCAAAAGATTCATTAGCTTGCTTGGAGGAAGTTGTGTGAACCCAAGGCGGTGGGTGGTTTGGGGTTTAGAGATTTTAAACTCTTTAATGCAGCCTTACTTGCAAAACAGGCTTGGAGATTGATTAAGTACCTCGAGAGCCTTATTGCCAGAATTTTGAGTGCCCGATATTTTCAGGGAAGAGATTACTTAAACTCGGAGTTGGGCACCAACCTGAGGTATACGTGGAGGGGAATATGGGGGGTGAGATGGGTGGTGCAAAGGAGTATTCGATGGAGAGTAGGAGACGAGCTGCGCATTCCGGTGTGGGGGAGTCCGTGGATACCCAACACCCAATCTAGGATGGTTATTTCTCCATGTGATGAGTCGAGACGGGATATGAAAGTTTGTGACATTATCCACCTCCCTACTGCATCGTGGAATGTTAAGCTTGTTTCAGGTAAAAACAATGGGACCTTCGACAAGGTCCTTTTTTGTGGGATGAAGACTGATCTCGATCCAAGTGATGACTAGGCCGAGGGTTTCTTGCACAGCAAACACACGTAAACTGGCCTCGGGGGTGTTGCCGAGGAAAGACCCCTCCGATGCCAAAGTCAATACAATGTTTAGAGAGAGAAAGCTATGCAAGAGTATTAATTGCTTGAGGCTTAATGTGTATATCCCTTAGAGAGAGAGGATTGAAGACTTTTATACCTTTTCTTAATAGATAAGTGGGTCGTAAGTCAAGTGGGCTTGCCACATTGACTGGGCCTTAGCTGACTTGACATGGTTTGGAGACTTGAACCTTAACCTTGGGCTTTGCAATTAAATTATTTATGGACTGGCCCAATTGAAGTAAATTGGACCTAAACAACGCTTATAAAGGATATTTTCCTTCCCTTTGAATGTGAAAGAATCCTTGCTATTCTGTTGAGTTTTAGGCTCCCTGATGATGAGTTATGCTGGGATTTAGAGAAGAATGGTGAGTACTCAGTTCGGTCGGCGCATAGGGCGATCTTTGGGGAGCATGATGGGGAAAATAGCACCTCGGCTTCGAGCTCAACATCGATTTGGAATAAAATCTGGAATGCTGTCACTTTGCCAAAAATAAAAAAATTTATGTGGAGGACGTGCAGGGGTGCTTTGCCAACTTTGTGGGGGCTTAGCAAACGAATTCCTTGCAAAGAGACAACTTGTAGCATTTATGGGGTGGAAGCTGAGACTGAGCTGCATTGTCTTCGTGACTGTGTGATTGATAGATTGACTTGGGATTGCTGCAAATTGAAGCTAGAGGAGAATGGGTTCTTTGCGGAGGTCACTGATTGGGTGCAAGCCTGCCTTGCTCGCATCCACCGTGAAGAGTATGGTCTCTTCTTTACTGTTTGCTGGACGATTGGGACAACAAGAAATCGATGGATTTTTGAGGGCGAGGTGTGTAATCCCACTCAATCAATTGGGTATGTCATGAAGTTAGTCAAAGAGCTGCAAAAAGAGGAAAAGGGGAGAGATTTGGTGGGGTTTTGTCTCGGCAGAAATGGAAACCAACAAGGGAGGGACTTCTCAAACTTAATGTGAATGGAGGGTCTGTTGAGGGGTTGGGGGCTTCTGTTGGAGCTGTTGTTCGAGATCACCAGGGGTAGGTGGTGTTGATTGCTGCGTGGAGGTTTGAGGAGAGGTGGGAACCAATTATAGCAGAGGTGAAGGCAGTGTTTTTGGGGTTGCAGGCTGCTATAAATGCGAGGTTCTCACGGCTTACGGTGGAGATGGACTGCCAGGGACTTTTGACCGCAATCAAGTCGCAAGAAAGAGGTGGAAGTAGTCTTCATTTGATATTGGATGATACTTATCATGTTTGTAGTTCGCTTGAGTTTGTTTCGTGGAGCTTTGTTCATAGGGAATGTAATAAAGTAGCCCATGAGCTTGCACATTGCTTGCCATGTGGTGCTAGTAGTAGAGTTTGACTTTCGGATTATTCGAGTTGTATTGCTTCTATTGTGGAACTTGAATCCCCTATGAATGAAAGCTAAGCGCCTTTGGGCCGTGTTTCAAAAAAAAAAAAATTAAAAAAAACATATGTAAATACTTTCTCCATTTTTTTAGATACATCACTTTCTTTTTTAACTAATTAATTTTTTCTATCTTTCTTCTATCACATGACCCCCTTTTTTTCTTACTCTACCTTTCTCTACTCCAAAAATGTTTGGGGGTTTGTGAAAGCCAAAATGATGCAAGTAAAAAAAATGGAGGAAATATAATACTTTTTAATACACTTATATTATCAACAAAAAAGTTTGTAATATTAACAATGACTTATTTTATTGTAATCTATGTTAATCACGTAGGATTGTGTATTTGAGAGGCGTGAATTAGGCAAATCTTGGGTAGAGATTAGGTGAGGGTGGATATCCAAGTGGAGGTGAGGCGAGAATGGTTTTGGAATTGTACCTGCTGGGGCGGCGGGGATAGGAATGAAAATGTTAGGTGAAGATAGGGATGGGAAGACCAACATCCGCCTTCGTCTCTGCCCCGCCCCATTGACATTCCTATATTTCAACCCTATTAGGATCACTAACTACCTTCTTTGTTACCATCATTAAAATATTTCAAATTATTTTCTTTTTTGGTGCAATTTATTTCAATTTATGTCATTGTATTTTGACTATTTTATCGTTTCAAGTAAAGCAATAATATCAAGTGTTCTTACATACTTGACATTATATTTACATTTTACATCATAAACAGAATTATGGATGATTAAGATTTTGTCTAAAAATTTAAAACGGCTTAATATGCGAAAATTTTGTAGTAAACATCACGTATCACTATGTATTACTAAAGCAGCACACCACTATATAATACTACTAGATTAGTGCCCGTGCGATGTACGCTAGTAATAATCTTTTTTTCCATAATTAATTTGTGATGTAATATAAAAATACGGCAACTCATGTGGAATAAACAAATGCAATGCATATAAGAAAGATGAAATAATAAGACAAACATTATTAAAACTACAATTGAGAAAAAAATAAATTATTTTTTATTAATTGTGTTGAAAATATTTTAAAATAGTGTACATTATAATATATTAATGATGCATGTTATTCCCAATAAAACTATACAATGTAGATGTTGTATGGCTTTTTATAAATGAATTCATTTAGTCCCAAAAACTAAAATACTATACAATGTACTTCCAAAAAATAAGCTAAGTAGAATAAATTTTTTAAAAAAACTTAAAGCTGAAATCATATATTTTATTTGCGAGAAATATTTTTAATGATAGCTTGACATATGTCCAAAATGATCGATGTAAGCATGACCTGTTTTAGTAATAGTTAATAGATAGATTTTTTGAAAGGAAAAAAATGTTATAAGTTGGTAAAATTATTACAGAAATATTTAATGGAAAACTTACTCAATTATTATTATTATTATTATTATTATTATTATTATTATTATTATTATTATTATTATTATTATTATTATTATTATTATTATTATTATTATTTCAAATCAACACCACGAATAAAAATGTTTTTTTTTTTTTGTTTTTTTTTTCTTCATTGAACCCCACTATTATACAACCATATAATGGTAATAATGTTGTATTTTTAGCCCCAATATTATTTTACACTCTCCATCATATTTCAACCTTCTAAATTATAGCTTATTCTTTCTTAATTAAAAGGTCTCCAAATCTTGTGTAACTATTTTAACTAAATAGAATACGAAATAAAAAGGAATACAATTATTATAAAAATAATATATAAGATTAAGAATAATATATTATATTAATTGTATTATCCAAATATTCCAAAAATAAAAGATTTTTGCTAAAAAGGGAGAGGGAAGTTTTGGATGGAAAAACAACACCAGAAAATGACACGTGTCATTTCTGGTGTCTATTTTAGTATTATGTTATTGATTAAGATATTTTACCTAAATTATTTATTTTTTACATTTTAAAACTTTATTTGTATATAACTAAGATGGTAAATTGTCTTATTAATTTATTAGAGATAGTCAGATCTCATCATCATATACATAATCAAAGAAACTTTTCAACATTTGATTTTGATTTTGATCTTCTTGATTCAGTTATTTGATGATGATTCACTGCCCATAGTATTTTGCAATTATCCAACTATCTCAAGAAATTAATTAAAAATTTAAAAAGTATCCTTAACCATATACGGTCCAAAAAAACGGAACAGAAATAGTGAAAGTTTTGAGTTTGGTTTGGATTATCTGAAAAAAAAAAAAATTGAACATAATTCGATTTAGTTTTAATAAGTGTGATTAATTTAATACTTAATATATGAATTAGGGTTTAAAATTAACGGGGAAAGATATTTAATCTGAAAATAACAAACGATTTGCTTCAAGATGTAATTTCAATGAAAAAAAACCGATGAGGTAGGTAGATTGAGTCGAGAAGGAAGGGAAGGGTAGGAGAGATAAGAGATCATATTGCCAATAATAAAAAGGGTTAATTTTATTTTATTTTATTTTTTTTATTATTATAAAAATTATATATGTAGTATATATATAGATTGTAAATTTGTAATACATAGCATTATAATTGAACTGCTTTTGGAATTTCAAAACTCGCAGCATAAAATCACACAAACTCAATAATTTATGCAGCATTTCAAACACATACTCCGTATAATTTGTATACAACAATGGGACTTTCATGAAATTCAATAATTGTGAAGAATTTGAGCTTTCATTAACTGTGGGAGAGAGTGGACTTTAGATATAGTTACTTAGGCTTTAATACCAATATAAGAGAGAAAATGTTTACTGTATTTGATTTCTCAAATGACAATTACAACTTACATACACAACTTATATATTAGTGTTAAAATAGTTTAGCTAGAGTTGAACGAATGCTCTAAAAAAGTTTGCAAAGTTAAAAGTGGCTTAGATAGTTAGATATTTCCTAAGTGACGATTTAGGTAATAGAAGACGTTCCTAATCAAATCCTTGTATTTTACTATTTTTCTTTTTTTTTTTAAAAAAAAAGAATTATCTAGAGTTTTCACATTAAATTAAAGTTGGCAAGATGCATGTATTAGTAGTGAGGGGTAATTTTTGGAATTTTTTTTAGGGGAGGGGTAATTTTAGGATGAGTAAGGCCATGTTCTTTTAAGCTGATGTGGTCTGCTCTGTTCCACTCTGTTAAAATCTGCTCTACGCTGTTTAGCCGTGCTCTGCTCTATTAAGTACTAATAATCTGCTCACACCTGCTTTACTCTGCTGAAATCTGCTCTACTCTGCTCAGAAGCTCAAAGAACAAGGCCTAAGGGTATCATTAAGGACGGTGTTAATTGCAATTTTGTAAACTTTTCAAACAAAACAATTTGCATCTAAATGTTGTAGTTGCAAATGTTACAATAATACCAAATGAATGCCCTGATTATATTGATAAAGAAGTTTTTATCGATGGAGTTCGAGGTCATCGGTTATCCCCCTTATTGTGCCAATGAAGTTTTCTAACAATTAACTGGTTATATATAGTGTTATATATAATTGTGCTCTGCTGATTATTTGTTACCCCATTTCCAATATAAACATAATGGGGGTGTCTTAGCTAATTGTCTATCTAATGCTCGATTATCACCTTAACTAAGTTGTGTTTGTTTTATTTACCTTCATTTGTCGAAACTTATCTCATTTAACTAAACTTATCTAACAAAGGGGTAATTCTCCGTTTCTCATTGTGAGAAACAAGTTTTGTTTCTCATGGGGTATGTGTCAAGATATGAGGCTCCCACTCATGATACATACGTGATTCCCACTAGTGAAAAACATCACATTATTTTCCAAAATAAGTGTTTCTCATAATGAGAAATTGGGACTCCCTCCTAATAAAGGGCCATAATTATGCATCCATTTTTTGTGAGAAGATCCTTTTCCAAGATTAACATAGTAACGTAATCCATTAATTGGTTTACATAATAAACTATATATACAAGTATTGCTTTAGTCTTTCACAAAGATTTCATGTATGTTTGATGTTATATTGAGCCATTGTTGCCGTTTGAAGTTGGTTTTTTATTTCCACACCCATGATGTTGGGGAGTCTTCAAACATACATCAACTGATAAAGCAATTTGACTGAGTTAATAGATGGTAGATGACGCCGAGGAAGAAGCAACAACAGTAGAAAGCAGAGCAGCCGAAGGCAAAGAATTCGAGGGTGAAAGCAATGAGGAGCTTAAAAGCAAAGCCTATGCTTCTCCTGTATCATCTTTCTTTTCTAACTATCTAATTAAGCCCACTTCAAAGCTCTAAGGGTCTATATACGAATATTGTAAGAATCCTATGGTACTAATAAAGCTAAATAACATGCACATCATGTTTACTTCTTATTTCCGAGATTTTGTTCTATAAGCTTTTGTGTGAGTGGAAGAAATTTTTTTAGCATTCTTGATGAAATGAACTTTATATTATAGTAACTTCTTTTCCTTGGGATGTATAATAGAAAGCCAGTATATATATTTCTGGGATTTTGTTCTATAAGCTTTTGAGTGAGTGGAAGAAATTTTTTTAGCATTCTTGATGAAACGAAATGTATATTATAGTAACTTCTTTTCTTTGGGATGTATAATAGAAAGCCGGCATATATCTTTTGTCTTTCTTGATCGAGCAAGTTGCATTTTTGAAGCCTATGTGAATGAATACACTGGACTGGATTGTAGTAGTGAGTATATACTTGGTAAACTAGCAAGCTAATCATCTTTGTAAAGTTTTTTGGTCATGTAAATGCAACGTATGAAATAGAAACGCTGTTAATGCAGCTGTGCAGGTATTATCTGAAAACGATTTCAGAGATCTACATACAGCATGGGGTTGTGACCGTGTATGAGACAGTTTAATACGCTGTGAGTTGAAGCTTTTTTGTCAAGTTGTCTTCCTCCTTTTAGTGCTAATGTCTAATATGTCTATTATGTCAAGGCCAGTAAAAATTACAATATCGCACTTCCTTGAGTCAGAAGTTTAGCACTTCCTCTACATTCCCGAGAACCCCAAAACCTGCTATGTGAAAAGATCTTATGATGTAATTGAGGTATGAGCTCCTTGGCAATCTTGTTATCGCCCCATTACAAATTTTGTTATTTTATCGAAATAGTTCAACTCAATGTTACGTGCCTGCAGGAGCTGTGCATTTTAAAGGCTAAACAGAGAAGATCAACGATAATGAATCAGATAGTGAAAAATGTCGCGTCAATGAAGAAAGGAGGCATTCCGTTACATTGGACATGCTTTTCAGAGTTTTAACCTTGTGATGGCAGTGTAAAACAACTTCGTCTCTATAGATTTGTGAAAATGTACCCTTCTACTCCGTATATCACTTGCTAAAAACCACGACGCAACTGTCAACTTATAGGTGGCAAGATGAGGCCTCAAGGAATGTGAAAATGTATTCTATATCCAATGATTTCTTGGCCATATAAAGCTTAATATCTACAAGAATGCAGTCAAATATGATGACAAAAAGTATTGATCAAAATGGCTAGGTGAACTAAGGGAAAGAGTACATACAAAAAACATACTCCGTGCATTCTTGACGAAATGTTTATCCAGAATAAATGGTATTTATAAGGCTGGATAAATGTTTTTTCTAGGTAATGTATCATCTTTACTTTTTATTTCCGAGATTTTGTTTTATGAGCTTTTTTTATGTGTGAAGTTTTCGAGCATTCTTGACAAAATGAAACTATATATTATACAAGTGGTTATTATTTTTCTTTGATATAATAGGAAACCATTTTTATCTTTTCTTTTCTGAAGTTGTTGCTATTATGAAGCCTATGAGAGGACTCAAGTATATTACTGGATTGTAGTAGTCTTTTCTACTATGTCACAAAAAAAGGTTTTTATCAAATTAGCAGCATCCTTGCAAAGTTTTCGGTCATATATGAAACACAATTAGTGCTTTCAGAGACCTACGGCATGGTTTAACAGCAGAGAAGCGCGGCTGAAGCCCCTTGTGGTGCACCCATACACAAGTGATAGCTCATCAAGTAATTTGGTTGTCTTCTAAGAGAGTGTTGCTTAAGTTTTAAGGCCCCTTAATTATTTGTGGCCAGAAAATTAACCATATCATATAAGTAGGATTTGGTTCAACTATGAGTTAGTCTTAGAAAACCCCAATTGACTCGATTTGAATGGGTTATTGGGTAAGAGTCATATTTCGATGCAGGTACGAATGATTTTTACGACATTATGGAATTCAGAAACACATGAACTATAAGAATTTGTCTAAACAATAGTGCAGAACTGCAAACTTTTTTACTCATAATGTTGCAAAATCATTTTTATTATTGTGCATAACTAAATTTGCAATGTTAAAGTCACTTTCTGACACAAATGCTAAATTTTAATCTTCCAGCATCCCCTGTGCCACCATCTGTTGTCCTAAATAGGCGAGCTAAGCTAACAGTAATCATCCGTATGCCAATTAACTTACATGTACGTTGTGATCCGAAAAGAAACAAGAACATCAGAAAGTATGACCGACCCTGGACCTCAAATTTCATCCAATAACTATAGACTAGTTAATAACGACGATATAAGTTTCAGTGAAAGACAACATCAGACATTCAGACTGTTACAGTCTATTTTGGTTTTTGAATGAACAAGATCAACATATATTCAGCTAAAGCAAAGACGGAATCAATGAAAGAAGATAATTTTGTAAGAATGTAAAACACTATTAAGTTGAATAACAATTTCCATTGAACTACAACAATGTATCAATAGTTACACTGTTTTCGTACAATATATAGTTAATTCAGTCACATAAAAACTATCATATCCTCTGTAGCACTCTAATTGATTTCCATTATAGCTAGATTAAACACAAATTTATTCGTTATCGATCATATAGTTGTAATGTGACGCCGGTCCACTACACAAAGGGATAGAGGCATCCTCCATAGCCTGCAAAACAAAATCAAAATAAGCACACCATGTAAGCACAAAAGTGACACTAGACCACTATACTCGCGTTAACAACACTAATCATAATAACAGAACAACAACCGTCTAGATACTAGAGAAAAACGCGATTCAGAAATCAATCCAATCAACAGATACAAGCGTTCATTAATCATACTTGGATCAGTAACAGCAAGGAGACCAGTCTTAGAGGAATCACAGTTAAAGGCAGAACGACCGGCTTTCTGAAAGTAGAGGTCCATGACAACAGAAGCATGGTTGACGAGACTAGCAGGATAGTAACACTGACCACCCTCTTGAATTATGCTACAATCAATTCCAACTTGGTTGCAAACAAACTCAACGTTGTTCTCCAGATCTGCATCAACAGCTGACGGCTTCGCCACGCACCATGTCTTATCGATGTACATACACACACAACAACTAAAATTGTAACACACATTTAATAAAATGGTTTGATAAAAATGGAAGTGCATGTATAGATTAGTACCTTTGCAAAAGATACATCCTGAGCTAAAATTCTACCTACAATACACGTAAAATTCGATTATATAATGTAATACGTAAAAAAACACAAATAGGCTAGATGAAACATTGAAACTCCCTCATACACTGTTCAACAATTAGTTGTCACGTTACAAGCTTGAGTTTCATAATCAACATGATTATTAATTCCGAAGAGAGCGAAGTAAGAAAAAAAGGGAGAAGTCGGTGATATAAACTTAGAATAGAGATATTTACCGCGGTTGAAAGAAAAAAGCAGGACAGTGTAGCAGAGAAGTGAAAAGGAGAGAGTGAAATTTGCCATTGCTTTAAAGTAAAAAAACTACAAAAAATAAAAATGCTTGATTTTTTTTTTCTTTTACTTTTACTTGTAATACTATTGATAAAATGAAGGGTTTATATAGAGGAAGTTGAACTATACAATTTAATTGAATTTAATTAACATAAATAAATATGATTATACTATTATTAATAATACACTTTGTCTATTTAAATTATTTATTACTAATAATTGTACTTCAATTTGTAATAGAATGCAAAGAGGCATATACAGAATACAGTACTGTGAAACTGACAATTTGACTGGTTAATATCATTTGAATGAGTAAAAAGCCTTGAAGTAAACACAAATTAAGAATTAATTGTCGCAGGAATCTAGTTTGATTTTGGCAATAAATACTTACTTTAGAAATTAAAATTTCTTTTTCTGTAAATCATTTGATCGTTTCATATTCTTTTCTAAGAATTTGGTAAGTTTTAGTGTTTAACTGTAGAATAAGCCAAGTAAAATAAATGAAATGGCAAAGACATGAAGTTAATTTTATTTTTATTTTCTTATAATGAGGCATGGAACCACAGTTGATTATTCCTGTTATTATTAGTTCATTATCATTATTAAATGTATAATGCATGACAGTCCCTAAAAAAAAAAAAAATGCATGACTGAAATTGCTTGAGAAAAACATTTTTTTTTTTGAAACCTATAGTTAAAATTGATTGTAAAAGACATTAGAAAAAATTAAGTATTTGTAAACTAAAAATGTTTTATGATACTCGTAAGAGATGAGGTTTAAAACTATCATAAAAAAAAATAAATAAATAAAATTAAGTTCTTTTTTTAATTATTTATTTATTTATTTAATTTTTTTTTTTTTGAGGCAAGTACTTGTATATTATAGTAAATCAATCATAAAATAATAACAATAACAATAATAATAATAATAATAATAATAATAATAATAATAATAATAATACCTCGACTTGGCTTTGGGCGGATCCTATTTCAGGGTAGGGTCAGACGATGAACGCGAAGACTTATCGCAGTCTGTTGTATTATCGATTGGATGCTCCTTTGTTCTCTATTTCGGCACTGTAATCTGCTTGCTCAAGAGTTTTAATTTTGATGGGGATATTTTCGCCGATCATGCGGTGTGGTGTGCCGGTATTGTGGGTATTAAACATCGGCATAATGTTGTTTGGGATACCCTGGCTGATATTTGCTATCGGTTTGGGATTTCAACAAGGAAGGAGGTTAACATTGGGTTGTTTGGGGGAAATGATGGAGCCCTTAGACCTGTAGATATGTTACTTTGCTCTTAGGAGCGGGGTCACGATGTGTGTGTTGACTTGACAGGGTCTTCTTCTTTAACATAGTATGGGCTATCTGACTTTGCTTCTAGACGGGTTGTGGTTGATGCGGCTCATCGGAAGCGAGTTAAGTATGAAGTTAATTGTCAGGCGATTGGATATTGTTTCATTCCCTTCTCTTTTTTTTCACTTGGGGAATTAGAGAAGGAGGTTGTTGCATTGCTGAAGCGGGTTAAGAAGTTCTTGTATATTATAGTAAATCAATCATAAAATAATAATAATAATAATAATAATAATAATAATAATAATAATACCTCGGCTTGGCTTCGGGTGGTTCCTATTTCAGGGTAGGGTCAGACGATGAACGCGAAGACTTATCGCAGTGTGTTGTATTATCGATTGGGTGCTCCTTTGTTCTCTATTTCGGCACTGTAATCTGCTTGCTCAAGTGTTTTAATTTTGATGGGGATATTTTTCGCCGATCATGCGGTGTGGTGTGCCGGTATTGTGGGTATTAAACATCGACATAATGTTGTTTGGGATACTCTGGCTGATATTTGCTATCGGTTTGGGATTTCAACAAGGAAGGAGGTTAACATTGGGTTGTTTGGGGGGAATGATGGAGCCCTTAGACCTGTAGATGTGTTACTTTGCTCTTGGGAGCGGGGTCACGATGTGTGTGTTGACTTGACAGGGTCTTCCTCTTTAACATAGTATGGGCTATCTGACTTTGCTTCTAGACGGGTTGTGGTTGATGCGGCTCATCGGAAGCGAGTTAAGTATGAAGTTAATTGTCAGGCGATTGGATATTGTTTCATTCCCTTCTCTTTTTCTTCACTTGGGGAATTAGAGAAGGAGGTTGTTGCATTGCTGAAGCGGGTTAAGAAGTTCTCGACGACGCAAGACAGTACATTTGGGCATGTGCTACTGCTCATATCTTCACTAGGATAAGATTTTCTATAGGGAGAGGAGTGGGGCCCAGATAATATCTTGGCTTCCCACTAATTTTTTTGTAGGTTGTATGACTTTGTCTGTTTTTGAGATATAATAATAATAATAGAACTAAATAAAATTAAATGGAATGACGAAATAGGAATGGTTCAAAACGTTGAACTTTACATTGTACACTAGGTGTACCATGCTCCTTAATTTACGTTGAAATTTTCATGGTACACCTGGATGAAAATTGTCATTCAAAAAAAAAAAAAAAAAAGTTAGCTTCCTAAATTTATGCTCCTTAATTGAAGGATTTTTGTTATTTCCTTTCCATAGTTTTAGCTTTCCATATCCATATTATTCATAATCATTTTTTGAAAAACTAGAGAATTTTTTGAGAGAAAGTAAAATTTCAAGAGAAAGAAATAAAATTTTTTAGAGAGAAAATGATGGCTCATGGTGAATTTCATCACGATCTATGATTGTCGATTTGCACTTGATGATCATCAGATTGATATTTTTGACAATTGATATTTAATTTTAGATTTTGTCACCAAATGAGAAGGTAGTTCTTAATTATTTTTTCAATTTATATTTCATAATTTTGTTGTTGATGATGATGTTTTTAAATTATTATATTTGTTCATGGATCATTGTTAACGAATTCATCACTAAAAGAAAATGTAATTTTTTTTTTTTGATTATTTTAGTTTTTTTTTTTTTGAATTTGTGTTATTTTCGGAGGTTGAAGATGAAGTTATCAGTTTTTTTGATCCATATTCATTGGAATGAATACGCTCATTGAGTTTAATTAATATGTTTTTTTGGGTCTAAAATATATTCTTTGCATTTGAACTATATGTTCTTCACGTTACAAACTATGTTCATTTAATTGCGTATTTTTTTCAAAATAAATATCATCTAATTGTGTATATGTATATTTTTTGAAACCAGGATCATAAAGGTTGATGAAGACGATATACTTTTGGGACCTCTTTTATTGATGATTGATATTCCGATAGATCTATAGAACATTCGCTATATTAATAAATAACATGATAATATTATTTAAAGAGCATTATTTATATTTACCCAACATGTTAAAACAAAATTCAAAGAACATTTCACAATAATTATTGAATATCGTGTCATGTGTGACAATAAAGGTACATTAAAATTACAATCATAGAACATGGACATTTAAAAATCATATAATGAACATTATAATAGATACACATGACCAAGATTAATATTATAACAAAATATAAAAATATATAATTGGTTATTTAGAGAATTTTTTTGAAAAAGAAAGAGAATAAAATAAAAAATATTGGAATTTGATAATTTGAAAATAAATTTCAAATTTTGAAATTTGAAATTTGAAAATGAAATCTTGATAAAAATAATTTTAGAGAGAGAAATTATAGAAAATTTAATATTTTGAAATGAGTTTTTTATTTTTGAAACAGAATATTTTGAAATGATTTGACATTGAACACGTGGTAAAAATCAATTGGTAATTATCTTTTACTTTTTTAAAAAATTGTTTCACCAAAATTATTACGTTCTTTATATTTCAATATTGTGTTTAGACTTGCCAAATGGGTCGTTCGGGTCGGGTACAGGTCGGGTCAATTTCTAGTCAATCAATATTCGGATCGGGTTCGGGTCAATTCGGGTTTTGAGTCAGTTTCGGGTCAATGATTATTCGGGTTGGGTATCGGGTCAACACTTCGGGTCGAGTTGGGGTCGGGTTGAGTTTGGGTCGGGTCAGTCTTTGGGTCCAAATGTCAAGTCAAGTTTGGGTCGGGTTAAATTCAGGTCGGGTCAATTCGGGTTGGGTCAATCTTCGAGTACAATTATTGAGTCAGGTTATGGACAGGTCATGTTTAGGTCGAAACTTTGGGTCAAGGCATCAAGCTCATGTAGTTAAATTTATTATTATTATTGTTATAGTTACTATTGTTTTTAATAAGAAATATAAATCTAATTGTCAACATCATTGTTATTATTACCGAGAGTTATTACAATATGTCAATATTATTGTTTCATTTTGAGTGTCAGTTATTTTTTATTCGGGTCATTTTGGGTATAGTTCGGGTCGCTTCGGATTTCAGGTCTATTCGGGTTAATCGATTTGGGTTAAGATCGCGTTGGGTCACTTTGGGTTTCGGGTCAAGTCAATTTGGGTTTCGGGTTAACTTCGGGTCGGGTATGGATCGATTCGGGTTAGTTTCGTATTCGGGTCAATTTCGGGTTGACGTTTTCGGGTCAATTTCGGGTCACGGGTCGGGTCTATAAAGTCGTGATGTTCATGACAAATATAAGTTATATTCTTTTCGCTTTTTTTTTTAAAAAGAACGTAATAATAAGTTATATTCAATTTTTTCATCGATTTGTGTATCGAAAACTGTCCCGTCAAGGTTTTAGGGGTCATTTTAGCTCTTAAGGGACCAAATTGAGCTCAGAATTGACAAAAAAACGTAATAACCTCGTTTTGCGTATAAAAAATGTATCGATTTTTATGCAACTATTTTTTGCCGTGAAAACGAGGCCCTTGCTTAATTTTTTTGCAAATTTCGAACTTAATTTGGTACCTTAAGGTCTTAAATGACCCCTAAAATCTTAATAGAATATTTTTCGGCATGCAAATTGATGAAAAAATTGAATTGGATTGCAATTTACAATTTATTAGTACTTTTGGGGTGCAATTTGCAATTTTTTTTATTAAATGACTGCAATTTGCAAAATACAAACTTTAAATGGCTGTAATTGGCAAATTTTCCTAAAGTTCAAGTGAAACTCAAACGTTAATAAAACCATTAAGTGAAAAATAACACTATTCAAATAAGACACAGGAGTACTCTAGTTTATAAACTACGGAGTACAGTACTCCCTCCATGTTAAAATAAGTGAAACGTTTTGACTTTTTACACTATTAATGTAATTCACTTTGACTAATGTTTGTGATTTATATATAAGAACAAATACTGTCTTGTGGGTATTTGTTGAAATCGTCTCAATGAATAGTTTATCAGTCAAAATTTTACATTGGCATATACGTGCACAAGGGAAATGTTTCATTTATTTAAACACGGAGAGAGTAACATATAATCACCTATTTACTCGGGAACATGATAAATTGCTACTAGATAGTGGGCATCCTTGTCCCTTACCAATTACCGACAGATACATCGGTATTTTTTTTTTTATGCAGTAGCGGCATTTGGCGAGGGAGTTCAGGTTAACCTGATATTAATATTCCAATTTATCTCCTCTCATAACTTTATGCATTTATTTCTGTGTCACTTCACTATTTTACTTTTATCATTTAAAAAATAAAAGATAAAGATTAGGTTGTGAGAAAAGATATATTTACAGATTTATCTCAAAGAGAAACTTGAATTTTCTCATATTTGGCAAGACAATAACAATATCTAATTTTATTAGGAAAATTTAACAACAACAAACCAATCTTTGCTTCATTCTCCCAAAATGGACCAACCTTTAAATCTTCCCAAAATAAACATAAGTGTGCATTTTCTTTTTCTCCAAAATGAACCCAAATGACCAGTAACTTGTACAACCGGTCATTTTTCTTTAATTTTCCTTTAATTATCTTTTTTTTTAATTAAAAACCTTTAATTATCTTTTTCAAATTCACAAAATAATTAAAAAAAAAACATACCACTCTCCCCTCACCCCACTGCCAGCCACCCTCTCCTCCACCTCTCCTCCCTTTCCGGCCACCACTCCCCCCCCCCTCACCTCCCATTTTCGACCATCCCCTTCATTTTCACTGTATTTTCCGACCACACCCCGCTCCCCGTGAAACCCCCAAACCAACAATCCCTAAACCGAAAAAGGTGAGAAATTGATGTATAAAAAAAGAAGAATTGGAAGATTGAGAAATTAAGGGTTCGGTGGGGGTGGGTTTCGGATCTTGGTGGGGGTGAGAGGATGGTTATGGCAGGTTTCGGGTTTGAAAGAAGTGGGTTTTTGGATCTTGGTGGTATGGTGGTTTTGGTGGTTGGTATGGTGTTTTCGGTGGGTTGGTATGGTGGTTTTGGTGTTTTTGGTGGGTTGGTATGGTGGTTTCGGTGTTTTCGATGGGTATGTATGGTGGTTTCGTTGGTTGGTATGGTGATTTCGGTGGTTTTGGTGGTTGGTGTGTTGGTTTATGTGGTGGTTGTTCATTGCTGGTGGTATACATAGGTGGTGGTGCAGTAGGTGGAAGTGACGGTGGTGAAGGTTAAGGTGTAGGTAGCGATAATTCTAACGGCGTTGAAGGTCGCCGCCGCCGGGGGATTGATTGGGCGCCGGCCGCTGGCAGGGGAGGGGGTGGTTGGTGGGGAGGAGGGTTGGCAGTGGTGGGAAAGGGTTTTTTTTTTTATAAAAATTGTCAAAATTAAAAAATTAAAAAAAAAACTTGATCAATGATTTAATGATAAGTGGATTTTTACCTGGTATAACAGGTAAGGTGACCTGTTGGGTTCATTTTGGGAGAAAAAAAATACAAACTTATGTTTATTTTTGGAAGATTTAAAGGCTGGTCCATTTTGGGGGAATGGGGCAAAAGTTGGTTTGTTTTTAAATTTTCCAATTTATTATAATATTATTAATTAATTTTTAACAATACTAAATTTTATTATTATTCAATTTGATTATTACTTGATTGTCTTTTTATGGTACTAGTTGTCACTACTCTACTACTTATACCTTAATAAACCTTAGATCTAACAGCGTTTGCAATAATATTTGTTTAATTAAAAAGTTTTGACTAATAATTAAGCTTAGTCGACAGTGGAACATCCGACGATCTCAACTCCTGGCTTTACCAAGGTAGCTAACTCCAACCTTGTCTTTCTTAGACCAGCAGGCACAACACATATCTAATCGTTTCCTTCTTTAGACTCTATATATATAAACAATCTATATTGTGTTTATCATAATCTTATAAGATAGAAAATAATACATTTGAGATATAATTTAAGGTTGGAGAGGATAACATTCTCTTCTGAAAAAAAAAAATTATTTAAATTGAAAAGATTACAACACTCACACATTACAACACTAGAATTGAAAAGCTTAAAATACATGAAATGAAATAGATTTCTATGCATTAAGAGATATAGAGATCAATCTTTCTCATAAGGCGAGTTTTTTTTTTTTTCCATCTTTAGGGGACTTTTTAAGATTTTCAGAAAGATTTTACCAAACTCTCTTCGGCTCTGCCTTTCACTCTTTGCCTAAAAACCCTTTATATAGAAAATACCTTGCTTACAAAGTCACGTAGGAGTAGGATATATATCCTTTAATTTTTACACATTATACCTTTCATTCTAATAACTTAGTGAACAAATTTTGTCCGCTCTTTTTACAAAGTGAACATGGCTATAGTAAACTCAAGTTACTTGTATATGATTACTTTAGCTAGTGGAGCTCATTCTTCCACCATTTTATCTATCATCATTTCTTGCAGGTCTTCACTATTTTTGTTGTCCAAACAATTTTTATAGATGAGTCTTCTGTTATTTCTTCTTTGATCTATACAAAACTCTTGGACACATTTAGCAGCGTATGAATCATTCCAAGTCACAAAGATTTCTATCAGGTATATAGTCCCTAACAGGTAGCGTGCTATGATTTCGCATTTGTTTGACACCCGTGATTATATAAGAAGCCAAATCAGGATGAAGACCACGTTAGAAGAATCTTTATTCTTGGGGGAGATTCACGTTCAGCTATAACTCTATAATGTTATGTACAGTTGTACTATACGTAAAAGACTTCCATTATGAAAATGGCAATTTGCAAGTTGCATAAAAAACCTAAAGAAGGAACAACCACCAACCGCGTTACAAATCAATTTAAGTTTGACACTGTGCTATATACTCTTTGCATTCATATTATATACGAGTAAAAACAACAAGATAGTGGAAATATTTTACTTTGAATGAAACAAACACAATATTAGAAGTAAGTTGTAGTGAATGAGTTTTCTAGAATTAGGATATTTGATAAAAGTTGTCCCTTAATAACTTTCCAAAATCATCAAATATTAGCATATCATTAATTATAAATTTATAACTCCGTAAAATACACGGACAATGCAATAACTATTCTATATAAAAAGAGAACATAAGCAAAAGGTAAAATAACAAACGGCTATCTTTGTATGGAGTACTTTTTAAAAAAATTTAGTGTAGAGAGAGGCTCTAGGATGAATGTAAATAATTTATACGAGATTTGATATTTGGATTTGAGTATCACCTTTTAAAACATTAAATCAACCGAGCCGGTTGATCATTCACCCACTTTGTACGGAGTATTTAGTAACAAAAGAATGACAAAACCTGTGGGTGGAGAGGCCAATTCGCCCAGTTGGCGCCCACACTACATTATTGCTTAACTTGGCTCTATGCTTAGGCTTTACTTCATTATAACAACTCTATTCCAATTTCGGCTAACTATCAGTCAACTAAGATAGAACTTCCATAAAGTTATACAATTGAAACACGGTTCCACTCTATTTCAAATCATGTATTGAACCTCTTAGATTCATATAAATTTGATCAGAAAAAACTGTATATAGTTGCACATTGAGTGAGCTGAACAAACTCGTTTCAACGAACAATAATGTCGTCCCAATATACGATTTTATCTTATGTTCTACTGATAGTCTCCCTTACAGCAACTGCTGTTTTGTCAGCAGACAGTGGCCTGCAGGTTGAACTAGAAGCTTTGAAGGCGTTCAAAAACTCGATCACCAACGACCCTCTGAGTCAATTCTTAGGCTGGAATAGCAGCAGTCATCACTGCAACTGGACTGGCATATCCTGTGACCCATCTACGAGCAATGTGATTGTGATATCCCTGATTGAGAAGCAGCTCCAAGGAAAGATCTCGAGTTTTGTTGGTAACTTGTCGAAACTTCAGGTTCTTGATCTAACCTCTAATGCTTTCTTTGGTCAAATTCCTGGTGAACTTGGAAAATGTTCACAGCTTATAGAACTCACTCTCTTTGATAATTCTTTTTCTGGCAATATTCCACCACAACTAGGCAATCTTTGGAACTTGCAATCACTAGACTTAGGAAACAACTTTCTTGATGGAATTATCCCTGATAGTATCACAAACTGCATAAACTTAGGTGCACTTGGGCTGAACTCCAATAAATTTACTGGTAAGATTCCGTCGAACATTGGAAATCTGGAATCTCTTCAAGTTTTTATTGGTTATAACAACAGCTTTGAAGGTCCAATACCTGATTCTGTAGGAAGGCTGACGACATTGCGAGTTTTAGACTTTAGTCAAAACAAATTATCAGGTAGAATTACTTCTTGGATAGGGAACTTGACAAGTTTAGAAACGCTTCAGCTTTTTGAGAACTCGTTGTTTGGAGAAATTCCGCCTGAAATTGGGCAGTGCAAGAACCTTACCCTTCTGAACATTTATAGCAATAGTTTTGTAGGAAAAATCCCTCCTGAACTTGGGAATTTAGTTAACCTGAAAGAATTAAGGTTGTACAAAAATAAGTTGACTTCAGTGATTCCAAAGTCCTTAATCAACTGTGATTCATTGACACATTTGGAGATTTCAATGAATGAGTTAAGTGGGAAAATACCTTTTGAAATTGGGTTTTTACCGTCGTTAGAGATGTTGATGTTGCACTCTAACAATTTCACTGGTTCAATTCCTTCTTCTTTAACCAACCTGAAGAACCTGACATATTTCTCAGCAAGTTTCAATTTCCTTACAGGAGAAATACCATCCGATATCGGGAAGCTTTATAACTTGAAGAACCTTACCTTGAACCAGAACCTACTAAGTGGCCCAATTCCTTCTAGTATAACCAATTGTACACAACTTCTTGCTGTAAGCCTTAGTTATAACAGGTTAACTGGTGAGCTCCCACTTGGTTTAGGGCTGTTAACTAACATGACATTCTTTTCGGTAGGAAGAAATTCCATGTTTGGTAACATACCAGATGATATTTTTGACTGCACTAGTCTTGAAACTCTTGATTTGGGGCTAAACAACTTCAGTGGACCGCTGAAACCAAGTATTGGGAAAATGAGTAATCTGAGGAGGCTGCAACTTCATTCAAATTCTCTTACAGGGAAGATTCCAGCAGAAATTGGTAATCTTAGCAGGTTATTTACACTACAGATAGACAGAAACAGGTTGTCAGGCCGAATACCAAGTGAAATCTCAAAGCTCTCTCTCCTCCAAGATCTTGCCTTGCATGACAATGGACTAGAAGGTGAAATTCCAGAGGAGTTATTCCAACTCAAACAGCTTACTATACTAGAGTTGCAGAACAATCAGTTCACTGGTCAAGTCTCATATTCCATCTCAAAACTCGAGCTTCTTTCAACCTTGAATCTGGGAGGAAATAATTTCCATGGGCGCATTCCATCAGGCATGGCTAAACTTAGCCGTCTAACAATGTTGGATCTTTCTCACAACAATTTCAGTGGGTCAGTTGCAGGACTAGTTATTGCAAACATGAAGGGATTGCAAACTTACCTCAACTTATCACACAATTCTCTGTCAGAAAAAATTCCTGAAGAAATTGGCATGTTGGAGATGGTACAGTCCATCGACATGTCACACAATAATTTCTCAGGACTTGTTCCAGCAACACTCAAAGGCTGCAGAAACCTGCTGAACCTTGATTTATCAGCGAATGAGCTTTCTGGTTCACTTCATGAGGGTATGTTTGATGAGACGAATCCTCTTACAAGCATGAATCTATCAAGAAACCAGCTCAATAGTCAGATTCCTGCAAGTTTGGCAAAGCTGAGGCAACTGAATTCACTTGACCTTTCACAAAACCAATTAGATGGGCCGATCCCAGAAAAGCTCAATGACCTTTCAAGGTTGAAATTTCTTAATCTCTCCTACAATCATCTTGAAGGTGCTATTCCTCAAAATGGTGTCCTCCAAAACTTCCCTGTATCTAGTTTTTCTGGAAACAAAGGGTTGTGTGGCACCAAACTTCATCGCTCTTGCACCAAGAAGAGCATCTTCAATTCTTTGAGAAGAAAAACATTGTTAATTTTGATACCCCTTTTGTGTGCATCAGTATTATTACTTCTTATAATTGTCACCCTGCTTTATAAGCAGCGACAACGCAATCAAAAGAGAAGTATCAGGGAAGTTGAGGGACTTGAGACACCTGAGATAGATAATGCAGGAGCTTTAACATTGAAGAGATTCAATTCAAGGGATATAGAAGTTGCTACTGATAACTTCAGTGAAAGCCGTGTTCTTGGTAGCAGTAATCTAAGCACTGTCTACAAGGGAACATTGCAAGATGGAATAATTGTAGCTATAAAGAAGCTGAACTTGGTACAATTTGCAGCAGAATCTAACAAGTGTTTCTACAGAGAAGCCAAAATCTTGAGCCAGCTAAAACACCGAAACTTAGTCAAGGTTGTTGGCTATGCTTGGGAGAGCAGAAAGTTGAAGGCTTTAGTTCTAGAATACATGGAAAATGGAAATTTAGAACAGATCATTCATGATCCTTCAGCAAACCACTCAAATTGGACTTTATCAAAGAGAATTGATGTGTGTATCTCGATAGCTAAAGGATTGGCTTACTTGCATTCAGGTTACGACATTCCCATAATTCACTGTGACTTGAAGCCTTCAAATATTCTCTTGGACAAAGATTGGGAAGCTCATGCCAGCGATTTTGGAACTGCTCGAATGCTGGGTGTTCATCTTCCCAGTGGTCTCAGCAGTACCACAGTGTCAGCATTCAAAGGCACAATTGGCTACATGGCACCAGGTAGTTCTTCTGCACCAGTTCTCTGTCTATTAAGCAATTCATCAGTTGCATATACATAAACTTTATAGTTATTCATTTCCTGAATTGCTGTTTAGACAGGACACAGTTGCTAAGCTTAACTATATTCTTTCTGCAGAGTTTGCGTATATGAGGACTCTTACAACCAAAGTAGATATATTCAGCTTTGGAGTTATAATCATGGAGTTCCTCATGAAGCAAAGGCCAACAGGTCTTACAGAAGAAGGTGGATCACCGCTCACCTTGCGTCATCTGGTAGAAAAGGCAATGGCCGAAGACAGGCCACTTAGTGTTATTGACCCTGATCTATCTTCAAGTATCACAAGAAAAGAAGAAGCGATTGTCAGAGAAATTCTTAAACTAGCATTGTCCTGTACCTCCCTTAATCCTGAAAATCGACCTGACATAAACTTGGTGTTGTCGTGTCTTTTTAAGCTAGATAGTCCCATAAGCTGTGAAAACCATGACATCCATTCGTCAAAGTAGATTGTGGCATGAGTAAGAAATTTTTCTCTGATAAGAAGTCCTGTTATGATTTTATGAATGGTGATTTTCCATCTTAACATGTTTCACTTTACTC
Organism: Chenopodium quinoa; assembly: GCF_001683475.1. Taxonomy (NCBI): domain Eukaryota; kingdom Viridiplantae; phylum Streptophyta; class Magnoliopsida; order Caryophyllales; family Amaranthaceae; genus Chenopodium; species Chenopodium quinoa. The sequence continues at coordinate 7,601,540 of NW_018742951.1, forward strand.
ACATAATATTTTTGTGTACGGTGATTTTTCATCTTGTCATTTTCAAATTTTTCTCGATTTATTTTTTAATGAGAGGTGTTCATGATTACTACTTCTATGCATTGCACAAAACTACATTGATCCATTTAACTCCAAATTATGGAAAAAAAAAAAAGTCTAGATAATAATTGCTGTTTCACAAGAAATAGTTCATGTAGTTATTACAGGTACAACTGTCAATCAGTTAGAACAGAAGCCAAAGTTAGAAACTGCAGATTCAAAAAAAATCAGGCTTAAATTACCTCTTTCAGTTTCAAACTCAAACTCACTACTGACTAATTTCAAACACAAAAGATCTAGTCATCAAAGGAGGAGCATAAAGAGGCAATCCTAGCTAGAAGCTACCTCAGCTTCTTCTATAAAAGTTACCTCTGAGCCTCTGGGGAAATATATAAAATGATTCTACTACATACTACGTAGATCAGAGTCATTTTTAGCATTATGTCTGTACATTACTACATACGGAGTAGTTGTTATGGCGTTGGTATCATATTGTCGTCAATGATTGTTCATATTGTCCTCATCTCCCATGATTGAGGATATATATAAGTGCTCTTCCCTATTTCCAAAATCCTAATTTAATATATGAGTATGCGATTATTAACCCCAAGATGCAACCTGTAAAAAAAACACTCCAATTATCTCGTAAAAAATTCATGTCTCTATGTACTCAAACTATTCTACAAGTTCTTTGGTCAATTCCATTCCAGCTTCAGAAAATTGTACTTGTATTTATTATGAATACACTCCAGGAACTTAAGCAAGAAAATTAAGCAATCTGCAGTATTTGACTCGCCTATACTTCAGGAATTCAACATGCTCATTGTTTATATATACTACTTGTAGAGTATACTTCGATGCAACTTGTCAGGGAAAGAACTTTCCGCAAATATTAAACTTGAAACTGGTTATATTCGTTACTCCCGATCTATTTTACATTTTGTAAAATATGATGTTAAATAAGTTTATCAACACCCATTTTTCTGTCTAAACCATGACATTCATTCATCAAAGTAGATTGTGGAACGAGGATTATTATTTAATCTTATAAGAAGGTGCTGTGGATTGTGATTTTCCATCTTAACACTCCAATTATCTCATAGACATTTCATGTCTCTTCGTACTCGAATTATTCTAGAAGTTCTTTGGTCAATTCCTTGCACCAGGAAAGCTGTTCCGGCTTCAGAAAATAATGCTTAAATTATTCTAGAAGTATTGATTATGAATTCATTCCAGGAACTTACACAAAGAATATTAAGCAACATGCAGTATTGGACTTACCTAGACTTCAGGAATATCACATGTTCATTGTATATACCAGTGAAGTATACTTCGGGAAAAAAAAAAAAAATGCAACTTGTCAAAGAAAACTGGTTGTAGCAACTTACCACTCACATTTGTACGGGAACAAGTTGAAAAGACGCATATTAATTCTTAGCTTGCTAATCATATCAAACCTGCAGGAGACGATAAATGTATGTTCCTGATGAGTTAAATTCCGCGATCCACTAACTCTTAGTGTCAATCTACTTCATGTGGATAAATGTAGGAAGCAACAGGGTCAAGGTCAAGATGATGATCACAATCATAATCAGCAGTTAAGAAGAATTAAACAATGTAATTAGCCATTGTATATTACCTGCACTACCAGACAAAATACATAGGGTGCTGGTGTAGGATCTGAGGATGATGTCCTCTGGAAATAACCTACAGTTTTATCAGTTTGTATAGCAAGGGCAAACATGAACCATATAGCAATTTGCTGAGATACCTTGCTGCTGATATCAGTAAAAGGGCATTGTTGACTAAAAAGTCATAAACGTCGGGCTAACAGGCTTCTAGTTTTTTTTTTGTTTTTTTTAATCTTATACAGCAATTTGCTGAGATACCTTGCTGCTGATATCAGTATAATCTCATGCATCAAGCAGCAAAAAACCAGTAGTATAAATAACAATCACACCATCACTTTAAAGCATTCACCACTAGAAAGTTAAAAAAATGGCATTCCAAAGTTTTGTTTACTTCCCCACTTTTATTATAATTCTATATAGAATAGCAACAACTGTTATATCAGTAAAAACTAACTTTCAGGTTGAATTAGAAGCCTTACAGACCTTCAAGAAATCCATCACTATAGATCCTCTTGATTCATTGTCCAACTGGACTACCACAAAACACCATTATTGCAATTGGACCGGCATTTCCTGTGATACATTTACAAACAATGTTGCTGAAATAAATCTTAGAAAGAAGAAGATCGGAGGAAGACTATCCGGTTCCTTGGGGGCCCTATCTCACCTTCAGGTACTTGATCTATCCTCTAATTTATTCTATGGTCCGATTCCTTCAGAGCTGGGAAACTGTTCCCAGCTCATGCAGTTGAGCCTTTCTGATAATGTCCTCTCTGGACCAATACCGTCAGTGTTGGGAAATCTCCCAAACTTGACATACCTAGACTTGGGAAACAATTCCTTCACCGGAAGCATCCCAGACAGTATTGCAAACTGCACATCCTTGGAGCAAATTGGGTTGAGTTCAAACAATCTTACAGGTAAAATTCCACCCAACATTGGAAATTTAGCTAGTCTCCAAGTCGTTATTGCTCATACAAATAATTTAGAAGGTTCTATACCTGAATCCATAGGAAAGTTGACAGCATTAAGGACTTTAGATCTCTTCCTAAACAAACTATCTGGGGTAATACCAGCAACATTAGGCAACCTGCCTAATTTGACATATCTAAACTTAGGAAACAATTTCTTAACTGGAAGTATCCCTGAAAATTTCTTCAATTGCACATCTTTGGAACAACTTTCACTCATTCATAATAATCTTACTGGAAAAATATCATCTAAGATAGGAAATTTAGCTTACCTCCAAATTTTCTTTGCTTATTCCAACAGATTAGAAGGTTCGATACCTGAAACTATTGGGAAGTTAACAGCATTGACTGCATTAGACCTTAGTGGAAATCAGTTATCTGGAATAATTCCTCCCAGCATAGGAAACTTGATAAACATACAAACCCTACATCTCATGGAGAATAAACTTACCGGAAATATACCACCTGAAATAGGCCGCTGCAGAAATCTAACTAATCTGATTTTGTACAGCAACAAAATAGAAGGCAGCATCCCTCCAGAGTTGGGTAATTTACGTAACCTGCAAGACCTAGCACTATATAATAACAAATTAACTTCTATAATCCCCAAGTCCTTAGCGAACTGCAAACTTTTGACAACCTTAGAAATTTCAAACAATCAACTAAGCGGAATTATACCTCCTGAGATTGGATCTCTACCATCCTTGGAAGTGTTGTTTCTGCAGGTGAACAAACTGACAGGCCCAATTCCGTCTTCTTTGACCAATCTAACAAACTTACAACTATTTTCAGCAAGTATGAATTTCCTCACAGGGAAAATACCATCTGATATTGGAAAACTTCTTAACTTGAAGGACATTAGTCTGAATGACAATCTATTAAGTGGCTCAGTCCCTAGTAGCATTACCAATTGTTCGAATTTACTCGCTATCAGCTTATCTTATAACATGTTAACTGGGAGGATACCACAAGGTTTAGGGCGGTTGTCCAACATCACATTTTTTTCTGTTGGATACAATTTCTTGTCTGGAGATATTCCAGATGACCTCTTTGATTGCTCCAATCTTGAAACCTTAGATTTAAGCACTAATAATCTAAGTGGGCCTCTGAATCAAAGGGTGGGGGAACTAAGCAAGTTAAGAAAGTTGCAACTTTTTCATAATTCGTTTACTGGGAATATTCCACCAGAGATAGGTAATTTAACAATGCTGATCAGCCTAATACTCCACACAAATAGGTTCACAGGCCAAATTCCTCCCGAACTCTCCAGGCTCTCGCTCCTTCAAGCCCTTACTTTGAATGATAATGCAATGGAAGGTGAAATCCCACAGGAGTTTTTTCGACTAAAACAACTAAACATTCTTAAGCTACAAAATAATCAGTTTAGAGGTCCAATCTCAGAGTCTTACTCTGAATTGAAGCTTCTTTCAACTTTAATCCTAAGTGGAAACAATTTCCAAGGTTCCATTCCAAGACACATATTTGAACTAAGCCCGCTGTTATCACTTGATATCTCCCACAACAATTTAACCGGGCCAATAATAGCAGGCATGAAAAGCTCACTAATGTACCTGAACCTATCACACAATTCTTTGTCAGAAACAATTCCTGAAGATATCGGCAAACTGCAGATGGCAGAAGTCATCGACATCTCACATAATGATTTGTCAGGAACAATTCCTGAAACAATTAAGAATTGCAGGAACTTACTCATCCTTGATATGTCAAATAACAAGCTATCTGGCCCCCTTGGTGAGATATTATCTGATATGGAGTACCTCACAAACTTGAACCTGTCACAAAACCAAATCAATGGTAAGATTCCGGCTAGTTTGGCTAATCTAAAACATCTAAGTGCAGTTAACCTTTCATGGAACCACTTGGAAGGTGAAATCCCTGAGAATTTCAGTGCTCTCTCCAGCTTAAAACATCTGAACTTATCTTACAATCAACTTGAAGGCCCTGTTCCACAATCCGGTGTATTTAAGAACATGCCAGAATCCAACTTAGCAGGAAACAAAGGTCTATGCGGAACCAAATCTCTTGGTTTGTGTACCGAAAGAAGCCATGGCCAGTCTCGGCACAGTCTGTCAAGGAAAACGCGGCTGATTATGATACCTCTAGTTTGTATTTCAGCATTGCTGCTTTTTCTAATAGCAATCATGTCTTATAAACATTACCAGAAGAAAAGGAAACTAAAAAAACGTGAGACTTGTAACGTAGATTACACTGCAGCTTTAGTCCTTCAAAGATTTGAAACAAAAGATATAGAAACAGCAACTGAATTCTTTAGTGAACACAACATCATCGGCAGCAGCAATTTAAGCACTGTGTACAAGGGCAGATTGGAAGATGGACAGATCGTAGCTGTAAAGAAGTTGAACTTGCAGCAATTTGCAGCAGAATCTGACAAGTATTTTAATAGAGAAGCGAAGGTTCTAAGTCAGCTGAGGCACAGAAACTTGGTCAAAGTTATTGGTTATGCATGGGAAAGCAGGAAATTGAAGGCTTTAGTTCTTGAATACATGGAGCAAGGAAATTTAGATAAAATCATCCATGATCCTTCAGTAGATCGCTCAACGTGGACCCTGTCAAAGAGAATTGATGTTTGTATCTCAATTGCTGAGGCCATAGCTTATTTGCATTTAGATTATGACTTCCCCATTATTCACTGTGACTTGAAGCCTTCAAATATTCTCTTGGACGGAGACTGGCAAGCTCATGTTGGTGACTTTGGAATGGCGCGAATGCTAGGTGTTCACCTCAACTATGGTGACAGCGCTTCTACTGCATCAGCATTTGAAGGCACAATAGGCTACATGGCACCAGGTAATTCTACCCCTAAGTCAGTCTTTTCTGTAGTTGTCTTTACACTATAAGGTCTTTGCCAATATTAAATATTCATTACAAAGCTAGCAACAAATAATCATGCTTTTCCTATTTTCCAATACAAATTAGTCCAGAAAATTATATTCATTATTGAGTCTAGGCACTCCACCCATTGATATAAATATACGAACAAAACAAAAATCTCATAACTACATCATCTAATAACTAACTGTGTAGGAATAATGTCACTGATGTTATGTCAAAAAGCACAAAAGCTTGTATGATTCTATGATGGGTTGTCGTTCCACTTCTCTCAAAATACATCTCAAAAATCGTCAATTGCTAAATCTAACAACTGCTATAAAAAGTTAGGATAATTTATTCATCAATTCAGAGGAAACATATATAATGCAAGTAGCTAGAATACAGAATCAGAACAAGATAACCTCATACTAGCCAAAGTACCTAATCTAGTTTTATAATTAACAAAAGCTATTCGCTGCATTCATATTTTCAGCATAGCAGTTAATTTAATTAAGCTACACATACTTGAGCTTCCATCAACCAGTTCAAGACATCCAAGCAACATAAACTTCGATGAAGTTATTGTCAAAAAGCTAATTTTGGCATTGTTCAAGTAATATCTGATGTGATGAAGTCCTTCGCTTCCTGCTGAAAACATGTTGCATTGTCAATTTATCATAAAACAAGTCTCTTATTCTGCCATAAATGTTTTTATCTGCAGAATTTGCTTATATGAGGACTGTTACCACCAAAGTTGATATATTCAGCTTCGGAGTAATAATCTTGGAGTACCTTACAGCACAAAGGCCAACAGGTCTTGCAGAAGAGGACGGATTACCAGTCACCTTGAACAACATTGTAGAAAGGGCCATTGCAGAAAACAAACTACTTCAGGTTATAGACCCAGCTCTAGTTTCAAACATTACTGAAAATCAAGAAAAGGCAGCAGAAGAGCTTCTGAAACTAGCCCTTTTCTGCACCTCGTCTGCTCCTGAACAACGACCTGATATAAAATCTCTGCTAACTTCACTAAAAAAGCTTAAGGTACAGCAGAATCGTCAAGATTGACAATATTGCCCAACTAGAGAGGGGTATGAAATGATGCCGTTATTTCGTTGTTTTCTTGGATTAAAGAACATAAACAACAAGACAGAACAATGGAGCATTAATGTTACTACATTGATTTAAAATTAAGCTCAACCATGCTTTTCCTTTACCAACAGTTATGTCATATGATAAAATTATGTACACAGATTATTGTATCTTCTTTTTATCGATGGTATTCAAATAAATTATAATGTATGCTTTTGCTTGATTGAAGAAACTGTGCATCTTATGTTCAAGCATATCCGAGTTTTCTTAGAAAATTATAAATTCACAATCAGAAAGAAGGTTTAAAACCATCTCCAACGCTGAGACTCAACTTTTTGAATGAATATTAAAATACAAAATGAGTTGTTTTTCACATCCAATGGTAATACTCAACCCACTTCTCAATTTAGCAACTCATGTAATATATAAGTGAACTGCTAAATATCGCCCGCAAATCTCTACATAAAGCCCACAAATTTGAAGTGAAATGACACTTTTGCCCACAAATTAAAAAACACACTCTCATTTTCTCTCTACTCTCATTTTCTCTCTCTAAATTTTTTTTTAAATGTCGAGGCGGCAAGGCAAGGAACTGGTAACACCGGTGGCGGAGGGAAGGCGGTCTCGCGGTGGAAAGGTATTTTTAAATTTAAAAAAAAAAACAAAATAAAAGCGGGAGTTGGCGGCAGAGCCACGGTGGCGGCGCCTTACCCAAACGCCAGGGCCACGGTGGCGGCGCCTAGGCAGGATGTCTGGGCCACGGCGGTGGCGTCTTACGTGGACGCCGCCACCGTGGCCTAGGCGTCCTGCCCGGGCGCCGCCACCGTGGCTCTGGCGTCTAGGTAAGGCGCCGCCCCCTTTTTTTTAATTTTTTTTTTCGTTTTTTTTTAAAATAAAAAATTTTCGGGTTTTTTTTTTCATTATTTTTTTTTTGGGAATTTTTTCCAGTTTTTTTTAATTTTTTTTTATTTTTTTGTTTTGTTTTCTTTTTTTGTTTTGTTTCAATTTTTTTGGTTATTATTTTTTTGTTTTTTTTTTGTTTTTTCTTTGTATTTTTGATTCTTCTGTTTTTGTTTATCTTTTTCATTTTTTTGTTTGTTGTTTATATTTTTTTGTTTTTTTGTGACACACGACCATGGAGAATTTTAAATATGAAATGGCTATACATCGTGCCATGTCACCGTCTAGAGTCTTCGAGAGAGTTCTTGATGTCGTTCTTTTGAGTGTCAATTGCCTTGTTTATTCTCACGAATAGTGTATCCAGAGCAGAGGTGGAAGAATCAATCCAGTCCTTCGAAGCTCTATGAGCGCTCTCAACTCTACATGTTGTAGTGTTTCCAAAATGAAGAACTTGGTTTGTCCAATATTTGACAAACTTTTCCCTCTGAGGTATCCACTGCTGCATGACTTAGTTTACTATTGCCGGGCACCATTGGTACGCATCTTTGAACTGCTCCAACGTTCGATCGTACTCTGCCTCCGTGGTAGCTTGCAGGATCTTCCGCCACTTACCATTTACCAATCTCTCTGCAAAATCTAAATTCTTGTTGAAAAATTTGTAGGCTTTGACTTTCACACAGTTGTTGATGTGCCATGTGCACAGTAAATGGCTCGACTCCGGAAACAGCTCCGCTATAGGGGCAAAGAGACCTCCCTCATAATCACTGGCGATGGCTGATGGCTAAACATTTGGGCCGATGTAATTTCTCAACTTCTCCAACACCCAACAGTAACTCGCAGCCGTCTCATCCTTGATGACTGCATAACCAATCAGAAAGTTCTGGTTCGTTGGAGCCATCCTAACCATCTCAACTAGTGGGAACTTGTACTTGTTTGTCTTGTACGTTGAATCGATCAAAATCACAGATGGCCAAGACGTGACCATATCAGCACAATCAAGATGCACAAGGAATAAATGAGTCACCTCCGATGTGTCTTCATCAGATTTAAACCAGAATAGGTAACCACATGCTTATGCCTGGTGTAGAAGCTACTGTATAGGGTTCCTTCCCTTTAACCGTTCAAACCTCAATTTCTGTCTGACGTTGTAGATGTGTCTTCGATTTGGCTGGTCTTCAGGAAATTTTTCTTACACAAATGCCAATATTTTAGCAGGCTTCACTTGAGCATCACTCATTTCTTTAACAACTAGCTTTGCAGCAGGACTTAGGCCGCTTAACTGTCGATGACCCACTTCATATACTATCATCTCATGGTTGTGATACCCCCATTTAGAGTAACCCTTCACTTCCCAACCGTCACAACTTTGGTGTTGTCGAACCTTTACTTTAAACTCACACCCACAACCTTTCCGCTTTGTATCAAACCGAATTGCTGTACTGAAATCTTGTTCCTCCCTTTTGCGATAACGGTCGCATCTCAAAATGCGATCCATTCTACCATCCCGTTGAGATTTATGAGTTGCTACTACTAAACAAAAACCAAATCTAATTGCAACCTGTTTTGCCCAATCAATCGCTTGTTGAGCATCTTTGAAGGGACCATCATGTACAAAAATCTCACTATAATCATTTCCGTCTCCACCATAATCCTGCAACAATGACATATTATTTTTAAATACATATAATTATATTAATATTAAATTAATACATTTAACACAAAATTTCCACATAAGTAATTTCTAAATTTTTTTATTTGTAAATTTCATTTCTATATTTAACGCATAATACATTTATTTTCCAAATGTACACAAAATTAACACAAAATTAACACATAAGTATGTAAAAGTATTCATACACATACAAAATTAAAACATAATTTTTTTTTTTTTGAAATTATTAAGACATATATAATTTCATTGTTAAAATTAAAACATAATTTTATTAACACATATTTAAAACATAATTTCAAATTAAAACATAATTTTGTTTTTTTTTTTAAAAAAAAATTATTAACACATATTTAAAACATAAATTTACACATACAAAATTAAAACATAATTTTTTTTTTTTTTTGAAATTATTAACACATATTTAATTTCAAATTTATCAAAGTTAAAAAACATAAAAAAAAAACAAAAACAAAAATAAAAACAAAAACTTTAAATAAAATTTAAACAAAAAAAAATTACGAAATGTGGCGGTGGCATCTGGCCAGGACGCCGCCACTGTGGCTGTGGCGCTTGATCGGTTCGCCGCCACCGTGGTTGTGGAGCCTTGCTGGGACGCCACAACCGTGGCTATGACGTTCCAGCCAGACGCCACTACCATGGTAGCGGTGTCCTGGCCAGGCGCCACCACCACGGTGGCAGCGGTCAGGCCATATGCCGGCCAGCATTTCGTAATTTTTTACGAAAGTACCACGTATTCTGGAGATGATGACGGCTCTCCGGTGTCCCTCGACGATCCAGTCCTGCTCCACATTTTTCGTGAGAGATAATTACATTTTTGGTAAAAATTAAAAAAAGGGCAAAAGCGTCAAAGTAAAAATAATTGTGGGCTTTATGTAGAGATTTGTAGGCGATGTTTAACAAATCCCTTTTCTGGTTCCCTCTAAGGTTTCTTCCTTGAGAGGGTTTTTCTAGCTTTCATTGCTAGTTTTTTTTTATTTTTTTATTTTTTTTAAAGGTTTTTCTTTACTTTCTCCCTCTTCTCTCTTTCATTCTTCTAGTCCCAATTGTGAATCTTTATAGGGGCTTCCACTAGTGTTTTTACCGGTGGTAATTACATCGGTGGAAGCCCCTAAATCTTTTGAATTACTTTTAATAAATGAATCTCATCTTTAAGATGGTGGTTATACTATTAGGCTTAATTTTTTTATTTGTTCGTCTGCTGCGAAGGATTGAAGATTTAAGGTTTCATAATCTCCGGAAGAATCAATAAGACCATATGAGTATTTTCATTCAAACAACTATTCATCAATGGATTTCAACCCGAATTAGTGCTAACTCATAGATGGTATTGCTTCGCATGAAGTTTTTTTTATTAAGGCGATCATTGATCGAATCTACGATGTAATTAGTTTTGAAGTGATTTGTACTTCTGTTGGACTTTTAGATTTCAAAGGAATTGGTTGTAAGTGCCGGTTGGCTATTTTTTACTAATGAAATCTGTTTTCTTCAATTCTAGTAAAAAAAAATAAAAAAGATGTTCAACGTTCGTTTATGATAAATTTAAAGGAAAAATTGAAACTAATAATCCCACTTTACGTGTTTTTCCGAAAACAATCCTACCTTTCAATATTCCAAAAATAGTCCCACCTTTGACATCAACATTCTTTTAAAAAACCTTTTGACCTCCAACCTGTTTTACAGGTTAATTTTTTTTCTTCATAAATCTATCTCTTAGATCTTAACGACCACCACCTCACTGCCACCATTGCCACCCCCTTCCTCACCTCCCTGCAGCTATCCCCACCTCCCATGCATTCCCCCTCCTTATTAGTCACCTCCCCACTACCACCAAAACCACCATCTCTCCTTCAACCAATGCTAGCCTTCTATCACCACCATCCCAACCTACATCTCACCTCGTCACAGCTACAAGCCACATCATCTTACGACTCAATTTTCATTCGAATTTTTGTTGACTACTGTAAATTAACTTTATTTTTTATTCAATTAAAAAAATTATACCCATTTTATTCAAGAATAAGCTCATAGGCCGCTTTAATAGAGACTCAAGAGCGTAACTATAAAGGGGCTGACAGGGGCCTGACCCTTTGACCCAACCCCATGGCCCATATTTTTGTTATTTGGCCCTTCTAGATTTTTTGGATATATAGAAATGAGCCCCTTAAGTTATTATTGAAATTCTTTAGCTCAGATGGTAAATTGGCATAAAATTAATACAGAAGGTTTAAGGTTCAATTTTTTTTAGCATAGACAAAAATGGCTCTTTAACTCTTTTATTTTAGATTCTACAAGCTTCCTCGTAACTTCAACCATATTAGATCTTTCATCTTTTTTTTTTTCAATCTTCTACTTAAATTCAATCGTGTAATCTTTTTTTTCCTTTTATAGATTACCACCTTTATTCTACAAATTTGATTTTTTTTTTTCTAATTGTGCAGTGATAATTGGCCTTTAGATTAACGTTTTTTTATATGATATGATAGGTATAATCATGAAATCAATAACTCTTAAATTTTTAAAGTGCATGAGTGGTTGATAGTCAATAAGTGAATTTTACACTGGTTTTATATATAGAAAATGAGATTGCTAATAATTTTAGCATGGAATTTATTATTCAACTGTCGCCCCCTCTAGCTTAAAAATCCTTGTTCTACCCTAGAATAACTCATAGTAAGCATCAATGGAGGAAAGAGAAGGGGAAGGGTGGGGCTAGGTTAGGCCGATGGGGGAGGGGGGGTTTTCCATGGGGGGTGGGGCGCAAGCGGGAGAAAGAGGAAAAAGAAGAGGAAGGCTAGGCCTTTTTAGATTTTAAGGTCTTTTTTAACCACAAATAAAACGACACATTACAAATCACCTCCTCTAACTGGTTACTAACCTCACAAAACGAACATGCCCCATTATCTCTCAATTTTGAACAAAACTTGTTTATCACATGACATTTTAGTAAATGAATCAATAACTTTAGGAAAAATACACTTTAATAATCCCAACTATGGGTAGGGGTAAAAGTTCGGTTTTCGGTTTGGTTTATAGGCCAAACCGAAACCGAGCCACTCTAGTTCAGTTTCTGGGTTTTAGAAACCAAACCGCACCAAACCATATAACTTTCGGTTTCAAAAGAAAAAACCGAACCAAACCGAATTTATGGGCCTTGTTTATTTGGGCTTTAATCTGCAATTTTTGTGGGCTTAATCATATAAATATCATATTCATCAACATAGCAGTACTGCAGTAGCATAATGAGATTTAAACAACATTAACAATTCAACATTCTAAAACTTCAAAGTTCAAAGTTCTAATTCAAAGTTCTAAAAATTCAACACTTCATCCAAAAAAAAAATTGTTCAACATTACAACTTTAACAATTGAAACCAGTAGCATAACAACAACAAGCAGTAGCAACGAGCAGCAGGCCAGCAGCAACATCATAACAACAGGTTAGCAGCAGAAGTAGGTCAACAGCATAGAGCAAGACAGTAGCAGTAATACAGAAGCAGCCCAAGCAGGTCAGCAGTAGCAAGTCTAGCAACTCTCCCCATATTAGCAAGGCAGTAGCAATATCCCCACAGTAGGAAACCTTAAACAATTGAACTTCCACCAACTCAAAATGTCAAATTCATCAATATCCTCCGCTGTATCCTCCTCCAAATATTTGTCTAACTCTATTTTTGCATCTCCATCTCTCTCACACTTGTGTTTCTTATACTTAACTCTTTAAGACTTCAATCTTCTTATGTTTGGGACTCAATGGAGTTTTTTCATCCTTACTTGAAGACACTTCCTCCCTATCCACATCATTAGCAGAAGAAACACGATACTCCTCATACAACGCATTCAAAGCTTCCTTCACATTATCAACCAACTTTGATGCAACAATAGAATCATAAATTTCAATTATCATCCACTCAACATAATCAAGCTTATTATAACGAGGATCAAGGACAACGACAATAAAAATCAGGAAGTTTATTTTTTCTGGATCACCCCAATACTTTTCATATTTTTCTTTCATTCTACAAGCCATAAGACACATATCCATATCATCACTTGAAACCAAATCTTTCATAAGTACAGCAACACTCACCAATTCATGAAAAAAACAAATTTGAAGTGACATATAAAGAGCGAGAGACAAGCAAGGTCAGATCATAAAAGGCTTGTAGAAATTCAGAAAGTCTTCTCACATTATTCCAATCATCAGAATCAGGGCTATCCTTACCATCCCTCTCATTCAAATCAACTACATATTGAGGGTCTTCCTCAGAATACCTCTCAAAAGCATCCTCAAGCTCAATAGCAGCATTCAACATCAAATAGGTGGAGTTCCACCTAGTAGGCACATCAAGGCACAATCCCTTTTTTGTGTTGATTTTTTCATGTAAGACACATTTTTTAAACCTTTGCAACCTAACAAGAGATTGTTTGATAAACCTAAAAGCATGCCTAACACGTTGAACCGACTCATTAACAGTTTTCAACCCATCAAAAACAACCAAATTGACAATGTGTGCAACACAACGCATGTGAAGGAAACGACCCTTAAGAACCCCAGTTTTCCACCCATTTATTTTCCTTCTCATATACCCAATTGCAGTATCATTTGAGCTAGCATTATCAACCGTTATGCACATGACATTTTCAAGCCCCCAATCAAGCAAACACTTTTCAATTTCTTTGCCAATATCATCACCCTTATGACTAGAAATAGGACAAAAATTCAGAATTCTTTTGTGTAATTTCCAATTATTATCAATACAGTGGACAGTCAAGCACATGTAATTGATTTATTGTATAGAGGTCCATGTATCAGTGGTTAAAGAAACTCTTGAATTACACCTTTTTAACACATTTTTCAGCTTTCGTTTTTCTGTTAAATATGTTTCAAAACAATCTTTGGCTACTGTAATTCGAGAAGGGACATTAAATCTAGGTTCCATTACACCACAAAAGTGTCTAAAACCTATACCTTCAACAAACTTAAATGGAAGTTCATCAACAATCACCATAAATGACAAAGCTTTTCTAATACTACCAGCATCAAATTTGTGGTATGTCAACTCAGTAGTACTACCACTTGGTACTTTAGCACTTTTGAATGAAAGAATACTTTGTTTTGAATCTTTAGGGGTGTTAAAGGGATACTTACGACATCGCGAATTGTGAGCCCATAACACACTAGTGCCGTTTTTCTTTGCCCCACACTTGTAGCTCATCCCACAATACTTGCAAATTGCATGCCTTCCAGAAGGTAAGTCTTCTTTAACAAAGTGCTCCCAAACTTCAAAATGCTCTTTCATCCTCTTCCTTTTTGCTCCCTGTTCTTTTTTCTGATTTTGAGAGACTTGGTCAGTCTCATGTTCGGATTGAGGCTAGTCAGGAACACCACCCACATTGGTTGCCATTCAATAATTCGTAGTTGAATAGCAATTTCCAGTACTGTAAGAATACATGCAAACTCACAATTCGTGATTTGTTTCATTAATTCGTCAATTGACTATATAATTCAAAATTTCACGGAAAATTCAGAAAAAAAAATACCAGAAAATTCAAGGGAACGAACAGATCTGAATGTTTAACTAATTTGTAGATGTAATTTGTAATTTTATCATGATTCAAACTCATCTTTAATAGTAATTTTCGTAATTAACAGTTTAACACTAATCATAATTAAAACCCTAAAATAATTCGTGGTTGAATAACAATTCCCAGTACTGTAAGAATACATGCAAACTCATAATTCGTGATTTGTTTCATTAATTCGTCAATTGACTATATAATTCAAAATTTCACGGAAAATTCAAAAAAAAATACTAGAAAATTCAAGGGAACGAACACATCTAAATGTTTAACTAATTTGTACATGTAATTTGTAATTTTATCATGATTCAAACTCATCTTTAATAGTAATTTTCGTAATTAACAGTTTAACACTAATCATAATTAAAACCCTAAAAAATATGAACATCAAGCATAAATGAATAAATCCATTATCGCAATTCATATGCAAAGATTAAAACTTAAAAGCATACCTTTGGACGGTGGAGTGGGTGGACGGTGGAGTGACGCCGGTGAACGGTGGAGAGTGAGATTATGAGACTGTGAGTAGGGGTGAGAAAGTGAGAAGTGGATCTAAGAACTGAGAAGAGTGAGAACACTGAGAAGGAAGAATCGCAAATCGCAATAGAAAAGGGTATTTTTTATTTTCTTTATATACTTCAGGTAAATCTGGCTACTAGGCTAGGGGAACTTTGGACCTAAATTTCGGTTTTTTTCGGTTTTTCATTTCATCAAACCGAAACCAAACCGAAAACCGAAATTTTTTTTTTAAAAAAACCAAAACGAACCACTTTCGAAAAAAACCGAACCATATTTCTTATTCGGTTCGGTTTTAAACTGAATTTCTTTCACCTCTAACTGTGGGCGATTTACTTTTAATAATCTCAACTAAGGTTTATTATCTAATAATCCCAACTATGCTATGTGTTTGCTTCCAATGGTCCCAACCGGCCAACACCAAATCAACAAACTGTTATAACATGTTACCATGACACGTGTCAATACGTGATTGGTCCAAAGTAAAAATAAATAAATAAATTAATTAAAAAAAATACTAAAAAAAATCCCAAAATTCCCAGCCAGCCACACCGCACTTGTACACCATCACCAACATCAGCCCCTTAATCCCCTCAACACCAATTCCAACTTGCTCCACCGCCTACCTTCTCGCCACAATTGCAACGACACCCACCAACTACAGCAGCCCCTTATCGTTTCAACCACCAACCCGATAACCTCGCTGCCCCTACACTCTCCTTTGCGCACCTCTCACACCAGATCGCTGCACAACAACTTTGTACCCACCAACTAAACCAACCCCACAATTATCTTCAACGCCAGCCTCAACAATCAACAAGAACTCGCAAGAATAGAGCAAAATTTAAATCGCCGAAACCACCAAGTCGACCTTCCTTGAAACCACCCAGGAAGCTCTCCATTTTGAAATTGTCGTCGCCATATCGCCGGAAAATTAAACCTCTGTGAAGGAGGCGAAATCTAGCGAGGGAAACCTCGAAATCGACGTCGTCGCAGGCGTGGATTGGGTATTTGGGTCTCTAGAGGTTGAAGATGAGGTCGGAATTGAGAATGCGGTGGTGTGCGATGAACGCAGAGAATTGTTGGCGGAGGAAGCGAGAAGGCTGGGGTTAGATGGGTTGTGTTGGTGGTTTTGGGGTCGGGGACGGCTGGCTGGGTGGTTTTGGGGATGGGTGGTAGAGGACGGGCGACCGTTTTTGGTGGTTAAGAGGGGTTGGCCGACCGTTTTCTGGCGAGATTGAAGGTTGGGGTTAGGGTCCTGGCGAGGTAAGGGGGTGGGGAAAGAGTGGCTGGAATTTTGGTTTTTTTTTATATATTTTTTTATATAAATCTTAATTTTGGACTATTCACATATTGACACATGGCGATTAAAACAAAAAATAAAAATAAAAAAAACTCGTTCAGTAGGTCACCGGTCATTGGGACCATTGGAGGCAAACTGACCCCGTAGTTGGGATTATTAGAATATAAACCTTAGTTGGGATTATTAGAAATAAATCGTCTATAATTGGAATTATTAAAGTGTATTTTTCTATAACTTTTATCCAATCACTATCAATTGTTGAACTCATATTAATGAAAAAGTTGTTGATTTATTTACGAAAATGTCATATCATAAACAATTTTTGTTTATCATGAGAGAAACTTGTATTTTCTCTCACAAAATCGGTCAACACTTTTCAAAAAAAAAACAAAAAAAAAGTAAATAAATTATTTATGAAATATTTCAAAAGTAAGATTCTTTTCAAAAGAACGTGAAAAGGTGGGATTATTAATTTCAAATTTTCTAAATAAAATGTATCAATAAAATAGCATATGAATCAAGTTCTATTTGTACCAAGTATATTATGGAGTACTACCTATATATTAACCAAAACAAGTCACATAGAAAAAAATGCAATTGAAAAGTTACTCCATTTATTTCATAATAATCGCAATATTTTGACCGACACACATGCCAATGCACAACTTTGACCATTAATATTTGTAATTATATATTATCAAGAAGGAAAAATTAACAAAAATAAACTCAATTATTTACTCCCTTCTCATTTTAATCTTAACCTAAAATAATCTCACCAATTTGGGCAAATCTTCTCAAAATACTGTCCCTTAACTTACCTTTTACTTGAATTATCGGTTATCTTTTCGACATACTATTTGTTTCTCTAGTTGTTCACCTTTCACCGTTTATCACTTGAATCTTCTCAAAATAATCTCATCACTACTTGTTCTTTCACAAATTTACTAGATACTCACTTCTCTAATTTCTCTTCTACCTCTTGTTCTTCTCTCATGCAAATTCCTTAAGTTTGCTAAGATTCCTCAATTAACAGGATACCAAGTAAACGTTAAGGAACGTTAATATTAGAAGGCTAAGAGATGTATCTAATCCAATACTACTTGTTCAGGGATTCCTCATTCTTTAAATCTCAAGCACAAAACTTTCCAATTCAATTTTTGTTCTTTAATTTGGTACATTATTTTTCCACTCACAAACTCAAATCAGGCATTAATCATTAGCTCACTTATCCAACCCATCAATCAAAACCTCTAAATTTTATCATAAATACAGCAAAACCATCGACAATGAATATTTACATTGTATGGGTCAGTTTTATTGCATTCATTGCAATCCATACTTCTTTACCAGTGTTGTTGTTTAGGTATTGGACTATTGGCACTTCAAGACTACATGCCGCCGCTATGCGTTGGTTTTCATATCTAATGTACTCCTTCTGTCTCTTATATTTTGCCCCATTTGCCATTTGTAGTAGTCCTTATTTTTTGCCCCATTCTATTTTGGGCCTTATTCCCTTATTACTTACTGACTTACTAACCTCATTTAAGCCTATTAAAACCCTAAAACCTCAGCCGTTTTTTCCCTTAATCTCCTCTTAGCCCCTCTCTCTCCTAAAATGGTTTTGTCTCTCTCTCTTCCATCACCTTCTCCCTTCTTCCTCCGTTACAACCAAGGCTCATTCTTCTCCATGGTTGGAGTATTATTTTTGCCAATTTTTGCCCTCTAAATATCCCAAATTTTGCCGATTTGCTCAAAATAATCTCAACTATGGATTATTTTTAAATAATCCGAACTTTAGGGGTCATTAATTTTTACTGAACCCAAGTGACTGATAACTTGTAAAAGAGGTAAAAAAAAAATTGGGTTTAAGGTACATGTGTCACTACGTAATTGGTTGAAAAAATAATAATAAAACAAAAAAAAAATAAAAAGGAAAGAAAACCCAGCCCCCCACTAAACCTGGGCACGGGCTAGGGTGGCCCGCGTGCCGCCCGACCCCAGGCACGGCCTGGCACGCCAATCGAACTCCGTGCCACGGGTCGTGCCACGGACAGCCTTCTGGGTTTCCAGGCACGGCCCGGCACGAGCATGGCCGTGGCCCGCCGTGCTGGCACGATGGCCCGGCACGTGGCACGGTGTTGGGCACGACACGCAGGCACGAGGCCCGCCGGCACGGCCCCCGTGCCTGCCGTTTAAAACGTTAATATTACCGTTTTCCAACAGCCGTTAACGGCTATATTTTAGCCAAATTGCTCCCCAAAATTTCTATAAATACCCACCTCCATTCACTCCCAAATCACAAAATCACAATCTCTTCTTCTAATCTCTTATATTCTCTAATACTCCTTAATATCTTATTCTCTTATATTCTCTAATAATTCCCTTAAATTCTCTAATTATTTTCTTAATATCGGAAAAAATTAAAAAGTTCGTAATCGTAATTAGTGGAGCGTTGAAGCACGGTTGTAAGATCTAAACTAATCTTTAATTTATTGTTTTTATTGTTATTATTAGAATAATCTTGTTTAATTATTATTGTTGTTAATTGTTATTGTTATTGTTATTGTTATAATTGTTGCTATTAATTATTATTGTTGTTACAATTATTGTTATTATCTATTATTGTTGTTATTGTTATTGTTATAATTGTTGTTATTAATTATTATTATTGTTATTTTTATTGTTATAATTGTTGTTATTAATTATTATTATTGTTAATCAGTTTTTATTAAAATTCTAATTGTTAATTATGGCATCGAACAACCCATCATCTAGGGGAAAAGGCCGACTTGGCCGTAGTAGTAGTTCTAGGGAACCACCTAATACAACGAGCCCCCAAATTCCGAGTCCAACCAATGACCCCGGTTACTTCCCCCCGGGCTATGAGCCATTTAGGCACAATGGTAGTTCCGGTTTTCAACTCTATAATATGTCAGGATTTCCACCACCACTACCAAACCAATTTCCACCACCACCACCAAACCAATTTTCACCATCAAACCAATTTCAAAATCCACAACAATTCCCACAATTCGGTCAATTCCCACCTAATTATTTTGGTGATCAACAAAACTATTATTCTAGCCAAAGTAGCCAAGAAAGTACCCAAATTCCCTCCGGTTCTACCCCTTCTACTACTACTAACCAAAACACACATCATGAATGGTTAACCGAAACTGAGATGCTACTTTTGAAAAGCCGAAAGAGTGATGTATGGCGTTGTTTCCTCCTAAATAAACCCCAAACACATGCAAAATGTAAAACATGTAATGGTGTGTTCTCGGCAGTATCCAAATCCGGGACGAGACACTTAAGTAGACACATGAAAGCTTGTGCACAACCAGCTAGTGATCCAACCTAGCCAAAAATTTCCCTATTCCATCCATACGGCTTTACCTACAACTATGAGAGGGATAGGGATGAACTAGGAAAAATGATAGTACACGCCGAACAACCTTTTCTTTTCTCGGAAAGTGACCCATTTAACACTTACATTAACAAAGCACTACAACCCCAACATAAAAGAATCTCTAGGAAAACCGTTCGTTCCGCCGCCATGAAAAACTTCCTAGAGTACAAATTGCGGTTACAAGTCGAATTGAGGGACCTTAACTGTAGAGTGTCTATGACAGCCGATGCTTGGGATAGTAGTTATAAATATCACTATTTATGTGTGACTTGCCATTGGGTAGATGATCAATGGTTGTTACAAAAAAGAATAATACAATTCAAAATGCTTGAATACTCACACACTGGCATTAACATTGCTCACCATTTAATGCAAGCAATAGACGAATACAACCTTCGAGATAAAATGATGTCTATGACTTTTGACAATGCAACCTCTATGACAGACACAGCTAATCTTGTCAAACAAAACTTAACCGATGTAATATTAGACGGTGATGCTCTTCATACTAGATGTGTTTGCCATGTACTTAACTTATGTGTACAGGATGGAGTTCGGGCAATTGGCCCATACTACAACAAAATCAGAGATGCTATTATGTCTATTAATAGCTCAAACATGAGGTACCAAGAATGGAAGAGTTTTCTAAGACAACAAAAGATAAGGGCAATAAAAATCAAAACCGATTGTCCAACTAGGTGAATTCCACCTATGACATGTTAACCAAGGCAATTGAGTACAAGGGCCCGTTAACACTATTTTCCAACCAAAAATTTCCACAAACTGCTTTATATGATGATGATTGGTATAACTGTGAAAGATATATGCAATTTTTACAGTTATTATATAACATGACGTATTGTTTTTCTTCTTTTTACAATCCTTGTGCTCAAAACTTTCTTTCTAATGCATGTTTACTCACCCAACTTTTCGCTGATCATCGCAACCAAAGTGATTATGATCAGTATCTTCCAGCAATGGAAACAAAGTGGCGTAAATATTAAAGTGAAATTCCTTTGATTTATATTTTTGCTTCCATATTAGATCCTAGGCAAAAGTATGAAAACACATTTATGTTAGTTGACATTTACTTTCAATGCATGCTTCTTGACGATGATGTATAAAACTATAAGACTAATGTGAAGGATCAGTATTTTTCTTTATATAGAGTCCATGAAGCCAGATATGGCACCGTTCCTCGCTCAGGGCCTTCCCAACCATCCAAAAACGTAAGTAAGAAGGCCAACCATTTATTTTCACAAGCTACTAACTTGATTTCAAGGTTTTCAGGTGATTCATCAATCAGGAGAACGCAAAGCGACGTCTCGGAGTTGTAGATGTACCTGAGTTACGACTTCACCAAAGGCATGGACGACGATGAGATAAACAGCCTTGACCTCCTTGCATGGTGGAAACAACAAAGCGGGAAGCATCCAACTTTGGCGGCAATGGCACGAGACATTCTTGGTATCCAAGTCTCCTCTGTTGCCTCCGAACGAGCTTTTAGCGCATCCGGAAGGGTTCTGGACGATAGAAGAACAAATCTAAAACCCAAAACACTAGAAATGTGCGTGTGTTTCAAAGATTGGTTGGATGCGGAAAATCGCTCACAAGACCGTTCTTACGAGGACAACGACAACGATGAAGGAACCTCCGCTTCCGACCGTTCGGGTTCGGCTAGTTCCCAATCTATCCAACTAGCCGATGAAGCCGAAACCGAAACCGACGACGAAGACGAGCAAGAAGAAGAAGAAGAATAGACAATTTTTGTATATTGTACGATTTTAATCATTATCAATATTATCATTTACCAATTTTTGTTTAATACCATCATTGTACGATTTTTATCATTGTTATCATTGTACAATTTTCTCAACTCAAGTAATAATAATATGAAGTACGCATTATTAACATCCAAAGTCCAATTTGCCTTTTTTTTCCCGTTTTGTTATAATTTGAAAATTCATATTAAAAAAAATTAAAATTATACCAATTAGTAATACAAAATTATAGTTAATAAATCATAAACATTAAATTTTAAAGTAATAGTATAAAGTAAATACATAAATATAAATATTGAATATACAAAATTATAAAACACAAATATTCAACTTAATTTATTTTATACCTTATAATTTTATAACTTATAACTTATAAAACTTATAATTATAATTTTATAACTTATAAGTTATAATTATAATTTAAGTTATAAATTTTTATAACTTATAACTTATAATTATAATTTTATATTTTTATAAATTATATACATTATAATATAAGTTATAATTTTATAACTTATTTAAAAAAAAAATTAAAAAAAATCTGGAAACTGCCCAGCCCGTAGCCAGCCCGCCAGGCCGGCACGCAGGCCGGCATGTGGCAGGCACGGCACAAGCCCGCCAGGCACGAGGGCCGTGCCAGGCCATGGGCTGGCCTATGAAAATGGTCGGCACGGCACGACACGAGGTTTTGGGCACGGCGGCACGATCGGCACGGCATGCCGTTGACCGTGGCCCGCGGCGGCACGACACGGAACGATGCCCACCTTTACCCCCCACCATGACCACGATATCACCACCCACTACCACCATTTTCTCAGCCCCGCTGCCATCCCCTCCACTCACCAGCAGCGCAGCCCCCACCCCCACCTGTCGGAATCCCCCTCCCCACAACCTACCCGCTGACATCGGTTCCCCTCCCTAAATCCAGCACGATTACATATTCTTGTGGAAGCTACACCGGAATCCACAAACATGTTCTTCTTCCTTATTATCGCCGGAAACGGACTCCGATTCATATTCACGGCGGTGTCTGTTTGGAGACGTCGGTTGGTTATCGACTGAGAATCGAACCGATGACGGCGTAGTAGTAGTAGCCGCCATTGTTGGTACAGAGGAGAGAGAAAGCGAGTTTTTTCAATGGGGGTGGTGGGGATTGCATTGCCGGCTGGTGGAGGGATGGCAACGGAGGGGGATGCCGATGGAAATGGCCATGGGTGGAGACTGCACTGCCGACGGGTGGGGGGAAGGCGGCAAGGGCTGTCTGCAAAAACAACCATTGGTGGAGGTGGGTTACGTATGTATGGACGTACTGTGGGGGCTGGGGTTTTTTATGTTTTATATTAAAAAGTTGTTTTTTTGCGGACACGTGTCCTTTAACCCGCTGCAATAGGTTGGGTCCATTAAAAGCTAATGACCTCTAAAGTTCGGATAATTTAAAAATAATCCAATCCATAGTTAGAATTATTTTTATCAATTTTTCCAATAAAGAACACAAGGACTTACGTGGTTCGGTCAAATTAAACCTACATCCATAGGTGGAAGATTCGAGAGATTATTCACTATAATGAAGAAAGAACAAGAGAATAAAACAAGGAGTCCTAAATCTTAATAGCTCTCTAAGGTGTGATTTAATTGATCAAAAACACAAGAAAACCTTAATAAAACCCTTAATTGTTCCCTAAGTATACTCAAATAGCCGTCATATAGAAGAAATATAGTTTTAGGAAATATTGCATAAAACAATTACGCTTAAAACCGAACTAAAAACTGAAATTTCAGACTAGACATGGACATTCGTGCCTATTTTTGGCACAGACGTGCCTGTTCGAGTACTCCGTTAGCAAACTTCCAACATCGTTAGCTCAATTCTTCGTAAAATGACCATAACCTTTTCGTTTCTTATTGCAATTGGGCATATGACCTATTGTTAGAAAGCTCTTGAAATAAGCTATCATCTCCAATTTGAATCACCTCAAAATCACTTATAGTTTGAGAGATATTTGCATTTAAAGTTAGCCTTACTAGATTTCAATTCACAAATTAACAGCTAAGATAGTCGCTTAGATGGTAGTGGCTGGGAAGGTAGTGTGAGTAGGACGGTGGTCGTGGTGTATAGTGGGTGTTTGGGTTAAAGAGTGGTAATGTAGTTGGTAAAATCATGGAAGAAAAAGATGGTGTACCTTGATTTTTAATTTGTTATATTTTTACAAATTACTCTACTGGATTAATAAGAAACCAATGCCAAGTTGACGCATCATTTTTTTTAAGGACTATTTTGTGAAGGGTTATGCAAGTAGGGGTTGATTATTTTAAGTAAAATTGTAGTTGAGATTAAAATGAGAAGAGGTCAATAGTTGAGATCATTTTTGTTATTTTTTTCTATCAAGATGTATAAAAGCTTGATCTAATGTAAGTATACACAAAGACTAATCCAAAAGTATTTTACATGGTGATATATATTTTTTGTATATTGATTAAAAGTACAGTTTAAGTAAGCATATCAATAGTGTAAAAGTCAAAGTGTTACGATTATTACGAAATAAACGAAGTATTTAATAGCTTGTTTATGGACACATTATCTACAAGTATTTAACTACTAAAATTATTAGCTTGCCTGTTTGAAAAAAAAAATTATTAGCTTGCCAACTTGGTACAACACTAGTTTATACCATACTAATATGCGTATAAACAAGATTATCACTAGTATAAACAAGATTATATATGCATTAGTATAGGTAACACTAATAAGTGTTGGTACTTTTGCTACTGTAGTGGTGTCAATTCGGGTATTCGGGTTGAATTCGGTGAAGTTGGATCGCGTGTATTCTTAAACTTGGGTACGGTCATGCAAAAAATTATGTTCATGCGAGTCGAAATCTGAATCGAATATTTTTCGGGTCAGTTTTGAATCGGGTCAAGTCGGGTTGGGTAGGTGTGGTTTTGACACCTCTAAGTGGTACCCTATATATGCACATTAAGCAACACATAATGTATAGGGTAATGCATATTAGGTACATCTTATAAACTGGTATAAATTAGTGAATGTATGAGTAATTAATATTAAGCTATTCTCAATCTCAAGCTTCTTATGTACCCTTAAGGTTGCATTTTATCAATTTCCTAGTATATAATCGTTTATTTATTTTCATTTGGACATTAATTATCTGTCAAATCTTGTAAGTACCCAAAACACTTCTCATGGAGTCATGGGGTTATGATAGTAGCGTTGGCAAGATTGTGACTATTTTGTTCTAACTCATGAAAATCCAACATGAACTAGATTAATGCAATCCCAATATCTCCACATGTCCTCCCCTCACTGGCCAGCAACTAAACGGTCAAAAATCTTAAACTGCATGGCTAATACCTTGCCACCTAAGACACTACCAAAAATCCTCTCAAGCTAATAAGAAATCAGATAATGATATCCCCTTAGATAAGAAGATACAACATTTTTCCCTATATAAAACAATCCATATTATTACATTTATTTTCATCACTTCAACAAACATAAAAAAAATATTCTTGTTACATAATTGTTATAGTTCTTAGCTCGCCCTCTTAACAATGGCCTCCTCAACAATGGCACTTTCTTCCCCTTCTTTGGCCGGGCAGGCAGTTAAACTTAGCTCCGCCTCTGAAAACATCCTAGGTGGGGGAAGGATCACCATGAGGAAAACTGCAGGAAAGCCCAAAAATGTTTCATCAGGAAGCCCATGGTACGGCCCAGACCGTGTTAAGTATTTGGGCCCATTCTCTGGTGAGGCCCCATCATACCTCACTGGTGAATTTCCTGGAGACTATGGTTGGGACACAGCGGGCCTTTCCGCTGACCCAGAGACCTTTGCTAAGAACCGTGAGCTTGAGGTGATCCACTGCAGATGGGCCATGTTGGGTGCTTTGGGCTGTGTTTTCCCCGAGCTCTTGGCCCGTAACGGAGTTAAGTTCGGCGAGGCCGTTTGGTTCAAGGCTGGGTCACAAATCTTTAGTGAGGGCGGGCTTGACTACTTGGGTAACCCAAGTTTGATCCATGCCCAAAGTATTTTGGCTATTTGGGCCTGCCAAGTTATCTTGATGGGTGCCGTTGAGGGTTACCGTGTTGCCGGTGGTCCACTTGGTGAAGTAGTCGACCCACTTTACCCCGGGGGTAGCTTTGACCCATTGGGCTTGGCTGATGACCCAGAGGCCTTCGCCGAGTTGAAGGTTAAGGAGATTAAGAATGGTAGGTTGGCTATGTTCTCTATGTTCGGATTCTTTGTTCAAGCTATTGTTACCGGAAAGGGCCCATTGGAGAACCTTGCTGACCACCTTTCCGACCCGGTTAACAACAATGCTTGGTCCTACGCCACCAACTTCGTTCCCGGCAAGTGAAGTAATTTAGTATGAATTTAGTGCAAATGAATCAAAGGTGTAACAATTTGAGCTTTGTATGCTTCAATGTACATGTGTTTTGATTGTTGAATGAATGTTCAAAATGCGAATTTTGTGTGCTTCTAATGTGACACATTGTTGAAATATTGTGACATCGCTTGAAATCAACTGCATAGTCTGTTTATTATTTGTAGTCAATCAGAATTTTTATGATTATAATCTAGAAAACCAAATATGAATAAATAAATAAATTACATATGTACCATAACAAAATAAATCATAATAAGAAGAATTTCTAATTGCATATACGTCATTAATTGTTCTTTATTTTTAAATCATCCTTAGATTCCTTACTAATAAACTAGCAGCCGAATTATTTATGTATAAATAAACAATTATAGTTGATATATAAATATGTATCGACCTAATGCAGGCATTCTTCCTCTATTAGACATATAAGCCATTTATCAGCTAATAGCAGACATCAATAAGAAGAAGACCTGCTATTTAAAAAAAAAAAACAGAACAATGACATCAATGGAGCTCTACTCGGCTGAGTAGTTCCCAGGATTATATCTGCTGAATTGCTAAGAAATGTCATTACTAATGCCACTCTCGAACGTTACAGATAGAAATGTAACCATGAGACGAGAAGTCTGGCCCTGGAAAAGCTTGTGTAGCTCAGCCAAAATAATCAGCTAAAAAAACCTAATGTACAGCATGTACCTGGGGTGTTTGGTATTGATAAAAAGGATGAAATTGAAGTTACATGTAGGTTTCCTGCGTTCAGAAAGATGTTGATAACTCCACAATTGTGGGGTTGGAGGCTGAGCTTTTGGCCTAACTAACTCGGCTACACAGGCAGGCTTGCTTATAAGGAATAGGGCTTTGCTGATGAGTATTACTTGAGAAGCATTTCCTCTGCATCGTATTATCTGGTTAGACTTTTATAGGATGAGGATGAAAAGACTTTCTTAAATGGACCGTCGAGGAGAATAAACTGCTCGTAAAATGTTTCCAGTGGTGTATATGGAGTAGTTCTCAAGGTTGATTAAGCACAAGTGCAGGAGGCTCGTAGCAGCAACATCTACTGCTTCCTTAATTGTTTCTCTAATCCTTTGTTTTGGTTACTCAGCTAACGTCATACAATCACAATAAAAGGATCTTTTTACCTGCTCGTCACCTGTTATACAACCTTGGGTGGAATCGTTAGTTCCTGTGGAAATCGAACCATAAAATCTTGTGATATGTAAAGAAAAGAGATTTATAGCTGGCGTTACCTCTGTATCAACTAAACAACAATATAATTTAGTTAGATTGGTTTAATTTTCACAGGTGACCAATCAATCTAAACAACAATCATGGGTGAACAGCAAATCTCAACATTAAATATATCGAGTATTAAACTTTTGTTCTTTCTTCTTACATCTGTTTATTATATACACTGTGGTAAACTCGACTCCTTCCCCCTCAAGAAAAGGAAGAACTTTCAATCTACGCATGTAGGTGATAAAATTCTGTACAGAAACAGTACCAAACATTCCTCCTCTGTTAGGCAAAAAGTACTGTGCAACAAGAAGACAAGCTTCTAGAAATAATGATGTGGAGCTCTCTTCAGCTAAGTAGTTATCCAGATTTTGTTCAATTGTCAAGTAATAGACTGCTCTCAAATATAACCGAAAATGATGAGGCCTCACACAAGAAGTAAGCATATCTGAACCTTGTATAGTCACAAGTGACGTTACCATTGCGGACTTGCAGGGTACATTGCGCCCTTGCTCCTGTTCTACAACTGTGGTTCCAGATATTAAGCACGTTTTGCAGCCCTTGCTCTAGTCACTGACTTCACATAAAGCTCCTCATACTGCTCAGCTGAAGATTCCCAGCTAAAATCCATATTCATAACCTTCTGGACAAGGTGTTCCCAACTCTCTCTATCATTTTTGTAGTATTGTATGGCACGGTCCAAAGCCCCGTTAAAACCCTGCAAAAAATCAAAAGAGCATCTCATGTCTTCAGACCTAACAAACAATTCGGTTCCATATAAATACTATTGATTCACTGTCATCCAAAACATTAGAAGAGGCCAGCGTCCATGAGAAGATAAAACTAATGTTGCAGTTTTGCTTACCTGTTCATCAGGTGACAAGAACGTAAATCCATTCCGGAACTCAGGTGGTATTGTTTCATCATCAACATCGAAAACACTGCAGATTAACAAAATAGCACGACTTTGAAAGGGTAGCCTAACTGAGTAAGAACCTAATGATAGAGTATATAAACAAAATATATTGCTATGTTTAAGAAATATATTTGTATACATCTTTTGTTAGTTTCGTAATATACTTTGTTCCAAAATAATCGCACAGCTTAATTTTTTTCACTATTTATGTACTTCCTTGATAATTCTTGATCTGTGCACCCGGGTGCACCATGCTCAAGGTGCACCCGGTCAAAAAAAACAAAAAAAAAAACCTAGCAGAAAGAACATTGTTATAAATTATAAAGAAACATTGATATATACATATAAAAGAACACGTCATTACTTTAATAGGTGAAAATGACCCCTAAAACCTTTAATGGAATATTTTTTTAAGCACGCAAATCGAGAAAAAAAATTAATAGGTGAAAAGTGGACCCCACTAATGGTGACCGTTAACGGCAAAATAACGGCAAGGTCACTATTGCTACATAATTGTAAGTTGAAGGTTACATTGTGTAACTTTTAAAGGAGGGGGCACAACTTAGAAAAGGGTTATAGTGTAGAATTCCCCTAAAACAACTATAATACCTAAATGTATATAGAGGAACAAAAGAACATAAGCATAGAAGATAATATTATTCAACTAAAAGAACATACTTTGAATTATTGAAACACAAAGAACATTTTTTATCTACATATATTAAAGAACATAGTTTATAATGGGAAATTTTGAAAAATACCACCATGTATTGTTCACATTTTGTACAATACCACCTTAAGTTTTTTTTTTTGTTTTTTTGTTTTTTTATTGTATAATACCACCTAGTTTTCTCAAAAACCTAAAAAACTCCCACCGCTTTTGCCCAACTCTCCTATATGACGTCACGGTGGGTCCTACTAACCATTTTTCCTTCGAATTTCACCTTTCTTCTTCCCTAATCATCCTAATTAACCAATTATACCCTCGATTTTGCATTGTCGTTTGGCTTGAAAAACAAATTAGCGAATAAAAACCCTAAATAACGCCTAATTGATTTGCAAATTGATATTAAAATTAGACAAAGAGGAAGAAGAAGGAAGAAGAAAGGTGAGAATCGAGGGAAAAGAGAGGAACAATTGTTAGTGGGACCCACCGTGACGTCATATAGGGGAGTTGGGCAAAAGTGGTAGGAGTTTTTTAGGTTTTTGAGAAAACTAGGTGGTAATATATAATAAAAAAAAACTTGAGGTGGTACTGTACAAAAGGTGAACAATACATGGTATTTTTCAAATTTTCCTTTATAGTGTAAAAAACACATCGTTCATACCCAAAGAATATAATGATCAAACTCAAAGAACATATTATGCTCGCGTTTTTTGCAAATGTCTATAATGTTCTTTTTTTTTTTTATCCGTGTTCTTCATACATATGTGTAATATTCTTCCGGGTGCACCATCCGAATGTACCATATTCCTTGACTTGTCTTAAGTTGTTCCATTTTAACTTGCAAGTTTACCAACAAGTAACTTTGACCCTTTATATCTATATTGTGTGATTGCAAAAATTATAAAAAAAAGTTGAGACGATTATGACAAACCCAACTTAATTATGTTATATGATGGTCATTTTGAAATGGATGAATATTATTAATGTCAAAGTGGAGCACTCAGAGACAATTTTAACTTTGATTAGAGTTATTCACCAACATATAATTCCTCCGTCTAATAATATTGCAACAAGGATGAAATTACACATCCCAAACAATAACAATAACAATAACAATAACAATAACAATAACAATAATAATAATACGTATATATTTAAGGTCAAACTTTTTGTCAGTGCCACATTTGACAATGTCAGTTAATCTTTGGACTAGAAGTAGTCATTAGGATTCTCATTAAAAACCCTTATTATTTAACTAGCCATGACTTTTAGAATGCATGTAGGCTAACAATAACAAATCAATACCACAATTTCCATCATTTTACTAACTACCCAATTTTTAATTTTTTTTTTCCTATTGAAAGTACCCTAGCCAATGGGCAAATACTATTATTTTATGGATGAGAATAATAGAATATTTATTACACATTAGGGATTTAAAAATAACATTCTCCCTCTTCTTTTTTATATCTTCCTATCTGTTTTGATATGTTCTTTTTTATCTTTCTACTTTGTTTTATTCCTTTTATGGTAAAAAAGTTTCCACTTTTATCACTTCTTATTCCACCACATAGTCTAAATAAAAGTATATAATAATACCAATACTTTTAAACAACTTTCTCTCTCCTACCTAAAAGAAAGGGAGACCCACTTTTCACTTACTATTTCATTTCATTTGAGCAATAAGTAGGAAGGAAAAAAAAAAAAAATTGAGGGAGAAATTAAATTTTAAAAAAATCAAAATTTATAATTGAAAGAGTAGATTCTATAATGTAATAAAAACATAATAGAAAATGACATATAAACATCTTCCTCACCTTGTTGATTGCCAATTAAGTACATTAATAATAAATAAAGAATTTGATCAAGTATCAAAAAGACAACTATTAAGATATTATATAAGAAAAGGGATACATTAGAAACTTTAAAGCATTAGATTAAAAATAAGCAAAAAAAAAATAAATATAACATCAACCAAATGTGTGGTAACTGTAAGATCAGTAAGTTGTTATGTACGTATATACTATGTAGTTAGTACTCATTTAATTACAACCAACGATAATGTTCATTACTCTAAAGTAAATGTGTAACATGGTTATACATAAGAGTGATTTTTGTTATCATTATTTAATTATTTTAAAAATAAATAAATAAATTAGTAACAATTCATGTAGGCCATTAAAATTAAAATTTGTCACGAATTTTGCTAAATATTAACTTTTTAATTATCTTTACATAAGATTTGCTTATTATCTTTCAAGTCATATAAAACATAAAATAGATAATTTATCATGCGTAGATTTTAGTGCTGCTCAATTTTTTTTCTTTTTTAAAATGTGTCAAATTATTTTGTGTCCTTAGAATTTGTTAAAAATGCAAGTGACACTTTAGTTATTATGGGAAAACAATTAATTTGATATTATAGTAGTGTTTAAATAATAATAACAGACAATTAGGTATTTTTAGGCGGACTGATCACCTCTCCCCTAATATAATAAAGATAAAAAAAAATACTCTAATCATATTCTTTTGATAATCTTACATAATATCAAGAGCATGTTAGATCTTAGCCTCTTACGATCTTTTATAAAATAATTCTTGTTGGCTGATGGGCTAACGAGGTAAAGCCATTATCAAGATTCAAAGACAATTATCCAAAAATCCAGATCTTTTTTTATCATACGACCAAGTGACCAACTCATCAATTCCAATGTAAACAAGAATATGTACCTGTCATTTAAGCCACCAGTCTTTCTTGCAATAGGTATCGCACCATATCTCATTGCAATCATCTATAATATAAGTAATTACAATCAGTTTTGAAATCCTACCATTGATGATAAATCCAAATTACATAAATGAACAGGCAAGCAGGTGTCCAAATTTGAATTATCCCTATGCAAAAATTTGATGGTCCCAATAAAAAAAAATAAAAAAAAAAATGGTCCATTTTACTTTAATGGCCCCAATGTATTTTATTCCAAAAAAAAAAAAAAAAAAAATGGCCCCAATGAACTTTATTCCAAGAATCTCCCCTTTCCTTAAGTTTCGTAAAGAATTTTAAATGGAACTAACATTATGAATCGGCGGAAGTAATTAAATCAAAAACCCTCAATTGTGTACTTAAGATTATTTTCAGAATAAACCCCCAAATTTGGAACTTTATTGAAAACATTGCAAGCATTTTGTTGTAAAGAGATAAAAGTATTGAAAGCATAAATGTATTCAAGAAAAGAAAAGAAAAGAAAAGAAAAGAAAAACACTATTAGCACTTAATTCTTGTCACATTGTAAAAAAGACGTAGCACTAAAATTTGAACTTTTGAGAGCTTAGGAAACAAACAATCTAGATAATTTTTTATAAATCTTTCCTATCCATGACCCAAATGCTCTCATATCACTAAAACAGTAAGCACATATATCAACTATGTCGAGTGATTTAGTACATCAAAATTAAGTCCAAAACTAGGCACCTTAATTTTGGTCAATATCATACAATTCATACCACCTACATGACGTACTCATTTTTCCCAACGCACTCTCCCTAGTGAACCGCATATTTTAGAATTAAACAGGGAGATAAGAGACAAATACACATAGCAACTCTGGATAGCAGTTACTGAATAGGATGCAACACCAAAATTAAAGCTTACCTGTGTCAGCCCACATGGCTCAAAGATAGATGGGATGATGAATATATCAGATGCAGCATATATTGAACGAGAAAGTAACTCGTCATATTTCAGTATCAGCCGCACATTATCATCATTCTGAAACTGGCTCGCAATGCCCTCAAATTCTCTCTGCATAGAAGGCAATTAAATTTTTTATATTAGCGCAAATTTGACATGCACAGAAAACCAAATATCTGGGTGATATCAGAAAGACATTGTGATGCTACAGCCCAAAAATATTCGCAATATTAAATCTCTCAATAACTGGGTGCTTCGCAGTCCTGATATTCAATGCGACAACAAGAAAATACACTTCAAGGTGGAAACGTGAAGGTCTCCAAGCAGTTGAGCAATGTTACTATTCTAGATCCTCTAAATAGTATTGAAGTTGTCATTCAAGGCAAATTATTTATCATTAAATCCCACTGCACTGCCAAAAGTATTAGTTAGATAAACA
This sequence comes from Chenopodium quinoa, assembly GCF_001683475.1. Lineage (NCBI taxonomy): Eukaryota > Viridiplantae > Streptophyta > Magnoliopsida > Caryophyllales > Amaranthaceae > Chenopodium > Chenopodium quinoa. The sequence goes on from NW_018742951.1 coordinate 7,634,655, forward strand.
AAGTGATGCTGCAGCTCACTGAGTATAAAGAAATTATTCCATCAAGCAACTGGGAGCCTCCATTCTTGATCAATGCAGATCCCCACAGAAAAGATATTAAAGTAAACATCAAAGTGGAAGTACAGGGGCCTACAAACTATGTTACTACTTACTAGCTCTCTACATGAGATCCTCAGAAAATACTTCAAATGAATTAGTAATCAGCTCCTCCCTTGGATCTGCTTAAAGTGTCAACTGAAATATTGGTCTGATCCTCTCTTTGTTCTTTATCAAAATGCAATATCACTTAATCAACTTACACAACAACCACCATATAAAGAAACTTCTTATTTATTCTCATAAATTAGCCAGCTATGACTCTTCCAAATGCCCTGTAATATGTACAATATTTAAAAGAAATTTTCATCAAGAAAGTGTTAGTTTCAAGGATATGGAGCTATTGAAAAAACAAAAAAAAAAAAAAAAAAAAGTTGTTAATTAGTTTAGAAATACCTAATGTGGCTCCAGAAATTTCTGTAGGCTATCCATGAAAAGACCAATCTGAAAGTTTTTCTGACTGGGGCACATATAGGGCATGATTTAATTAGGGGTAAGTCAATACATTAAGAGGTGATAAAACTTAAAAGTCAAACTAGGGTAAGCAAAGGCAAGTAGAGGTGGTGATGAAGGGGATGAGGTGATGGTACACGAGATAAAGTTGTGGCGGTATAAGGAAGAAGGAAGTGGGGGGGGGGGAGTGAATCATCATTCTCATTAGGAGTGTGATAGTTACTCAACACCCTCACCCCCATTGTGTTACCAAATAAGGATAATAGTCCCACCCTCCCATCTCATCACACAACCACTACTTCATCCCCCTTACAAATATCTCTACTTACATTAATTTTTTTTAAGTTGATTTAATTACCCTTTTAATGAATCACCCCCAATCCAAGCATGATCTAAGGGTACAACTATAAAGGCAATGTAATTGAGCATTAATTGCATGAAATAATTAACAACTGCAGCTGGGCAAGTATATCTATACTTGCATGCAATATTGTCCTGACATCATGATTTCAAGCAATTGCAGTGTCTTATACAGTCTTTCCTACTTAAAACACTTTAAAATAAATTACCTATTATTTATTGAAAAAGGTTGCTCTCTTTAAAGGAGTAAATATCAAAACCCAATGTATGAAGGTAATATCCTTATAAATCTTATCCCAAGGTCTATTTACATTAAAATGTATCTCATGAGTAAAATTGCCCCATAGCAGGTTAAAGTTACCTCAAAATTGGTTGAAAGTTACCCTAAAACTATTCGATAAATACTAATATTACTTTACACCTGATGTACACAAGTTTTTGTTCCTACTTATCCTTTTCATAGCTTGGAATTCTATTTTTTTTTCCCTTTTAACTATTGCTTACTTCCAGTTTTGACCATAGCTTTCATGAACTCTGTATACTATCAAAACCCTACTCCACAACCCTGATGGGGCCGAAATATTGAATGTTCTTTGGTTATAAAGTCCCAATTCCCAAACTTCCAATCACTAGTCAACCATCTAGGTCACTTATATATTCAGATGCAGCAAACAATTATTACATTTTAAGATCAAAGGTTTAAGGGTAACACACTGTCCGTAATAACAAGAGTAAGGCTGCGAAGATATGTCCAGCATAATCACACCCTATGCAAGTGTCTTTTCGAGGCATTGAAAAAGTATGACAGCAGCCTGCTAAAGGCATAACCGCATAAGAGTGATATTAATGTACATTAAAAACTACCCCTTGGGAGTAATCAGGTATTAAGATTCAGACTTAAAAAGAAGACTCAAACCATAAGGCTTCTTTGCCAACTAGTGATTCACTGGCCAGTTGGCCACAGATTACAATTTTGCTACATATAGACCATGCTGCTTTGATAACCTTAAAATCATTTGCATCAGCAAGAATAGCATTTCACATAGATAAAAGAGTAAAGAACATGTAACTATCAACTAATCATTGTTGCTGAAACCAACCTGAATATGATGAACAGGACTGGAGCCAAGAAGAACAAATTGCCCTCCAAGCTCTATTGTCCGATATATAGCATGTCTTATTAGGTGTACCCCCTTTTGCGGAACCAACCTCGTAATGCAACCAATCTGCTCAACCAAAAATGAAGAAATTGCTGCAATCAAGAACTGTTGACAGGCTGGATGAAATCCAACAAAATGACAACGATCAAGGTGGAAAGTAATTATGTCAGCATAATTGTTCAAGTATCTAATCTTAAACCACTTAGTTCACCCTATTTTTACAGGCAATAATTTGTGTCAGCATAATGAAAACACCTATTTTTGATTTTATTGTACCTATTAGCCACTTCCTCGGATTTTGTAGTTGTTCCCTGTTGAATTTTGATGCTATTCACATTGTTCATAAATAGATTTGTATGAGAAGGCTAATAAGAAAATACATTAATTTTTAATTTTCTATGGTTAAAAGTTTCAGAGATTCATGAAAGAAATACTTACATAAGAAGAAATTTTAATATATAAATCAACCAAGAAAAAAGCTTACAGTAATAGGACAAGGTAGCCTAAGAGAGTAACCAAATCACAAATTACAAATTGATCCCTTCAATACTCCCCAGTTGACATTTATATTAATCAATAAATTCATGAAAGAACTGTGGTGCAATCAAGTGCTGCATGATAATAATTATTAAGGTAGAAGTCAGAAAGGTCAGTACTTCATTCAATGAACAAATCAAATGTCATACGGAGTTACATTTATAGTTTAAACTGCAAAATTAAAGCAAACACAATAAAACACTTTAAAGTTCAACATGGCAGCTTCACCCAATAATAAGAGTGTAAAAATACCATCATACAACGCAATATTGAAAAATAAATCACATGAGAACTATATATATGGCGGAAATAAAATAAAAAAGAACAAATGCCAAATTCTTGAAGCTTAGTGGATGCACATTATTCAATAAAAAATAAAAAAATAAAAAAGGTTAGCATCTAATAGCCACAGAGTACTTCAGTAAAAGTACCAACCAAAGGTCGTGTAGAATCTGAAAGAAGAAGTCCAAGACGTCTTCTTAGAGCTTGCTTATTCGCTGCTTTTCCCTGAAGATCACTTGAATTGTATTGCACTTCAATCCGTGAATCAGTAGAAGGATTCCATGTATCAGTATCAATGCCATTAAGGATTCCTATGAACTTTTTAGAGTGAGAATTAAGTGTTGAGTGAAGGCCTCTCCCGCCCTGTAAAATTAGAAATGCCATGAACAAAGCTTCATAATCTGAAGTCTAAAACACAATCTAGGAATAACAATCCAATATGAATAATGCACTCCGGGACAAAAAAATTTATAAATACACACTGGACTGGAAATTGAATTCATAGTAATCTTACCATTTTATATTCTTTTTACATGGGACAGACATACTAGATCTTGAAGTTCTATCTTTCATGTGTTCAGTGTAAATTAAAGCTGACCAATTCCAGTTCAATTGGTTGAAAAGAAATTTTAGTATGACTCGTAGAATAATGAATTTTGAACAAAGCAAGATACCATCACTTTCCAAAAGAGGAGAATACAGAAGTCCCAGTTCACAAGTATCACTACTTGGTTTCATAAGTCATTGGTAGCTCAGATCATCACAGGTCCAATCTATTAAAGAAATGATTAAGTACTTGCATCTAACATTGATATTACCTTTTTTATATTAGGTTAAGTCATATAACTTGTAAAAGATCACAATTCAAAGGAAATTGAAAGATCTTCACTTGTCAAACCAGATGTAAACTACAGCTGTGCACTTATTGCATGTAATTAATAGTTGATCTTTGATTTAAAAAATTAATGAATCATGAATCTAACAGAGGGTTCCTTTCACTCTTGCTTAGTTGTAGATTAAAGGAACACATAAACAATAAGATATTCCCAATGAGTAGCTGAAAAAATGATGTGATTTGGTCTTATCTTCCTAGATGATCTCATTCATACCTCAGGGCTCCGAACCTCCTGCGCATAGGTGGGTGACACTGTTGTTACAATGTTGGAGAACACCACTGCACCCTGAAATATTATAATATGTCAAAATAAAAATACATAAGCAGACAAATCCTGACTGATAATAGATGATAAATTCTTCTACCTTGACAGCATTAATCCTATCATGAGCAGAATTGTCCTGCATCCTATCTGGCCTGTTGAGCTGATAAACATCAAGACCACAGGAAGCCAGTTCTGGAGCTGGAGCAGTGCCTTGATACTCAAAGTTGTGGCATGTGAAACAAATCCTAGCTGAATTTAGTCCCTTTGATGCATAGAGATCCCAGTACAATGGTGCCTATACAGCATCAGTAACTCAATTAGTATTTACAACATGTACACAAGAGTGTGGAGCCTGAAGTTGTCGTGCACGTACAACAAAAGCTGTCTGCCAATCATGGCAATGTATTATATCTGGCTTCTTCCCAGCTTGAAGAAGTAATTCAAGTGCGGCACGACTGAAAAATGAGAACCGCTTGAAGTCATCGTTCTCCCCATAAAATTGTCCCCTCCAGAAGAATTTATCTGGATGATATGGCTCAACGAAGTAGACAGGAAGACCTGCAAATAACTTCAAGAAATCAGGAGAGATTGCAGGTGAATCCATATCACAAAAACAGTAGCAGTTGCCCTGATTTTATCACAAAGTAGATATGTTGCATGATTGGAGGAAAGAATAGAAAAGGTTACAAGATAAGCTTTCAAATTTAATTTTCATACCGTATTCATTTGATATAGACAGATGATAAGCGGATTTGATATAGAAACTATCAGTACAAGAAATGTATACAGGCTACAAGTGTGTATAAGATACTTCACCTTCAACTGTGCCAATCCAAATCTTGTTTTTGTATAATTGTCCATCAAAATATGACTCTACTTCCACGTCCAAAGCCTGAATGAATAAACAATAATATATGAGGATACACACTTAAGGATGGTGATATTCGACCATAATGCAACAATGTTTAGTGTACCCGCAAGTTATGAATGAGATCATACTGCATACAATCATATTTAGGAAGAATAATTTCCACGAGATGTCCTTTCTTCTGAAGTGCTTTACCAAGACCAGTCACCACATCTCCAAGACCTCCAACCTTCAAAGAATAGGAAAGAAAACATTGCAATTTCAAGAAGTTATTTTTAAAAACAGTATGCAGATAAAATATTAAACAAGGAGATTTGAGCACCAAAACCGGAACTCAAATTTACATCATTCCTCAAATTTACCCCAAAACCCCCGTTTAAATACAAAACCTTACGATGTCCCCTTTCAGATACCGAAATCACAAGAAAATAGCCATCTACTCACTAGTCCCTTGAAATCAAATGCGAGGTACTAAACGATTGAGTTATTTCAGTCTCCTTTTTACCCTCCTAGAACACTCCTCCACCTGCAAAAACTTGGGAGCTTTCCATGTCCTCAACCATGACTTGACTCTCAAGATCAATTTAGGATCATTCGATCTTCATTTGCCTAGGATCTTGGTAATGATAAGAAATAAAGTGCAAGAGTCTGTAATTTCAAATTTTCAATAACTCTGTTTCCAAAGAGTGAGATTGGGAAATAAGAATGTGTTATGGACTAAAGAGATTCATCGATCATCATAGTTTCTCAATTCCTCACCATAACCCTCTCTTCTTATTGACCCAAATACTCTTCTAATCATACGTAGTAATTTTCCTAATAATTTTCCTTATTCAATTAAACCTAAAAATGAATGTATAATTTAGATTAGTTTGATGAAGTTTCTTACCAAGTGATGGATCATTTTAAAAAAAAATAATGCCTTTTAGATACTTTTGTTTTTCATATTTAAGTCCACTAAGAATATAATAGTTTAATAGTTTATTTTTCCCCTGTAACATAATATGTTTGTAAGATCAATATTGAGATATTTTAAAGCAACATGAGGACTATTACACCATAGCACCGGAGGAATCGTTAAATTTATGAAACACATGTGCAACAGTTAGTGTCAGCAAAGCAAAATCTACAGAAGAAACCATATGCCTTTTTATATGTGAAATCAATCTGGATGAAATCCAAGTTTACAAACAACTTGTCTTCAATTCGGGTGAACGTAGTAAATCATAAGTTGGGAAAATAATAGAACAAAGTTCAAATTAGCTTAGTTGAAAAATAAAAATCACCAAACAATTCAAAACCTTATTATCTCCAAATTGTAGTACCCGACAATACTTTTTTATTGAACACAATTGGAAATAACAAATTACATAAAATACAAAATAAGTGAGCTTTTGAATAAAATGATGGATATATTATGAAAACTGAATGCCTTAGACCATGTTAAGTGGTGAGAGCATGAGACCCAAGTTGGATCTCAAAAACATTTCATATCCACTTATTAAGCTCCAATGATGAAGCTCAAAATCATTCTTTTTTTTCAGAAACTCAATAGTCCAATGGTGAGTCTCAAAAATAACTCCAAAATGTGCATTAATTCGATATTTATATTTTATAAAATCAAATTTTCACTTTTTCTAGAATAAAAACTACTTACAAAACTTATTTAATTTGGTAATCTTCTTTCTTTAAAATCTTTTGTTGACAACACACTCTCCCATTAATCCCTGGGGAATGGTCATTTCAAAAGTGGCTTAGTAAAAGAGATTTTAATGCATGATCGTAGTAACACTAATCAAGTGGCCCAGAAAGATTATACATTTACGCACTAAATCATACTAATTGTGTCACAAGGTACTGTCTAAATGCCGACTGTTAATGTAGAGTTGGACGGAAGACGACTATGCAACTTTTTTATGTGCTGTCAAGTGAAATGTTTATTCTATGGAGTGAGTGGCAACATAATAAATTTCTGGACCACTTGTTATTCTCAGGTACCTATAATTAGAATATAGAAATGACCATGATTTTCAAAGTATAATACTCCCTAAGTCTTCTTTATTTGCTGAATATTCCTTTATTTGCTCCTCTCATGGCAATTCTTCCTTCTACTTTTTCTCGTATATTTGACCCCACACTTGCCAATTCACTTTCCTTTCTTAGATTATCATGTTAAAATTGAATGTAGAAATTTTAAAAAAAGAAAAAAGAAAAAAAAAAAAAAAAAAAAAAAAAAAAAAGAAAAGAAAAGAAAGAGGGACTATACTCTTCAAATTATAAAAATGATAGGGTACTCGAGTTGTTTTCTGATGAACTTGCGCCAGATGGTTCTACATACATCACTTAGAGTCGCACATGCATGGGGCCATGGGCACATACACACGGTTATATACATTATAAGAGCACTTTGCTTTACCAATTATGGCATTTGGATGTACCTTTGCAACTGGTGCCATCTCCGCTGCAATGTGAATGACATGTAATGCAGACCTGAAGATATAAGGTTCTCCTGAGCATAAGTAATATATGGAAAAGGAGATATTATTGATTTAAAGAAATTGGCCAACACACTGAGAAACATACCGTGTAGAAGCAGATGTCAGACTCAAAAATTTGGCCAACATTTCACGTTCAGTCATTTCCTTACATTCCAAGTATACATCACAAACACTACGATCTCTCTTCCACACCATTTCCCTCAACATATCTGCATCATTTGAAGACAGTTTTTTCTCAAGCAACCATCCATCGATCATTAGAAGCATTTGACTCCAAAACTCCCAGGGCATATCATTGACAGGTCCCTCAGTAGCTCTCTCCTCATTCTCTTGCTTCAAATGATTAAGCGTATCTTGAAATTCCTTCATTGATTCTTGATACATGTGAATATAAGAGTTTATCTCTTCATCTGACCTTTCAAGGCGCTCCTCCAACAGCTTTACTTTTTGCTGCATTAATTCATTGTATTGCTGCATCTTCTCAGTTGACATCCTAAAATCATTTGCCTCAGAAAGAGATTCTTCCAACTTCTCCACCTTCTTACGAAGCTCCTGATTTTGCTGCAGTACTAGTATGGCATGTTCAGCTTGCTTGGTTGCATTATCAAGCAATGCTTGCAATTTCTGTACTTTCTCACTCAAATTATTATATTCATATTGCAGGGTAGAAAGTTTAGTTACATCCTCCTGAGATGTTGCAAGTTTACACTCCAAATCTTTCACAGTTGAAAGCAAATATGAACGCTCCTTCTCCTGTGAAGGCACTCGTTCATCTGTTATGCTGACATTACTAAGTTCAGCTCTGAGGGAAATTATATTATCTTTCAAAGAAACATTCTCTGCCTTAAGAGAATCAAGATCCTTGCTTAGACTATATAAATCACTATTTAATAAATGAGGATCTTCATTGCCAGAAGTTTCTTGTACTTCTTCGGCATCACTCTTCGAAGATTCCTTCCTCAACTTCTCCAACTGATCTTGAAGAAGCTCAACCTGTATCTTCTCCTCGGCAGCAACTTTGATTTTAGCATCAGTTTCTGCTACTTTCAACTCCAAGGCATTAATTTGTCTTTGCAGCGCTTCCTTCTCTTGTAGAATCTTCTCCAAATCTTCAAGTGCTCGAATCCTAGCTTGATTGAGGAGGAGGACATCTAATATATGACCAAAAACCAGCATGAGTGAGAGTATATTCATATGTAGCGTGATATGAGTGTTGTTACAAGATACACAAAGAGAGCTTGCCTACTTCCAATTTAAAATATAAAATTAAATAAATAATAAGAGAGATAGAGAGAGAGAGACTACTTTTCTCAGCACTCCTTATCATTTTGATCAAATCCTCAAATTGTAGAGATGAAAGCTGCTCACCACCAATTAAGTTCAAGGACTGAAATTGGAAAAGAATAGTCACATTTCATAATTCATAGATGAAGCAGGAAAGAACAATTAAGTATAATTGTAACTTTCAGAACACTTCTAATCAAGGGATAAAAATATACAGCAAAAGTACTAAAAACTGAGCATCACAAGTGACTTTTGTACCAAAGAATAGCAAAGGTATGTGTCCACAAATAAATTTGCAATCATAACTAGTCCTATTGATATACAACAAAATTAAGTAAACAAAAAGGGTCACAATGCTACATATTTGGTTTCTTTCCAAACCCATTTGTGACCCTTTTCTGTCAAAATCCTCTCTATGTCTACCTCTCCACTAAAACCACTTCTGGCCATATGTTCATCAATACTGCACTCATTATTTATTAAAATTTCTTGAGAGTGCAAATTTCTCTTGACTAAACCAAAGATTGTGCACACAATTTTTAAAGCATGGGGCCAGCTGTTTGTGAACAAGAGAGCACAGCCCACATGGCCCTTTAACAGCGGGAAATAACACATTTGCACTTGGCAGAATAGGCTAAAAATATCAAGTGCAAACATTCCACAATACTGAGATATGGATAAAACAAAATCAACTACCCGATATGATTGCTACACAACCTTTCCTCTAACAAGTAAACTGGTAGCAAGAAATCCGAGAATTATTCCAATTCCAATCATCTACAATTCCAAATGGGCCCATAGCATAAGCAAAACATAGAGGCTACACGTAGCATCATAAAGTTATACAGAGTTATAGACACCAAGGAGATAACCTTCTTAGTATAACTTTTGCAAATATCTTGTTATTTGAACTTGTGTAAAAGTCTATAGGTATTTTACATATGAGTGTCACGGCTGTCACCTGACAATTGTACATTTTATAGTCATTATAAGCATTTTACAAGTAATACAAGCACTCTGTAAAGCATTCCACTCTCTATATTTCACTACTCTTCCCATGCTTGAGCTTTTCTAAACACTACTTACTCTAGCTAAGCCATCAGGGAGACTTGACATTTCTTCCGACATGTTGGACTGGCAACAAAGTAACTGCATGTGCAGCTTTGTCTACCAACATTTTTCTCTTCTGATTGAGACAAACTATATTGAAGATGGAGAAAAGTCTAACACTAAGAACAATGTAGTAAGAGAGATAGATTACAACAGATACCTACTAATTTAATATCAATCTCCATCTCCTTGACAAGTGTCTATATCCCTAGGAGAGGCCAACTTTCCAGTAACATCCGTAATTCATAGCTTTATTAAGATTGGACATACAAAATGGCAAGCTAGGAATGTAACCCTGAGCATGGAGCATGATACTAGAATCATAATGTATTAAAAAAAAATGCTAAACCTGATCATCTTATACAAGGCAAGATGCATCAGATATGTTGTTTGAAAGATTGTTACAGGCATGCCTACCTAATTTGTAAGAGTATCCTATAAAGGAGCATAAGTGACGTTTTATGATTGCACAGGGCTCACATCTATCAAAATTATTTATCGAGGTAGCTAGTCTGGCAGACTGGCATCCAAATTGAATGACATGGACAATTGAGGTAGAGGTTGGAAAGAGAGGGAAAAAAAGGAGGGGGGGGGGGGGGGGTTGCTGGAATTTAAATGATGAATCCCTAATAACAAGACTACCTCTCCTTATCAGTTGTCAGGTCCAAACAAACCCTTACTAAACTCAATGACACTGAGTTTACTAACATATATTCATAAAATTACGTTTACACCCCACTGGAGTTCAACATGAAGAGCTTATTAAACCTCTCTCAATTATCAACATATGAAGCAAAAAGGTTCAGCAAAGATATTTAAATGATAATTTCTTAACAAGCTATTAAGCTTACCAAAGAATTATGATTGACACCGATATCATCGGTGTGAGACATCTTGGTGCTGTCTAGTTGAGTTATAATAGCACTGTTGTGACGTGGTGATGGCAACATCAGAGTTTTGTTATCTAACATCGGAAAGTTATCCAAATTATTCCCATTGACCTCCTTGTTGACTTCATTGTTTAAGTCATTCTGATGTATGCTCTCTTGTTTAGAACTTGAGACACCGTTGATTAAAGCATTCCCAAATTCAACATCTGCTTCGCCATCTGGTTCCAGATTTGCATCTATACGGAGTTTCTTAGGAGAGGTTTTCTTTACTTGTCGTTTTTTAGGTTGAGAACTGACATACACACAAAAAAAAAAATGGTAATTTAAGCGGAATATCCATGCAACAAGGGAAGATTAGACTCAAGAAATAGAAGAATTAGTTGCTGAATTTTAATAGAGAAACATTTATGTAAGACTATCTTACCATCATAAGACCACTTTTGTGAATCACTGAGCATGTAACCCCATCCCAATTTCTATCTCCCCTTGGCCCAACCCACCTACAATGTGGTCTTATGATGGTAAGGTGGTCATATTTAAAAATTTGTAATATTAATAACCTTTGTTTAAAAAGAAACATTAGATCCACACATAAACTAGTAATTGTATCCTTTGAAAATCTTAAGTACACATTTCATAAAAGAACTGATGATCATAGCTGAAAAATATGAGAACCATTCATTGAAACTATATTATCTAGATTCTGGCATGCATGAACTGATCCAATGAAAATTTACTAACTTATACCCTAATTGATCTAAACAACAGAGCTCCAAATGCATTGAATTTAACAGATATATATTACTTTTATAGGTCAAATTATATACTTGCATATAATTTTTTATTATCTAGTAGAGAATCTTAAGAGATTAAGGCTGACGAATGGAAAACTGAGGTCCCAATCCTAGCTTAGCCAACATTGAAATGTAAATTAGATGAACACTAGTGATTAAATATTAAATATAATTCCTGCCATTAATGAGTAAGTTAAATGATTCCAAATGAGAAAAGACAGATGTATAGTGTAATATCAATGTTAAATCAAAGAAAAGTATCACTTGTATTGTTTAGGATCCTCCTTAAACTAGCATATCTTATTTCTCTAGAACCCAACATTTTGTTCTGTAATTCCCAGAGCCGCTCCCCATGAAAAACTTCTTTTTGAGCCAACTCTTGAAGATTTTGAGTGAAACTCCTTAGGAAAAAAAAAAAGCAAAAAACAAAATAAAAACGTATTGAATATGGGATGGATAAGGCAAACAATAGATTGCTTTTTTGCTGGATACGCTAAAGAATTGAAAAGATGCACTTAAAAAGAGAATATACGTATGGATGCTAACTAACTATTGTGCATTTGACATACCATGAATTTCATATCGGTCAGTAGATATGGTATCAGTCTTTCATCAACTCAGATCAAAAACATACGAGTCATATTAACCAGTGCTAATAATCCTTCACGTGCAAGAATCAGGTTCAGGTAGCTAACAGACACATTCCATAACAGATTCACAGCTGATATGGAAACCACACTTGCATAACACCATTGCATGATGGAGTTTTACACCATTGCTGATTGCATGAAGGAGTTTTACACCATTTGGGAATGAAGTCGATGAACAGTTGAACACTCCCTTACATTTGATATTATTTTGAATTTAAAGTTGCAAATGTGACATTATCTTATTTGAATAGTTAATTTTAAGTACTCACAAGAGTCACAACACCCTTTTTAAAGAATTTATTAAAAATGCCTTTAAGCATTCTTTTCTTCTTGTAAAGCAACAATTACTTCACCCTTAGCTTAAACAACAGCCCGCAAACTAGATCACATATGAATCCAAGTGATATCTACACAGAATTTGGTAAGCGAACATGGAGGGAAAAGGAGGGGAGGGAAAGGGAGGAAATAAGTACCTATTTAAACAAAGTGTTAATCCTTAAAAAAAAAAATAATAATAAAAGAAAAAAAATTGGGAGTAGTTTTGTTAGGTAAGAATCTATTTGGTAAATCTTATTTTGTCTGAACTTGTCTCATTTGTATGTGACCTTGTCTAAAATTGACCCATTTTGAACTGAAGTGAGTTAATCAGAATTTATTTGAACTTATCCAAACTTACTTTGTCGGGTGATGATACACAAAAGAGTTCTGGAATCATCCCCAAAGAACGAAAGTAACTTACAAAATTTGAGAAGCAAACTACTTTGCAAATGTCAATCGATAAACATTGCATAAACAGAAATACAATTAATTAGGTAAATCCTAGAAAGATCTCCACCATATCAATAGTAGAGAAAAGTAAGAAAACCAACGACTAGATTCTTCCCATTTTCCTAGGACATGAAAGTTCAATGTTAATGCCACTAAACACACACACAAACTCGATTCTAATCAATTTCAGCCGAATTATTTATCCACAAAATCAATTGAATAAACAAAACCTTAAATCAAAAACTCAATCAATCGATTAACCAGTTCATAAATTCCAACAAAAATCACTCAAACTTCTAAAACAACAAACAAAAAAATTATAAAAAAAAATCGAAAAAATTAAAAAAAATTGCACCTGAGATTACGCTGTCGAATCTTGCAAGAAGCAGGAAGCAATCGATGATGATTACGAGAGAAATCAGCAGAGCACAAATTAGAGTGTTTAGTATTCAATCCAATCAAACCATGGCTCAAAAAACAAGAATTGAGTTTCGCCGCCATTGTTGGTGAGCTCACTCACATTCACATGAACTGTGTTAGATTACAGGAGGAGAGAGAAAATGAAGAAGATACGAAGATGACATGCAACGTTTTCCTCTCCACAAAACCTCTGTTTTCTTTTTATTTCTTTTTTTGAGTTAAACGAGTTGACTCAGTTATTATATTACGAGTTTATCCATTCAAAGTGTTTTATGGTCTCCACAGTTTTCGCATCTTTTTCACTTGCACTTCATTTAAGCCTTCGTCACCTTTCAAGCGCAATGTTTACCTTTGATTGCTATTTTTGTCATCTTTAATTTTCTCTTTTTGGCCCACGTGGAGCTCTTTTGACATAATTATTAGAGGAATTGAATTAATTCATTTATTGTTATGTTCGGCTTGATTGAATCAATATCTACTGCGGTTTTTTTTTTTTTTGAAAGATAAGTTATTTGAGTGAACTATTTTAGTGGAAAATTAGATTAGTACCCTGCATTGCACGGTGGTAATAAGTAATTTTTTCATATTTCTTTATCTTTGTTGTTGATAACATTTTAAAATAACTTGGCTTGCTTTTATATATATATATATAAAAAATTGTTTTATAATTATTAAAATGAACATGTATATAGTCCTTTTGTTAAATGATTATTATTAAATGACGCAACATAATATTTACTATGTTATGTAAAATATACTAAAATAATGGTTAGACAAAATATATTTAATGTTGCATTATCTATTGAGCTTATATATTTAGAGTGGAAGCGAAAAAAAGGTATATAATTAGCTATCAATATCTATATCTATTAAATATTGTTGTATTTTAAACATCCAAAAGTAATACGGAGTATACAACAATAGTGATGCCAATGTTAAGTTTCGTATTATAGTTTCAAACCTACTTGGTCCTAGTTTCTATCAATTAAAAAATAAAAATAAAAATAAAATAAATAAATGATGACGTCATATGTAAATTTGGAGGGAAAATTTTTAATGAGAGCTTGACACGTAAGACACTCCAAGAGATTGATGACATCAACATGTTTTGTTTTAGTAATAGCTAATAGATGATCCAATATGCCAACTTTCTCCTATGTGTTATACTGCTATTTAAATGTTTTTTCAAATCGGAAAAAAATTAGGTAAGTTGGACTTACGGTGAGTCCAATATATTTGACAATAATAATCTAATATCTGACAATAATATTCTAATTTGTGAAATTAATATTCTATTATATGACATTAATAATCTAATATTTGACATTAATAATCTAATGGAAAAATTGTAATACACCATAATTTTATGTATTTTGTAAATTATTTAATTAATTATAAAATATATTTTTAAGTGCTCAGTATTTTAATTTAAATATTTAAAGTGCTAAAGTATTTAAATTATTGAGTTTTATAAAAGTATAAATTATTTTGGGCTAAACGTTTATTAATTGTTTGGGCTCATTTAAACGATAGTATGTAAACAACCCTTATATACTCCTAGTGGACCTATCCATTTCATTTAAGTAAGCCCAATTCTTTTATTTGAACCCTTGTGAGTCAAATATTTCATGACTAAAGTCCATTTAATTACTAAGCCCAAACCCAATCTCTACTCTCTACTTTATAAATATCCCCCCAAACCCCAAAATTTTCCCACACAAAGAAGCTCTAGGGCTTTTATCGAGTGGTTTTTCTTGCGATTGTCGAGTGGTTCGTCCTCCTCTGAAGGGGTGGTTGGTTCGAGTAGGCTCGTTGGTCACTATGGCAGATGAGTTGTCGAAACGGTGGGCAAAACTAAGCATCACAGAAGAAGAGGAGGATGTTGCCGTGTTGGAAAAGAATGACGCAACTTTGAACCCTCGTAATCTTAATCTTTCTCTGGTAGGTAAAGTTCTCTCTCTCAAACCATACAATTTTGAGGCCATGCAAAATACCCTCAAGAAGGTTTGGTCCATTGCTCGTGGGGTTGTATTCAGGAGAATAGAGAATGATCTTTCCATTATCCAGTTCTTTCATTGGAAGGATATGTTGGATAATTTAGAGTGTTGTAGTGGAGAGATCGCTCCACTTGTTAGCGCGCTTGTGAAAGACAAGCGCGGACCGCTCCAAAAACGCGACAAAATCGCGCTGAGTTTCTGGAAAATCTGTAAAGTTTAGGAGGCGCGCCCACGTCTCCGGATGGCGCGCCCGCGCCATGGTTTGGCGCGACCCGCGCCTAAACCGCGACAAAATCGCGTCAGGTTTCTGGAAAAGTTGGAATTTTGGAAGAACGAGGAGGAGCGCCCGCGCGAGCAAGTGGCGCGCCCGCGCGCAGGGGTGGCGCGCCCGCGCTGCTGTGGTGGCGCGCCCGCGCCTCCTCGCTCGTCTTCAGTTTTTGCGGTTATTTCCTTTATATCGTTTTCGATGTTTTGGTTTTTGATACACAGAACATAATATTCCTCTCTGGAAAAACTCTCTCTTCTCTCTACAATTTTATTGAAGAATCTTGCATACTTTTCTTTAATTTCTCCATCATTAAGTTTATTGATTGAGAATTTATTCATCTTATCACACATCTTTGTGCTTAGAGTGTGGTGTTGACTATTGTATCTCAAAGTGAGTTTCCGGTTTCAACCCAAGCACCGTGGTGGGGGAAATTATCACTTTAGGAAAGTGTATACACGCCTTAGTCAAGTATCCGGTATAGAAGACTCACGTGGTCATTGTTTTTCTCATGTTCTTGGTGGATATCGGCTTGGAGAGAGGCAAGTAAAGAACTATTCACATTAGTGTTATTTTTGTTGTAATTTCTGAATTATATTGCTAATTTAGTTCTTAGTTTGTGATAATACTTTAAGTATTTGGTGTTGTGTATTTAATTGAATTTTATACACATATTAGGGTTTGTCCACCATTGTTATTTGATTCTAGTTGTGTAGAATCAAAGTAGTAAACCCTAACATGATAAAGTGATAATTGTTTGAACAACATGTCTAGTGTGAAAGAACTTACCACAAACTTTATCAAACTCAAGAAGTTTGACGGTGTGGAATTTCGACGATGGAAGAAGAAGATGTATTTTCTTCTTACATCGTTGAAGGTTGCCTATGTGATTAGCACTCCTAGACCGGTAGAACATGAGAATGAAACAATGGAGGATGTGCGTGAGAAATCTAAGTGGGATAATGATGACTTTATATGTCGGGGACATATTCTCAATGGGATGGAGGATGATTTGTTCGATGTGTATCGACATGTCGAGTCTGCTAAGGAGCTATGGGAATCGTTAGAAAGCAAGTATATGGCAGAGGATGCTTCTAGCAAGAAATTCCTAGTAAGTAATTTTAATGACTTTAAGTTTGTTGAAGGTAGATCGATTATGGACCAATTTCATGAGATACAATGTATTTATAGTAACTTGAAACAACATGGTATCAATGTTGATGAATTGTTTGTTGTTTCGAGTATTATTGATAAGCTGCCCATAGTTGGAAAGATGTTAAGCATGACTTAAAACACAAAAAAGAGGACATATCTTTGTCCAATTTGGCTACCCATCTTCAAATTGAAGAGGGGATAAGGGCCATGGAGAAGGCTAAGGATGGAAATCCTAGCTCTTCTACCATTAATGTGGTGGAGGAAGGCAAATCTAGTGCTTCAACTAGTGGTAAGAGGAAGAAGTTTAATTCCTCTAAGGGCAAGTCCAAGAAACAAAAGGACAACAACAAGAATGCTTGTTGGGAATGCGGTAAGACTGGACACCGCAAGAAGGACTGCTACATTTTCAAGAAGAAAATGGAGAAATCCAAGGATGGTCAAGCTTCTAAGAGCAAGGACCAACCCACCAAAGGTAATTTATTACATGAGGTTGAATTTAATTCCGGTATGGATTTAAATGCAACGGATCCTAACATTTTTATGGTGCAGGATGATGACTCTTGGTGGATGGATTCGGGGGCTTCAAGGCATGTATGCAAGGTGAAGCATTGGTTCAAAACCTTTCACAAGGTTGGTGATGGAGAAGAGCTCTTTATGGGAAACAACTCTACCATCATGGTCCAAGGAAGAGGACAAGTTGAGCTGATGTTTAGTTCGGGCAATAGTATCATCCTTAGGGATGTATTATATGCTCCTAGTATTTCTAGAAATCTTGTATCAGGCCCAACCCTGAATAGACTTGGATTTAGACTAGTTTTTGAAGCAGATAGATGTATTATAACTAAGGGTAGCACTTTTGTTGGACGTTGTTATTTGTCTCATGGATTGTTTAAACTCTCATTAAGAGAGAAGTCTGTAATGTTGGATGATGTTTGTTTTAATGTTGGTAATGACAATAGTATGAATTTGTTTTCTTTATGGCATTCTAGATTAGGCCATGTGAATTACAATAAGTTGTCTTTTATGTCTAAATTAGAACTTATTCCTCCATGTGATTTTGCTCTTGATAAATGTACTACTTGCATGCTTAATAAGATTACTAGAACTCCTTTCAAGAAAGTTGAAAGATGTTCTAAGATCTTAAAATTGGTTCATAGTGATTTGTGTGACTTTTATAGTACACCTTCTTTGGGAAATAAAAGATACATAGTTACGTTTATTGATGACTTTTCAAGATTTTGCTATGTGTATCTTTTATATTCCAAAGATGAAGCCTTGGTTAAATTTGATATTTATAAGAAAGAGGTTGAAGTGCAAGTAGAGTCTTTTATTAAGAAATTGAGAACCGATAAGGGAGGAGAGTACTATGATCCTGCTTATTTCCAATCTTTGGGTATTATTCATGAGACTACAGCTGGTTATGCACCACAATCAAATGGTGTAGCTGAAAGGAAGAACAGAACTCTTCAAGAAATGGTTAATTCCATGCTATCTTACTCAGGTTTGAGTGAGGGATTTTGGGGTGAAGCTATGTTGACGGCTTGTCACATACTTAACCGTGTTCCCACTAAGGGAAAGGATTCCACTCCTTATGAACTTTGGTACAAAAGGAAACCAAACTTGAAGTATCTCAAGGTTTGGGGTTGTAGGGCAGTCGTAAGAGTGCTCGGCAACAAGAAAAAAGGGGCTTGGAATGCATTTTTATAGGTTATGCTGAGCATAGAAAAACCTATAGGTTCTATGTGATAAAACAAAGTGACTATATTTCGAAACATTCAATTGTTGAGTCACGTGATGCAATTTTTGATGAAAATCGGTTTTCATCAATGAGTAGACCAAAGGATCTACAAGTTAGTAACAAAGGAAAGGAAATTGTTGATTATGACGATCAACATGTTTCTCATGAAGGTTCATCTAATAATGAGGATGAGGCTCCTCATGTTAGAAGAAGTAAAAGATAAAGGAAAATTAGGAATCCTCTAGATGACTTCATAATTTATTTGGTTGAAGGATCTAGGGATGTCCTTAGTTCCACTACTCCATATTGTTTTAATGTGGATAGTGACCCAAAAACTTATAGCGAGGCCATATCTTCCCAAGATAGTGCATTTTGGAAAGAAGCTATAAATGATGAGATGGATTCCATCATGGGAAATGACACTTGGGTCTTAGAGGATTTACCTCCCGGTTGCAAACCTCTTGGTTGCAACTGGATTTTCACTAGGAAAAAGAGACCGGATGGCTCCATAGTGAAATTTAAAGCCAGATTGGTTATCCAAGGCTTTAGGCAAAAGCATGGTGTTGATTATTTTGACACCTATGCACCGATTGCAAGAATCACCTCAATAAGGTTGTTAATTGCAATGGCTTCGGTATACAATCTAGTGATTCACACTACTAGAAATAGGCCAATTTACGACGGACCAGTTCCGACGGACCAAAAATCCGTCGGAAATTTTCGACGGAATTAAATTCTGTCGGAAATTTACGACGGATTTCCTACGGAACACAAATCCGTTGGAATTTATGGGTTTTCCGACGGAATATTCCGTCGGAAACTTAATTTTCCAACAGAAATAAAATCCGTCGGAAATTTCCGAGGGAATTTTCCGTAGGAAAACCTAATGTTCCGACGGAAATAAAATCCGTCGGAAATTTCCGACGGATTATTCCCTCGGAAATTACCTATTCCGTCGGAAAATAATTAAATAATAAAAAAAAACAAAACCTAAAACCACGGTCATAACATACCTCCCCTCTTTTCATTTCTCATTTCTCTCTCCTCTCTCTTCGCCTCTCTTTCCCCTCTCCATCTCTCGTTTCTCTGTCCCTTTCCTCTTTCCCTCTCCTCTCCTTTTTCCTCTTCTCTTTCTTCTTCCATCTTCTTTCCCTTCTCCTCTACTGTCTGAACAACAACAATGGCTACCCACCCATCGTCAACAATGGCTAACCACCAACAACAACGACGCAACATCGAACAACGGCGCAAGAACAATAAACCGATAACCACCGACAACCACCGTTCGAGCAAATCCAAGTTTCGTTCGTTCGTTTGTAGTTTTTACAATTTGTAATCTTGTTTTTTGTTTTTTTTTTTGTCAATTTGAATAGATCTGATATTTGTTTTTTTGTTTCGATTTATATTTGTTTCAATTATAATAAAAATCAAATTTTTATGACTGTATTTGGTTTCAATTTGTGTAGATCTGGTTTTTTTGCAATATTTTTCGTTTTTTTGTGTTTTTTTCGTTACGGTGGGTGGTTTGGGCTAGGTGGGTGGTCTGGGTTGGGTGGGGTGGGCTGGTGGGGTGGGTGGGCTGATGGGGTGTGTGATCTGGGCTGGTGGGGTGGGTGGAATGGTGGTTACGGTGGGTGGTCTGGGTCTGGTGGGTGGGGTAGTTTGGGGCGGTGGGGCGTCTGGATTGTTCTGGGTTGGGTTGGAGTAGTGGTGGGGGAAACTGGTCTGGGGTGATTACGGTGGGTGGTCTGGGTGGGGGGTTCTGGGTGTGGTTAGGTGGGTTAAGGGGGGTGGGTTAAGGTGGTGGGATAAGGTGGTGGTGGTCTGGGTGGGGAGGGGGGGTCTGGTCTGGGATAGTTACGGTGGGTGGTCTGGATAGGGGGGTTCTGGGTGTGGTTAGGTGGGTTAAGGTGGTGGGATAAGGTGGTGGTGGTCTGGGTGGGGAAGGGGGGTCTGGTCTGGGGTGGTTACGGTGGGTGGTCTCGGTAGGGGGGTTCTGGGTGTGGTTAGGTGGGTTAAGGGGGTTGGGTTAAGGTGGTCTGGGTGGGGAGGGGGGGTCTGGGTGTGGGTGGTGGTGCCGGAGGTGGCAGGGCTTTTTATTTTTTATTTTTTTCTGTAGCAGATTCCGATGGAAATTCCGTCGGAAGTTTTCGGCGGATTTGAATTCCGTCGGAGATTTCCGACGGACTTTCCGGTGGCCTGGAAAACCTCTTCCGATGAGAAAAATCTGTCGGAATTCCGTCGGAAAACACTGTTCCGACGGAATTTCCGACGGAAAAAGCCGTTTTTCCTACAAAAGGTCTTCCGACACCACGTTCCGACGGAATTTCCGTCGGAAACAGTGTTTTCCGACAGAATTAAGGGTGTTTCCGACGGAATTCTTCCGTCGGAAATAACCTGTTTTCTACTAGTGTCATCAAATGGATGTCAAAACGGCATTCCTTTATGGAGATCTAGAGGAAGAAGTGTATATGAAACAGCTTGAAGGGTTTGTTTTGGAAGGACAGGAAAATAAGGTGTGTAAATTGGTTAAGTCATTGTATGGACTTAAACAAGCACCAAAGTAGTGGCATCGGAAGTTTGATGACACAATTTCGTCTTTTGGATTCAAGGTGAATCAAGCTGATAAGTGTATTTATAGCAAATTTGATGACAAAGGTCATGGTGTCATCATTTGTCTATATGTTGATGATATGCTTATTTTTGGTACAAGTCTACAACAAGTAGAATTGACCAAGGAATTTTTATCCTCGTTTTTTCAGATGAAGGATTTGGGAGAGGCGGATGTCATTTTGGGCATCAAGATAATTAGGGACAATGGAAGGCTTATGTTAAGCCAATCTCATTACATTGAGAAAATGATCAAACGGTTCAATATGTTTGATAAGTGTCCCGTGAATACCCCCATGGAACCTAATGTAAAATTGGTTAAGAATTCGGGGAAAACGGTTTCCCAATTGGAGTATTCAAGGATAATTGGATCCTTGATGTATGCCATGACAAGTACAAGACCAGATTGCATTGGCTGTGGGAAAACTAAGTAGATTTACTAGTAACCCAGGTGCACAACATTGGTTTGCAGTTAGGAGGGTCTTGAGGTACCTTAAAGGTACATTGGACTATGGTTTGTCTTATAGTGGATTTCCTTCGGTTTTAGAAGGATATTCGGATGCAAGTTGGATCACTTACAAAGAGGATGACTCTTCTGTAAGTGGTTGGGTGTTTTTGTTTGGGGGAGGTGTCATTTCATGGTCTTCCAAGAAACAAACTTGCATTACCGATTCCACTATGGCAGCGGAGTTTATAGCTCTTGCCTCAGCTAGTAAGGAAGCTGAGTGGTTGAGAAATCTCATGTTAGAGCTGCCTTTATTGCCTAAGACAATCTCACCGGTGACTATTCATTGTGATTCGAATTCGGCTTTAATAAAGGCTTATAGTCAAGTGTATAATGGTAAGTCTCGACATATTTCACTAAGGCATAGCCTAGTGAAAGAGCTTATCAATGATGGGGTCATAAGTCTTGACTATGTTCCTACGAAAATGAATTTGGCGGATTGCTTTACTAAAGCAATGCCAAGACATTCCATCATATTTGCTTTGACTGGAATGGGTTTATGTCCTATAACACAAAGTTGTGAAACCCAATCTAACGCTTGAAGAAACATCAAGTCTTAGATTCAATGTGGTTGAATTACAACTTTGTTGTTTGTTAGCAATATTTGATGACCTATATTGCTATGTTACTTGTGACGATAAGGTAGCGTCAATTCAAAGTTCTCAAAGATTTACAGTTGAGAAGTTCTAAATGAAAGTGTCTTGTCACAAGGACACGTTTACGTATATGAGAACCTACCTATATAAGTTCGAAGTTTAGCCGTTTCAAGAAGTCTAGTTGGACATATAGACTTTGATGAACTTATGAAAGATACGGACACATGGCTGTATAAAAGTGTCAAGTGATGTTAAATTCGAGTTATCTTGTGTGTATTTCATCTTCGAATGATTAGAGATATCCGTGAGATTCAACCCATATGGAAATCATGGGATATGATCATCGTTAAGTGTGTTATACTGAGTGTCAATTTAATCCATAGGGACATTGACATTGATGCATGAGATGAAGCTTATTTGATGGAAGTAGAGAAAGGATTTAAAAGAACACTCTAAATGGGGGAGGATTGTTGGATAATTTATAGTGTTGTAGTGGAGAGATCGCTCCACTTGTTAGCGCGCTTGTGAAAGACAAGCGCGGGCCGCTCCAAAAGCGCGACAAAATCGCGCTGAGTTTCTGGAAAATCTGTAAAGTTTAGGAGGCGCGCCCGCGCCATGGTTTGGCGCGACCCGCGCCTAAATCGCAACAAAATTGCGTCAGGTTTCTAGAAAAGTTGGAATTTTGGAAGAACGAGGAGGAGCGCCCGCGCGCAGGGGTGGCGCGCCCGCGCTGCTGTGGTGGCGCGCCCGCGCCTCCTCGCTCGTCTTTAGTTTTTGCGGTTATTTCCTTTATATCTTTTTCGATGTTTTGGTTTTTGATACACAAAACATAATATTCCTCTTTGAAAAACTCTCTCTTCTCTCTACAATTTTATTGAAGAATCTTGCAAACTCTTCTTTAATTTCTCCATAATTAAGTTTATTGATTGAGAATTTATTCATCTTATCACACATCTTTGTGCTTAGAGTGTGGTGTTGACTATTGTATCTCAAAGTGAGTTTCCGGTTTCAACCCAAGCACCGTGGTGGGGGAAATTATCACTTTAGGAAAGTGTATACACGCCTTAGTCAAGTATCCGGTATAGAAGACTCACGTGGTCATTGTTTTTCTCATGTTCTTGATGGATATCGGCTTGGAGAGAGGCAAGTAAAGAACCATTCACATTAGTGTTATTTTTGTTGTAATTTCTGAATTATATTGTTAATTTAGTGCTTGGTTTGTGATAATACTTTAAGTATTTGGTGTTGTGTATTTAATTGAATTTTATACACATTCTAGGGTTTGTCCACCATTGTTATTTGATTCTAGTTGTGTAGAATCAAAGTAGTAAACCCTAACAGGATAAAGAAAAAATTCTGAATGGGGAACCTTGGAGTTTTGATAATAACCTAGTAGTATTGAAGGAAATTCAAGATGATGAGAAGCTTGACTCAATTGAGATTAGACTATGCCCTTTCTGGATTAGGCTGTACAACCTGCCTTTCGACTGTCGTTCCAACGAAGATGTCAAGATAATTGCGGGAAAGGTGGGGAAGGTGATGGAAGTCGAAGAGGATATACTTGGGTGGGACAAATTGAGGAGGGCTAGAGTATTGGTGGATATAGCTAAACCGATCAGGAGGGTCCAGAAACTACGAACGAAGAATGGGATGGAAACTTACATACAATTCAAGTATGAGAGGCTCCCGAATTTCTGTTTTACATGTGGTTTATAAGGGCACACCCAAAGGGATTGTCCCAAAGATGATGATAAGGGTGGGAGCGTGGAGAAACAATGGGGAATGTGGCTGAAGGCATCTCCAAGAAAAGGTTTCTTTCAACGTTAAGATGAAGTGGAAAATCTATGTATGGGCAAGAAGATGATATTCACTCATAAATTCCAGCAAAGTGGCAAGTCAGATGAGGAAAGAGTGGTGACTACGGATAGAAAGGATGGAGGGAGGGATAAGGAAATACAGTTAGTGGCGGTATTTGACGATATGAGCCAGAAACGGGTCCTTCGCCCATCAAGAATTGGAGCTGATGGTGGGCGTGAGAAGGGGGGTTGCGAGGATGAGGAAGTGGCGGAGAAGGAGTCTAGGGTGAATGTTCTGGAGCACGAGCTAAGTGAGCAAGCTATATGTGAAAAGGGGGGGAATGTAGAGGGGGAAGGAGTGGGTGCACATGATAAGAGTGAGAGTATCACTAAGGGGAATGAAGTTAGAGAGGTAGTTAGGGAGGAGGGCATAAGAAGGGAAGTGAGGGGAAAAGTAAGGAGTGGAAGAGGTTTGACAGAATGTTGATGGGCTATTCCTACAGTGATGCGAATAAGGGTGGGACTATGGCTACGTGTGTAGGGAAAAAAAGAGGGGGGCATGAGCAGGGAGAGACAGACCTTCTAGCCTTGGGGAAGGAAGGCAAAAAAAGGAGAAAGGTGGGGAGTAATGCAAGTTCCGGGGACGGCTTTAGCCAAGTAGAGGAGGATGGAACCAACCGTCCCCTCGAACAACAATGAAAATCCTCAGTTGGAACGTCTTCGGGGCCGGCAACCCGAGGACGGTGAATACCCTCCGGGACTTGTGTTGGAGGGATAGGTCGAATTTGGTTTTCTTGATGGAAACTAAAGTAGATAGTGGGGTTATGGAGAGATTGAAGCATAGATGTGGCTACGAAAACGGCATATGTGTGAGTAGTGTTGGTCGAGCAGGGGGGGCTATGTATTTGGTGGAGGGATGTCAAAGCTACAATAATTTAGGTATTTGGACCCTCACATGATCATTGGGTCGTAGGTAAAGTGGACCTAGGTCCAGTTTGGGCTTAGTTTACTATTTTGGCCATAACTTATTCATTTTAAGTCGGATTTGGGCTTATAATATATTGTTGGAAAATTCTTTTCAAACCCCATCCAAATAAAAAATAATTGGACCAGGATTATGGACCAAAATAATCGAATTTGGACGTTTTTATGAGTTGGACACGAAATGAATGATTTAAGGACACGAAATGAATAAGTTTTTGTTTAAAGACATGAAATGTAGAATTTTGATTTAAAAAATTTTAGGTAAAGTTAGAAATATGGTCAAGGCTTAAGGGAACTTCACGAGACTCTTCAACTCTGTACAAAACTCGTTAATCAAAGACGTGAAAGGTACTCATCACTTGGTTTGGTTTTGTGGAGACACAATCAGGTGTCTACAAGTCCCAAATCTATATTTCAATTCTTAATTAATTTAGTTTATTATTCACTTTATTGATTTTGCTATTTTGAAGTATACTAACGTGTGTATTATTTAATAGCAAGAAGGTTGAAGCATCAAAGTATGTAATTTAATTATTCCCTTTGTTTTGAATAGAAATCACGTTTAGGATAACGCTTTGATTTTGTTATTAGTGACATGCTAGGATTTGTTATTAATCTATTTAGTGTCATGCCTAGGATCTTACTACTGACGATGTTTTGATGATGATGATTGCGATGTTCTTATGATGTTGATTGTTATTATAATCATATGTTTATTGATTATCTATGATTTATTGTTATTGCTTAATCATACCATTTCTTGCAGGTTTAAAGCGAACTTGTACTTAAAATCACGCCTAATAAGATAACTAATAATTTGATTTAGGCTTATATGATTTTTAATTCAAGTGATCACCAATATTAGATTTGATTGTGCATTAATAATCAACCAATGTAGATTAAACAGGTTTAGGATTAATTTGATGTGTGTATGTTTATCGAAAACAGCGCATGAATATCAATAAGAATCAAGTAGAGGCCTATTTAGGGCGGGTTTGGCTTCTCTTAGGTCAATTTCGTACCATCATCCGCGAACATAAAGTCATGGTTCCGGACCACTATGGAGTTAGAAATCTCTGTGATTGTGAATGGGGTGTAACCTTACAATCGTGAACGGTTTACAAGTTCCTAAAACTTGTTGGCGACTCTTTTTCTCTAGTTTCTTTTCCTTGGAGCGCCGCCATGCTTAAAAACATAACCCAAAATAGGGCGAGGAAAAATTCCCTATAGTTTTTGGCAACTCCACTGGGGAGGATTTCTAAATTAATTCCCAATTTGTTTGGCAATTAATTAGAAGGAGTGGATGAGACTTGAAAGGTTCTTGATATTCATGTGCATAATTTTGATTAACATTGTGGCATAAGCATAAAAAGGTACACATTGGAAAGACCATCCGTAATGCGTCAAAACATTGGAAATACACATAGGAAGGCTGAAAATATTTTTCACAACTAAAATCAGAAAAACGCTGCAAAAAATCGGAAAAAATACTGAAAACTGAATCTGCCACAAAGCGTTAGAACTGTCGCGTGGCGACAATAACCAACGCCGGACGACAGCCCTGTCGTTTTGTGACAAGGTTGTCGCTGGACGTTGGATACTGCCGTCCAGCGACAGAGCCTGCCGATTTTTTGCGCCAGGTTTCTGCGTTCCTTTTTCTCCCGATTCCAGCATTAGCTTGACAATTTTACTGCCTGATTAAGTTTTTTTCGACCTTTTTGAACCCATATGTGTTTTACATGTGGTTTTTAGCCCTTGGTAATTTACGCACTATCCACCCTAAAAACGCTCCCTCGTAAAGTCCTGTCCATCGCGCCAACCCTTCTAAGGTAATGCTTCCGTGCGATGCATCCGAACTCTTAACCATGGACCCTCTTGGACACTATAATTCTTGACCTTAGAGAACTAGAGCCATGGTTAGGTTGCAAAGTCATTGCATCATGTTGTGACTACTTGACTAATTGTGTATAGCTTGTTTGTGATTAAACTAACCGTTTGTTTGTGATTAAACTAAACCTTTGCTTTGATTTGTTTCTTGTACATATGCCTATACATACTAACCCAAAGCTAAGAGGACCTTGCTTAATTAATTTGGTTAATTAAAACAAACCCATAAAGTCTAAATATGCTCGACCTAGAGACTTTTAGGCTTAAACCTTTGAAAGAATGACTGAAAACAGATTGCGGTGATGGTCCAGTTTTGGCGGGCCACTTTGATCTATGGTGTAGAACGATGGTAACCATTGTGACAAGTCAGGCTTGACGCGCTGCAATTGAGCCATCGCTAAGCGACAGTTCCATCGCCACGCGATAGTTAGGTCCTTCTTTCTAAGTCTTCGCATTGAGTTCCACTACTATCAGTATACGGTCTTTTCTTGGTCTTGTACTCTTGTATGAGTCTTACCACATGTCTAGTCACTTGGTCATGACACGAGTCTTGTAAATATCACTTACACTCACGAGTCTTTGCACACACTTTGTATATGTCTTTTTTCACACTGTGACCATGTCTTAGGTCCATGCATGAGTCATCCTTTCCGTCATTTGAGTTTAGGGTCTATCCCATTCTCGGAAATTTCCATATCCTTCCACAAATACATCTTTTGAAAGGAATGGTGTCCTTCCAACAAGTGTATTATTCTGATAGGGGGTTCAAAATTATTACAGAACTAATTCTTCAGTAAGGTCAAGTGATCGGAATGCCTAGGTGGAGGCCGCTTCCGATCAGTAATATTAATGTACAATTAATATTACAGCTTAATCTTGACTGAACCTTCGGGTCGAACTCAATCGAACAACCGATCCGAGACGACGAATCAATTCGAAGAATTAGATGAGACGTCGGAGTTTTACGAACACAGACGTCGGATATCGAGCCTAGGGCGTCGAGACCGAGCGTCGGCAAATCACAAGCAACAAGTTCGAGCGTAGCCGTAGCATCACATTGGTCTAGCCATGTGGACGCTAGGCTAGCTCGAGCTAGCATGCATTTTGCATGGTTAGACGCAAGTCTAGACGCACCATGTGTGCTAGGCGCACTGTTGCTAGCACTAGGTGCTTGCGTGCGTGTGATAGGCGGTCGCGCAACTAACAAAAATAACCTAACTAATCCTCCTAACTATGTAGTAGGGTAAGTCAGGGTCGATCCCACAGAGATTATGGTTTACCTAAAATTATCTAGACTCAAGTTATTACTAAGCAAGAATCAACAATGGTGGATTAAACTATATGCTAAAATATGGAAAACTAGAAATAATCAAACGAATATGATAAATAAAATTACTAAAACATCCAAGATCAAGTATCACCACAATTACGATCGATGCAATTATATTTCTACCCCTAACATACGATTCCAATCGAATGGGGAAAAGTAAACCCTAATCAATACCAAGGATCTCTCTCGAGTATCAATGGCTTCCCTAACATACAATCAAGCTTATTCTCATGGTATCATGCAAATTAGAGACATTAAACACATTACTCTAACTTCCCAATTATCAACCCAACTATTCTCATGTTGAATCTCAAACCCTAAATTGATTTACTCAAATCCGTTTAAACCCAACTCTCACTGTGATAGAAACAATGGAATAATAACAATACTAATTATCTCTAATCTATCATTGGCATAATCACAATCAATTTAGCATAAGAAATTGCAAAAGTCATTAGAGAATTTAAAGAATTAATTCATGCATCAATCATAATTGGGCTACCCTAGATCTTGGAATAAAGAAACTACTCACTCATAATGGAATAAACAATAACAAAAATAATTAAGGAAAACATAATTAAGAAACTACAGATGAAAAGAAAATACCGAATCTTGAATTAAATGGAGAATTGAAAGTAGAAATCTTGAATTACAAAAGCAAAGCAAATTAATGGAGAGAACTAGGTCTTAACAATGTAAAACTAGAGACTAATAAAAACTTAATGATGAAATAAAACAATACTTAGTGTATTTATAGCCCTAGAAAGATAAGAAGATAATTAAATTTCTTGGTGCATAATCCTTCCAGGAGGCACGGACGTGCCTCTGATCGAGTGCAAACTTCCTTGTCTTCTGACTTCCAGGCATAGACGTGCCTGTGTTGGGTACGGACGTGCCTCCCCTGCACCCTGATAGTAGTAGCAGGCACGGACGTGCCTCCTGACGAGTGTAATTCTGCAGTCTTGGGCACGGACGTGCCTAATGTCGAAGCTCATAGCTATGTAAACTGACTTGGAGGCACGAACGTGCCTCTGCTAGGCACGGACGTGCCTCACTCCAAAAGTCCCTAAATAGCTCGTTCTTCAATCAACAAGCCTCGTGAAGGTTCGTGGGCCTCGGTTTAGCTTCGTGACTTCGTAAAATATCCAAATTAGCTCCGTTAATCCTAAAATACATCAAAAACAACGAAACTACCCATAAAAGCATCAAATCATCGAAACTAAACCAAATTACACCAAAATAGACTAAAACACTCGACTAAGCTAATAAAACCAACTAAAAATAAGCTAACAAATATGCACTAAACACGACTTATCAGCGTGTGTGCCTCGCATGGAAGCACAATCGCTAGCACTAGATGCTTGCATGTGTGTGCCTCGCATGGAAGCATCATGCGTGCTGGCTTGTGTGCGTGCCTTCGCATGACAGCACCAAGCAGCAGCAGCACGCTGTGCTTGCTATGCGTGTGTGCGTGTGTGTGCATGCCATCGCAGCAGGCAGCGAGCAGCTAACAAGCCTCGCCCAGCGCCCAGCTGCCAGCAGCATGTGTGGCTCGCTAGCAGCACGCATGTGCTGGGCCTGCTGGCTGGTGCGTGCTGGCCATGCTAGCTGCGCCCAGGTTGGCAGTGCTAGCTGGGCAGCAAGGTGGGCTTCCAGCTCACCCCTTGGAAGATGCCGGTTTTGAGGAGAGTGGGGACCAAGGCTTATAGCCCTGCCTTGGGGAGCAAGGCAATGGTCCCCCCATGGGATATGGTCCTCACCTAACCCATTCTCTCCTCTTGCCGCTTGTTGCTTTGTGATTGCATTTGGCTTATAATTTGTTTTGGAATTAAATAAATTGGTGGAAATGCACAAAACTCCCACATTGATCAAGAGTGGGAGTTCAAGGGTCCATTTCGCTATAAATACCAAGGTTTTGGCATTTGGGAAGAACAGTTGAGTGGAACTCAATAAGGCATCTCCCATTAGGTGAGAAAACCTCTAAGTTCGTAAAACTCCAGTTTTTATTGGTCGGGTCCCGACTAACCTTCAGGACTTGGACCGTTCAGGTCGGGGTTCGTGGGTACGAGCCGTCGGAGACCTTGCATTTGCGGGGTTCAAGTAAGAGCTCTTTCGGTGAGCGAAGCACGCGTCTAGGGTATAATTCTCTCTCCCTTTTCTCTTAATTATGTATTAATTATGTTTTGCTTGCTTTAATTGCTTTAGTTATTGGAGCGGGTCTTGGGGGGTTTCTTTCCGCGTAGAGTGGGTCTCTACGAAACCCAACATCTTTTCCTTTTACATCACTCTCCATACATTACATACCTCACACTTTCCTTCTTAAACACTTTCCACATTCATATACTTTCCCTATACATATATACATCCCTGCATACTTTCCTCCTACATACTTTCCCCATGCATATCATTTTCCCTTACACCATATTCTACCGAGAATTTCCCTATCTGTGCATGTTGAATTGAGTTTGAGTCATGTGATTGACAAGAAGTGTCCATAGTTCCTCTTTTTTACAGCGTTTGATTGAGGAAAGAGGGTCGATTAGTTCAAGATAACTCCTACCTACAAGAGATATTCTTCAAGAACACGGTTCGAAGGAAGAAGAAACCAATGTCGGCTAGTAAGGAAGATGTTGAAAATCTCCAAAAGACCATGGAAAATCTTGCCGATCTTGTCAAGGGAATCTCCATTCGAATGGAGAAAGTCAAAGACTTTAATAAACAATAAACAAGTTCCGCCTGAGACCATCAAGCATATCCAAGAGACGCTAAGTCAAGTCTCCAATAACTACAAGTACCTCGACATAAGTTTTAAAGGACTCTCATTGGACAAAGAACTTCTTCCGCACAAGTTCTCAGCTACTGACATGTAACACCCCAATAATTCTCTTTAAAAGAAAACCTGTAAAAACCTGTGATAACCTGTATAACCTGTAAGACTTGTATAACCTGTAAGACCTGTATAACCTGTATAACCCGTAAGAGAATTATTGGAGTGCTACCGCCACGTGTTCAAACGTTAAGGCTAGTTTCAGAAATCAGCAGCGGAAAACTAACTTAGTTTTAAAAAGAATATAAGTTTCAAAACTGGAAGTCAAAACTCAAAGTCTTACAAGTTGGAACCATAACGACCCTTATTCAAAATCCAGTAAAATAGGAAGTAATGGAACCAACACCAAAATAAAATTCAATCTGTGTTATGAAATAAGCTAACTGGTTAACCAACTCTCCACTCAAATCCCATCACCCTGATGCAAGAGAGTTTATGCAAAAACCTGTGATGAATCTGCTCCCCAATATTACAAGTGTAATAATTGGATCATTACAGGGTCATTGAAGGCGAAGGCCATGACCAAAGAAAACACACAAAAGCACGTAATCAGCAACGCTGAGTACATACAAGCTACAAAATATAGTAAAAAGTCCTAGCATGATTCTAACAAGCATTCCATACACTCACAATATTATCATTGACTCGAACACATGACTCAATAGTTACTCATTACTAAGTTTTTATTTAAATAGCATTGATCACTTCATTAATTGATTGGATTAAGCAATAGACCGGGTTGTCCCCCTGTGGTCCGTTCCGGAACAATAAATAAGAAAACCCTATGCCTCCTTTCTTAAGACATTAATTAAACATCCAATGGCAGACGGCCGCGACTCCGTGGCCATAGCTAGTATGAGATCTCATCTAACTCATTATAATTTTAAAAGAATTTAAAACAAGAGACTCGTAGATCAGACGGCCTCTGAAAAAGAAGTGCACGGCTAATACCCCGTGAACCCCAACCCATGTTTGTCATTACTCTAGATATGCACAAATCCAGAGTTTTATTGCTCATCCTTCTTGCACTTTACGTGATTTACCAGTTTAAAAATTTGGTGATAACTCATATGCAAAAAACTCAACCAATCATACATCAATCAATCAAATCATTCAAGTTTCCAATTAAATTCTCAATTTATCAGTGACAAACAACATTTATTATTGCATCCTTTAAATACCTCGGTGTATAAACACCTTAAGTGCATAAGGCACCACAAATTCTCAACTTTGTCTTATAAGACTTTAATTCTTCCGTTACTCATTCCATTTCAATATAAACGAACAAGTAATCAAAATAATTCATTATATCTTTGCCTCTAAGCTCACTTTGAACATTATTGCATAAATACTGCTCATAAGGAAAAATCAATGCACATTCTCAAGCATGAATTAAACTAACCATCACGTTCATCATCAAACAACTCATTACCAAACAATTTCAACCAATCCACAAGTTCCCTAGCATGATTCTAGGTTTTTTCCAAGTCCCTAAACATGCTCCTAAAATCAAGGTTCCTCGTATTCTTGTACGTACCTTGAGTAAACAAATTGATTGGCCACCTTAAGGCTAGAAGTCACCTTCTACAAAGTCCTCTCCGGCTGTGGTGGTACGGGGCTGCAGCGAGGTCGCCGGTGGTGGTTTCCGGTTGAGGCAGCAGCGAAGGGGAAGAAGCAGCAAATTTTTTTTTTTTTTTTTTTTTGTTTTGTGTGTGTGTTTCGTGAATGAGGCAGCAAGGAAGAGGGAGTCATAAGGGGAAGCAGTAAAGGAGGGTTTTTGAAAAAAAAGTTTACTTAATTAGAAAATGAGGGTTTGAGAGGTTTGGGCTTCTTTTATTTTTTTGTAAAGTTAGAATGGTAATCATAGCCCAACGTGAGTAAAATGCTATTGAAGTATAAGTTTTTGTTGTTGTTTTTTTTTTTTTTTTTTTTGAAATCTTCCCAAAGTATATTTGTATAATTATAAAATTATTAAAAATATTTGGTATACACAAAAATATATAACTGTTATTTACTAAGGAAAAATATGGGGGATTACATGACATCCCTAAGTTCAAAGCCACTAACAATCCTTACTTTCACTTAAAGACTTTTGAGACAATCATCGAAATCAAAGGAATTGACAAGAAAATCTTCCCCTCGATTATCTGTCTAACCTTGGAACCAGTATGCCAACAATGGTACTTTTCTATGGGTTCTGAAAAAATTGCTGCTTGGGATAGTACCACGAATGTTTTCATTGATACATACAAGTGTAATGTCCAAGTGGAGACCGACCATAGAGAGATCGAGATCCTTAAGCAAAAGGAAAATGAAGGCTTCATTGCATTTTACAATAGGTGGAAAGAGACTCAAAGATGATCATTGTCCTAAATGAAAAGTAATCCGTGCGGATATTCATTAGAAATCTCTAAGATAAGTATCAAAAGAACTTACAATATCAACTTCTAAACACTTTCAAAGCCGTTTACAATATAGGCATCAAAATTGAAGACAACCTTATGAAATCAGCAACTGCTAACAATAATAATGCAAAAGGAAAGAAGAATGACTATCCTTCTTCTTCCTCTCCCATTAATAAACTACTTGTTGCAGACACTTCTAAGCAACGATTCCAAAGGTTGAAAAGGGTGTTTACTCCTCTTGGCATAAGTACGAGACAGTTTTCAATAAACTACACTACAAAGGACTGGTCATGCCCATAAGACCTATCAAAGACCCAGTCCCAGAGGCCAGACCATCTAAGTGAGATCCTAATAAACATTGTAAGTACCACCAAGGAAGAGGTCATGATATTGAGAATGTTGGAAACTCAACGAAGCTATCCAGGATTTGATTGATGATAACAAACTTTATAAGGTTTTAGCCAACACATAAGATAAGATAATCTTTGATCATTCTCTCCTCATTACATCTATCGATGAGCCCATGATCGAAGAAGTTTATATAACCGCCATTGAGGAAGTGACCATGATTGAGGAGGACAAAGAAGTTTTCTTAGATGCCACCGAGGAAAACTCAACAAATCTAAAAGATAATGTTGATAAGCTCCGAGATTTTGTTGCCAAGCTTACGAGTATGGTGGAAGACCTTGTGAATCAGATGTTAGTTCATTGAACAAAACCCTCATCGCCAGGATTGGAAGAATGAAAAGAACGACCATCCTTCATCTTCTTCTCATAAAAGGTTAAAGAAAAACTCAATACTCCTAAGCCATAGGTAAAACGGATCATTGACGAATATACACCGATAGGAATGACTTATAATGAAACTTTCGACTACCTCCATGGACAAGGTTCCATTCATCCTATAGGTCCAATCCAAGATCCAGTACCTGAGAGACAATCTCCTAATTGGAATCCAAATTCCTATTGCAAATACCATCGAGGCAATAGTTACACTAGCGAAGAATGTTTCACCCTTAAGGATCGCATTCAAGACCTCATTGATTCGAATTGGCTTCATGTTCCTCCAAGCAACAAGAAGGCCAAGTGATGATAAGCACAAAGCACAAGGCAGACTTTAACGACAAGATTTCATGATTCTTTTCTTATTCTTGTTTTTCCCTTTCCCCAATAAGTCTAGCACAGACATCCTCCATCTTTTTCCTTAGATTTATTTCATGAGTATGTTTTTACCCTTTCCATTTCAATAACATGAGCATTTATTTCCTTGCATACAATCATTGCATTGCATTTGAAAAAAATTAAAATAAAAAAAAATCCACGCCAAACTAAGCATAAGATATCCCGGTGATTTGAGGCACCCTTTGTAGCCATATTATATCACCTTCACCCTTTCAATTACATGATCCTTTCTTGATAAAGCACTTTGAGCCTCGTCTAATTCTAGTAGAATAAACTAAATTGGAAGCGGTTCAAACCCCCTAATTAGAAGCGGTTTTGAACCGCTTCGGTTTGGGGGGCTTCCCATAGCAACTTTAAATGGGAAGCAGTTCAAACCGCTTCCCATTTGAAGGGAATGGGAAGCAGTTTGATGCCTGAACCGCTTCCCATTATGGCTTTAAAAAAAAATAAAAAACTTCACCAAAACCTTTCTTCAACCCAACGAACATGGCGTCCAGGCAAATAGAACGAAGGAAAATTGATAAAAAAATAAAAATAAAACATAAGTATGAAAATATATACTACGTATTTCCATTAATAAGTTGTAATATTACATTTATAATTCATCCAAAAAATTACATTTATAATTCAGAAAAAAAATTACATAAGTATGAAAATATATACTACGTATTTCCACCACCACACATCTGCAATTCAGCCACCACCACGCATCTGAAGCCACCACCCATCTAACTCCACCAACGCATCTGACATAGAATTGAAACAAATCTCAACAAATTTACACATTATGCAAAAAAATTGAAGCAGAATTGAAACAAATTCATTAACCCATCAACTAATTTACGAACCCTAACCAAATTTCAACTCAAAAATTGCAAATAAACCATAAACCGAACCGATTCAAGGCAATTAAACATAAAATTTGAAGATAAATTTTGAAAAAAAAAATAAACTAGATCTGAATTCTTACTGAAATTGCGTTGTCGGTGTTGTTGTTGTTGGCGTGGCGTTGTTGCTCGGTGGGTTGCTCGCTGTTGCTGGGTGGTTGTTGTTCGCTGGTGCCCGGTGATGTTGCTTGGTGTTGCTGTGTTGATGGGGTGCAGTGGTTGTCGGTGGTTGTCGTGGCCAAAGGAGATGGAGAGAGGAGAAGGAGATGGAGATAGAGGATAGAGGATAGAGGAGAGAGAAGATAGCAGAGAGAAGGGGATGGAGAGAGATGAAAGGCGTGAGAAATTAGGGGAATGAGGAGAGAGAAGAAGAAGGCGTGAATTTATTATTGGTAGCCTGATTTTATTTGGCTAATGGGGAGCGGTTCATGTTTAAACCGCTTCTAATTATAATATTTAGGAGCGGTTCACCCATAACCGCTTCCCATTAGTATTTTTTTAATATTTTTTTTAAATTGGTTTTTGGAAGCGGAATTCAATAACCGCTTCCAATTTGTGGCTTCCCATTACCTTTTTTCTTCTAGTAATATAACGATTGGCCTTTCTTTCTTTAACCCACATCTACCGAACTTTGGGATGGGATGGTGTGCAATTTATGCAATCTTTAAATCAAAATCTTGAGTGATTTTTACCAAAAATTTCAAAATTTCAAAAAGCAATAAAAGTGTGCAAAAAGGCAAGTGTTCCAATGTCTTTTATACGAACATGTCTCGGATTGCATTTCTTATCGAGTGCTCAGCACCGTGCCTGAGAAACATGAATGCCAAGTGAGTGATAGAACGCATAATTGAGATTGCCCACACTTATCAAAGAAGATTCAAATCCAAATCTCAAATAGGAAAAAAAAAAAATTCAAAAGTGAGGAACCTCAAGCATATAAATACCAAGATTCAAATGCAAGGTTGCACACCTTGGGGGCTTATTTTGGGTCTTGAGCCTTTATCTCTTCTTCTTCAACCTTTAGCCTAACTGAAGGATTTATGTCTTTGTCAAGTGCAATTACTAGATATATCAAGGATCATTATTATGGAGATAATTAGTTCTTTTGGGTCGTCATTATCTGTTGCTAGATATGATAAATGATCTTTGGGCTAGTCAAATAGTTTAAAGCCCAATAGAATGGATCCTACAAGGTCACACACAAGGGTTATGGATTGAACAAAGTATGAAGCCCATTCATGGGTCTCATTAAGTAATGACAAGCCACATAAGAAGTAAGGCTAGAATAGTTTGGGTTGGATTAGGAGCTTGGGCTTCACATGGACTCTAATTACATATGAGATATATAAATAGAGACCTTAGCTAGGTTATGCATATAAGTCACAATTAACCTAAGTAGTAGATTATGAAGTAAGCAACCAAACTCCTTCCCCTTCTCTCTCACACGCCTCTCTCTCTCTCCCTCCCCCTCTGTCCGTACAGTACGGGCACCGGCGCCGGTGGATGCACGGTGGTGGTGGTGGTGGTTCGTTGCTCGTTTGTCTCCTCTCCTCTCCGTAGAAGGTTGATTGAAGGGTTCAATAACAACTAACAAGCATTAGTGGAGGTTCAATCCTTGCTCGGGACCAAGTAGAGGAATCACGTTTGGGGTTCTCGTTCTCCTTATTGTTCTTACTCGATCACTCGTGGAATCACGCTTCAAAGGTATAATTATGTGTTCTTTGTGTGTTATGCATAGATCTTGTTTTAGATGCTTATGAATACGATTCATGCAATTCCGCTTATAGTATCTAAAGTCCTACAATGGTATCAGTTAGCCTAATGCATGTACACATATTGATCATAATTCTTTGTTGTCCACAAATTTTAATTCAATTAAGTGGGAGAATAATTTAATTATGGGTCAATTATTATTTTAAATGGTGATTTAACATATGGAACCATTAAAGATGTTTAACTTGCTCAATTTTTCCTAAAATTTGGACCGATTTTTTCCCTACTTGGTTTGAAATTTTCGACCCCCAAATCCTAGTTCAAAATTAGCGAAACCCTAAACCCTAAATTTGGATTTTGTGTTTTGAATAATTTTGATAGTTCCTAGTTTCATGAATTTAATTTATTTGATTTCATGTATAAATTATGAATTTTGCATGATCAGTAATTTAATTTAAGTGTTAAATTGAATTGGGAATTATTTTCATGAACCCTAATTTTAAAATTGAATGTGATTTAATTTTAATACTTGGACCAATTTAATTTATTTTAGCAAGAGTTATTTTAATTATTTTAAAACTTAAAAAAAACAAAAAGTTTTTTGTGGTTGTTTTGCGGCGGCAGCCGCGGCTGGGCGACATAGCCACGGTGGCTGCTGCCGGTGGTCGTCCAAGAGGGAGGGAGGCGAGGGGCAGTAGGTCCGACAAAGGAGGGAGCACCAGCAGCACCGTGCAACGGTGACGCGACACTGGTGCTGTTGTCGTGCGTCGCTATTGTGCAGCGTACACCAAACGGTGTACGACCACCGTGGATGGCTTCGGCAGACCACACCATGGTGGCTGGCGCATTTTTCAAATTTTTTTTTTAATTTTAAAATTCAATCAGATTTTATTTTGAAAAAGATAAGTTTTCAAAATCAAAGTTGTTAATTTTGATAAGTTTGTTAGGATATTTTGAGCAAAAGATTCTGTAATGGATATTAATTGATTTAATAATGAGATTATCCTATTATTATTTTAGAATATAATTGATTTTAAAATTATGTGATTGGCTAAGTAATTAGGATAGAATCTCCTAAATTAGTTAGGATAATCATGGAGAATAAATATGATTTATCTTTTCAAGATTAAAATAATATTTGATTCTATCTCATACTTAAATTAAAATATATGATATTTTATAATTGGTCATGAATAATATATGATATTATCTAATTACAATTTTAAAATATGAGATATTTTGATACCATGTTTCCTTAATTATGAACATTCGATGTTGTAGTATAGGCAAGCATGTTGAGTGATTTATTATATGGCAATTTTATACTATATGATATTATTTTGCTATATATAGACTATTATGGCCCATAGATTCTAAATACGGTATGCGCACTCTTAAGTATTTTTTTAATTTATTTTATTTTATTTAAGTAGTAAATAGAATAGAGTAGAATTACAGGTTACAGATAATCCAAGAATCCCATGGAGTAAAGGCCCAAAGGAGCAAGGTGGATGAGATCCATGAAGGTTCAAATGAGAGCTTTTGCTTCATTAGTTTTCTTAGGATTAAGGGGCTATACTATGTCATGTTTTATTTATGCATTAGTAGATTATGCACGCTAGGTTTTATTTATGTTGTTGATGATGAGGTAGAGTTCACTAAATTAATCACAACATAATAAATCTAGGTCCTGGTAATATTGAGATTGCTTTTCCAATTAAAAACCCAACAACCCTTCGATAATTAATGATAGGTCATGCCAAAGCTGGGTGTCATTTTTATATCTTAGGTAACTTGGGGTACATAAAGTTTTACAATTTTAATTGGTTGGGCTCAACAAGGTTACCTAAAGAGTTTAGAACCTTGAAGCAAAGAGTAATAATTAAACATGAGATGGTTAATTATTCAACCAAGAGTTATAAGAGTTGTAATCAGTAAAGAGTTTACTCACCTTGAACATGTAATGGTTGATGGTAGGGCCAAATCCGGTCAATTATTACACAAATAAAGGGCCTTGAAATCACTTAATTCAAATTAGGATCATTTAATATTGAATAAAGTGTTTAAAGTAACCTATTTAATTCGCTTATAGTGCTTTAAAATTTATTAAACATAATTATTGAACTTTGCCTCGTTTTTTTTGTAGATGAATAGCATTGATGATAACACTAACTTGCCAACCAAATTGGAACAAGGCTAAATCTTATAAACTTCAGGGATTGGGAAAGGGGGATCAGAAGTGTTCTAAAGAGCCATGGACTCGAAGCTCGCCTATCTCGCCTATATATTCCCATTAGATTCATAGTGGGTTTCACCCCTGAAAGGCATGCGAAAGATGTTTCAAATGCAGATAAAGTCAGTAATCTCATGTTAGCCTCTATTCTAACTTGTTGGGCTAGAAGGTTTAAGGATTATGAGCCAACCTTACTGCAAGAATGCCTACATGCTGCCTGTAGAGGGGGCATAGGGGCATTAGGAAGTGGAGGCATCATTGATAAGAATGTCAAGGAAACCGTTTATTCGATTCCCAAGATATATTACTCCTGGACTGACAGTGTAAGGTTTCAGACTTACAACATTCATGGCAAGATAATGGCCAAGAAACTTCTGCCTGATCAGTTAGTAGACCCATGTCAAGGAACTGATTGAGTTACATAATTGGATGGATATCTTAGGGAGACCATTTGATGATGTGTTTGCTCATAACACAATTCTGTTTTCATTCCATGCTGGATTTGATCTCGTCAAGCTAATTCATGATGATGAAGGCTCTACAGTCACGCTTGACGATCTATTGATCAAGCACACAGGGGAGTCCTTGAAGAAAGAAGGAAGACAGTGTTTCTAATACGGTAGGTGGTCTTACCACTTACCAGAATGTCCTCACAACATGCCATTGAAAACGGAAGGTAAGGATTTACCTATTATATTTGTTGTAGAAATCAATCTTACTTCTTCTTCCACTTGGGTATTCGATGCCGGTTGTGGTGCTCACATTGTTAATAACATGCAGGGCTTAAAAGGGAGTAGGAAGTTAGCTAAAGCGGAGATAACGCTTTGAGTAGGAAATGGAGCAAAAGTTGCTGCACTTGTTATTGGAAGCTATCATTTAAAGCTCCCATATGGTCTTATTTTGGTACTTAATAACTGTTATTATGTCCCAACAATTACCAAAAACATTATTTCTGTTCCAGTTTTAGATACTAAGGTTTTTTGAAATAAGAGACAAAAGTTGTTTTTTTTTCTAAAGATAATATGTTATATGCTAACACAAAATTGATTGATGGTTTGTATATTTTAGACTATACAACTCATGTTTACAACATAGATCATAAAAGCATAAAACATATGAATCAAACCAAACCTACTTATGGCATTGTAGGTTAGGTCACATAAACCAATCGCGCATCTAGAAATTACAAAAGGATGGACTCCCATCCTCATTTAATTATGAATCATTCGAGAATTTTGAGTCATGCTTGTTAGGTAAGATGACCAAGTCACCTTTTACGGGAAAGGGTGAAAGAGCTAGTGACCTTTCGGGACTCATACATATGGATGTGTGTGGACCAATGAGTTCAAAAGCCAGAGGTGGATTTAACTACTTCATTACCTTTACTGATGATTTTAGTAGGTATGGCTATATCTACTTAATGAAGCACAAGTCGAAATCCTTTGAAAAGTTCAAGGAATTCCATAATGAAGTATAAAATGAGCTTGGGAAGACAATTAAAGCACTACGATCTGATTGTGATGGCGAATATTTGACTCAAGACTTTGATGATCATCTGAGGGATTGTGGAATACTTTTACAATTAATTCCTCCAGGAACACCATAATTAAATGGTGGAGGAATCGAACTTTGCTTGACATGGTTCGATCCATGATGAGATTTACTTATCTGCACATAACGTTCTAGAGATATGCTTTAGAGACAGCTGCGAACATACTAAACCGAAGCCCATCCAAAGTAGTTGAAAAGACGTCATATAAGTTATGGACTGGAAAAGTTCCAAAGTTGTCTTTTATCAAGATTTGGGGATGTGAAGCTTATGTAAAACGTTTACAAGGCGATAAACTAGGCCCTAAATTAGACAAATGTTTCTTCGTGGGTTACCCCAAGGAAACAAAAGGGTATTACTTCTACAATCACGCAGATAACAAAGTGTTTGTTGCTCACGATGGTGTCTTTTTAGACAAGGAATTTCTTTATACAAAGCCAAGTGGGAGTAAAGTGGTTCTCGAAGAAATTCGAGACGAGAAACAAATGGATTTGGATAACATCACGTTGGAGGCGAGGGCACATGAGTCAACTAGTTTAACAAATCATGTTTCAGAGCAAGCTAATTCAACTAGCGAAACTCCTATCGTCCCACTTGAATTTAATTCTTGCGAAAATCTTCAAAGAGTTGAAGAGAATATTTCTACTGTTGCTCCTACCCTTTGTAGGTCTCATTGAATCATAAACAAACAGTTTGTTGATATTATGTTAACTGAGGATTCCGAAATCTTCCTATTGGAATTCGGAACCCACAACCTACAAGCAAGCTTTGGCAAGCCCCGACTTAGAGAAATGGCTTGTGGCCATGAAATCCGAAATGGACTCCATGTCTAAAATTGATGTGTGGGCCCTAGTAGACTTGCTTGATGGGGTCAAACCCATTGGTTGAAAATGGGTCTACAAGATCAAGACAAACAAATATGGAAATGCCTACATCTATAAAGCAAGACTGGTTGTAAAAGGCTTTAGACAAATTTATGGTATTGACTATGACGAAACATTTTCCCCAGTAGCAATGCTTAAGTCTATTCAGATTCTTCTAGCAATTGTTGCATTTTTCGATTCGAATTTTGGCAGATGGATGTCAAAACCGCCTTCTTGAATGGGTTTTTGAAGTAGGATGTAGTGTATGACATAACCTGAAGGTTTTGAAGATCCAGAAAATCCTAGAAATGTATGAAAGCTTCATAAATCATTTATGGATTGAAGCAAGCATCAAGGAGTTGGAACATTCGTTTCGATGAGGCAATTAAACAATTTGGTTTCCTCAAGAGCGAAGAAGAACCTTGTGTATACAAGAAGTCTAGTGGGAGCAGCTTAGTTTTCTTAGTCTTGTATGTAGATGACATACTATTCATGGGGAACAATATACCAATGCTTGAGTCAGTCAAGGAATGGTTGAAGAGTTGTTTCTCCATGAAAGACTTGGTTAAAGTTGAATACATTTTGGGAATCAAGATCCATCGAGATATGTCTCAAAGGATGATTGGACTAAGTCAAGAGACTTATATTGATAAGATCTTTGACAGGTTCGATATGAAAGACTCCAAGAGAGGATTTCTTCCCATGTCTCATGGTATTATGCTTAGTAAAACTTAGTGCCCTCAAAAGCCAGAAGAGTTGAAGCGTATGGCTAGTGTACCTTATGCCTCTACATAGGGTCATTATGTACAAGGCCAGATGTTGCATATTCCCTAAGCATGTATAGCAGATTTCAGGCAAATCCAGGGGAAGCACACTTGACAGCTGCCAAGAACATCCTTAAGTACTTGAGAAAGACTAAAGGAATGTTTCTGGTTTATGGTGGCAAAAATGAATTGGTTGTCAAGGGCAATGTTAAGCTAGAGTTTGACACCTTCTATACTAGTTTTGGACACCTTATTGGAGGTGGGTATAAGAGTGGAGTGACGTTACTCACGTTGGCGAGTTGATAGCTGTTTGAGATGGCTAGCTGGAGGCTTTACTAAGTTGATTTATGGGTTAGGCATTATTTTTGTTATTTTTATCTTGCAAATAAATGTGCTAATATTTCGTGAGGTTAAAGTTTGTCAATCCAGAAGCTACGCATGAAATATTAGACTTAGGTTGTTAATTAACAATTTTTATCTTATTTTCTTTAGTATTACAATATCTTTTGTTTAGTATAAAAGCATTGTATTTTATCGTGACAAAAGACAATCGGAGAAAAAAAAACTAGCTGATGGAAGTACTTTTCATCTCGTGTTCTTTATTAACAAGTTGGTGATTCAATTCTGGAAACTTGTTGAGAGATTCTTAGGTTTATTGGTGATTTAATTCTATATACATTCCTAGTTATCTCTGTTTTCTTTAATCCATGGTGGTTGAGCCTGTATTGGAATTGAATTACTAACAGATACACTTAAGTGTGTGATTATTCGAGTATAATTACGCATCATCTTGGTATCCACAGCCAGACTGTTTAAATACGTATATAAAAAAAAATTGCGAGTAATCAAGGATGAGTAGTAGCGAGGGCTCTAACCACACCCCAAAATGCTGGACACCAGAACAGGCCAGGGAACGACGCAGAGATAATCAGACTAAAGAGTTGACTTCGATGATTGGGGAAATTGTTTTAAAACTTAACGATATCAGTAGTGCAAAAAGAAGAAGAAGAAGAAGAAGAAGAAGAAGAAGAAGAAGAAGAAAGAAGAAGAAGAAGAAGAAGAAGAAGAATGGATACTCATCTGATTCTAGTTCTTCAAGTAATGATGAAGCCTAAAATCGAGGAGAAGATCCCGACAGAAGTCCAACTCCAGCAATGAGGGTGATCATTTGAGGCGTAGAAGATTGAATAAAAGGGAGATGATGATAGGAATCTGAAATTGGACATTCCTAACTTCTATGGTAATATGAATGAACCAGAGAAGTTTATGGAGTGGGTTCGATGGAATGAAACTTTGTTTAACTACAAAGACTATGATGAGAGGAAGCGTTGCAAGGTAGCCAAATGCAATTTGGCTGGATATGCAAGCCTTTGGTATGAAAATTTGAAGAAGAAAAGACATAAAGAAGGACGAGGGAGGACCACCACATGGAAACACTTGAAGAAACACATGGAAAAAAAAAATTCGTACCCCCAGATTATGTACAAGATTTGTACATTAAGATGCAGACTTATGAGCAAGGTTCGACTAGTGTTGAAGCATATATTACTAAGTTCGAGAAGATGTGTATGCTATGTAATTTAGAAGAAAAGGATGAACACAAAATTGCGCGATTTCTGGCTGGACCGAACCCTGATATTGCTGAGAAGGTTGACGTGCAACCATATTAGGGATTTGAAGATTTGTAAAAGGTGGCCTTGCGTGTGGAAAAGAAAGGAAAGGGTAGAAAAGCTAAGCCGCAAAAATCTAACCCTAAACCTTTTGAAGGGGTCAAATTCTTTGACGAAAACAAGCTTGCTACACAAAAATTTGATCCTCCTAAAAGTGATGCCGTTAAAAGAGATTCGAAAATTGACAAGAAGAAGTATTTTAAATGTCATGGCTTTGGGCATTTTGCTAAGGATTGTGTCAATGCTCGAGCTTTATCCATACAACAAGTGGCTGAGATTAAAAGGGAAGAAACAAACCGTGACCTACAAGACACCGAACATGACGATGATATCAGTGAAATCGCGGCTGAGTCTCATGGCCATGCCCTTGTTTTGAGAAGGCTTTTACATACTGAATCTGAAGTCCCAGATGACTGCTAGAGAGAGAAGAATTTCACCACTCGTTACAAGGTAAGGGACAAGATTTGTAATGTGATAATTGATACGGGAAGTTGTACAAACGTTGTAGCCACAACCTTGATTCAGAAGCTACACTACCCAACCTCTCAACACCCACAGCCGTAAAATTACACTAGTTGGACAATACCAGCGATATAAAGGTGGGAAAGCAAGCCCTTATAGCTTTCTCCATTGGAAATTTGAAGATATTGTAT
This sequence comes from Chenopodium quinoa, assembly GCF_001683475.1. Classification (NCBI taxonomy): domain Eukaryota; kingdom Viridiplantae; phylum Streptophyta; class Magnoliopsida; order Caryophyllales; family Amaranthaceae; genus Chenopodium; species Chenopodium quinoa. The sequence continues at coordinate 7,679,594 of NW_018742951.1, forward strand.
TATGTGATGTTTGTCCCATGGATGCCTGCCATATCCTTTTAGGCAGGCCGTGGCAATATGATAGGTATGCCAAATTTGATGGAAGAACTAATGTGTATATAATTAAAAAAAAAAGTGAGAGAGAGAAGCCAGTTGCCTTAAAACCTCTAAGGCAAACCGCACCTACAGAGGAGAGCCCAAGGAGAACATTACTAGTGAACCTTAAAGAATTCGAAAAAGAAAGCAAGAATGTTGGCATGTTTTATTTGTTGCTAGCAAAAGGGTTTGAAGAAGGAGAGGGTGTGGAAATCCCTGCAGCTTTGAAGGGGTTGTTGGGAGAGTTTACAGATATTTTTCCCGAGGAGTTACCAAAGGGGTTACCACCAATTAGAGGTATTGAACATCAGATAGACCTTATTCTTGGAGCTCCTTTACCCAACAAAGCAGCTTATCGAAGTAATCCTGCAGAGACAAAGGAGATGCAGCGTCTAATTGAAGAACTCATGGAGATAGGTTATGTTCGAGAATTGACGAGCCCTTGTGTCGTACCAACTCTATTAGTGCCAAAGAAGGATAAAGGATGGCGAATGTGCATCGATAGCCGAGCTGTTAATAATATTACCATGAAGTATAGGTTTCCCATACCTAGACTCGATGATCTACTTGACGAATTGTAAGGCTCTCAAATTTTCTCAAAGATTGATCTTTAGAGCTGTTACCATCAAATTCGAATGCAAGAAGGAGATAAGTGGAAAACAACCTTTAAGACTAAGGTTGGCTTGTATGAATGGCTTGTGATGCCTTTTGGTCTCACAAACGCACCTAGTACTTTCATGAGACTCATACATGAAGTCTTAAGACCTTTTCTTGGTAGGTTTGTTGTGGTGTATTTAGATGATATACTCATCTACAGTCGAAGTTTGGAAGAGCATCTCGATCATTTGAGGCAAGTCTTTGAGGTCTTAAGGAAGCAACAACTCTTTGCAAAGCGTGAAAAATGTTATTTCCTTATACCAAGTGTAACGTTCCTAGGTTACATTGTGTCGAAAGATGGAGTGTCAGTGGATCCGTCGAAATTTGAAGCAATCAAGTCGTGGCCTACTCTAAAATCTGTAATTGAGGCTAGGTCATTCCATGGCTAAGCTTCTTTTTATAGGAGGTTTGTGAGAAATTTTTCAAGTCTTGTTGCTCCTATCACTGAGTGTATCAAGAAAGATAAGGTCAGGTTCGAATGGACTGAAGCAGCCCAGCATGCCTTTGAATTGGTCAAGAAAATATTATGTGAGGCCCCTATTTTGGCACTTCCTGATCTCTGTTCCATTTGAGGTTGAAATAGATGCTAGTGGTGTGGAAATCGGTGCAGTTTTAATCCAAAGGAAACGACCAATAGCCTATTTTAGCAAGAAATTTGGCGGTGCGAAGCTGAATTATTCCACCTATGATAAAGAGTTTTACGCAATTGTTCGAGCCTTGGACCACTGGAGTCATTACTTGCGGCCTAATCACTTTAATTTACACTTGGATCATGAGTATTGAAGTATATTCATGGCCAACAAAAGCAAAATCCTAGGCACGCAAAGTGGGTGGAGTTTTTGCAATCATTTCAGTTCTCTTCCAAATATAAGGAAGGAAAATCAAATGTTGTAGCTGATGCTTTATCTTTAAGGTACACTTTACTTGGTGTCCTCAATTGCCAATTGCTTGGCTTTAAATTGGTTAAAGATTATTATGCTCTTGATGAAGATTTTTGCACTATTTTCGAACAATGTTTGAAAGGGGGCATGGGGAATTATTCTTTACAGGATGGTTACCTCTCAAGAGAAATCAATTATGCATCCCTAAGTGCTCTATTAGGGAATTGTTGGTTCGAGAAGCTCACAGAGGAAGGATAGCTGGCCGTTTTGGCATCAACAAAACAATTTCTATATTGCAAGAACACTTTTATTGGCCAAGAATGCAAGTTGATGTCCAGCATGTGATAACCCGATGTGCCTCTTGCCAAAAGGCCAAAAGTGTGTTTCATCAAGGCCTTTATATACCTCTTCTTCCGGCCGAATTTCCATGGGAGGATATCTAAATGGATTTTATTGTGGGAATACCACGCACACAAAGGGGAAAGGACTCAATTATGGTGGTTGTAAATAGGTTTTTGAAGATGACACATTTTATCCCAACTCACAAAACTGATGATGCTAGTGTGGTGGCTGAATTATTCTTCAAGGAGGTGGTTCGTTTGCACGGTATTCCCAAGACAATAGTGAGCGACCGCGACACTACATTCATGAGCTACTTCTGGAAATCACTTTGGAAGCTTATTGGCACCAAACTTTTGTTCAGCACCTCACACCACCCGCAAACTGACGGCCAAACTGAAGTTATCAATCGCACCTTGGGAGTTTTGTTCCGTGGTTTAGTGAATAAATCGCAGAAGGACTGGGATACAAAGTTGGCTCATGCTAAATTCGCGTACAATCACCTACCTATGCAACCAATCATTCCTCATTTGAGGTGGTTTATGGTACAATTCCTAGGCTGTCACTGGCCTTATTCCTTTGCCTAAGGGTGAAATAGCACATGTCGAAGCAAAGTCGAAGTTGCAGACTATGCAGAAGCTCCATGCTTAGGTTCGTGCTTGCATTTAGAAGGTGAATGCAATGTATAAAGAAAACGCTAACAGGCACCACAGGCCAAAGTCCTTTCTGGTGGGTCATTTAGTGTGGTTACATCTCCGTAAGGAACGTTTTCCCAGCAAAAGAAAGAATAAAATTATGACTCGAAGTGATGGGCCATTCAAAATTGTTGAGAAGATTAATGAGAATGCTTATAAACTTGAACTGCCTGGAGATTATGGTGTATCCGCTACGTTTAATGTTGGGGATTTATCTCGTTACTTACCTGATAATGAATTTGCTGATTTGAGGACAAATTCTTCAAAAGAAGGAGGGGATAATTCGGAGGATGGTACTGATGATGAGGCTTTGCTGAGCTTGTATGTGGACAATGTTAAGCTGAAGTTTGACACCTTCGACACTAGTTTTGGACTCCTTATTGGAGGTGGGTATAAGAGTGGAGTGACGTTACTCACGTTGGCGAGTTGATAGCTGTTTGAGATGGCTAGCTGGAGGCTTTACTAAGTTGATTTATGGGTTAGGAATTATTTTTGTTATTTTTATCTTGCAAATAAATGTGCTAATATTTCGTGAGGTTAAAGTTTGTCAATCCAGAAGCTACGCATGAAATATTAGACTTAGGTTGTTAATTAACAATTTTTATCTTATTTTCTTTAGTATTACAATATCTTTTGTTTAGTATAAAAGCATTGTATTTTATCGTGACAAAAGACAATCGGAGAAAAAAAAACTAGCTGATGGAAGTACTTTTCATCTCGTGTTCTTTATTAACAAGTTGGTGATTCAATTCTGGAAACTTGTTGAGAGATTCTTAGGTTTATTGGTGATTTAATTCTATATACATTCCTAGTTATCTCTGTTTTCTTTAATCCATGGTGGTTGAGCCTGTATTGGATTAGAAGTATTAACAGATACACTTAAGTGTGTGATTATTCGAGTATAATTACGCATCACCTTCTTTTCAGGTTATGACAAGTTAGACAAGGCATTGTTGGGCGTGGATGATACCTGGAAGCCTATTGTCAAGACCCCGGGATATCCTACTTACCCTCTTGAAGTGCTGGAGGTTTACGCTGCTGCTCGTTTAGGTGAGGCACGTCTGCTCCCTGTCGAGTTCAGGCATGGTCCAACTACTGCTGGTACCCCTACTCGTTCTACTCCTACCATTCAAGTAGTGACTAAACCTGAATCCTCTACTGCTGGTACTGATCAAGTTAGGGGAAATGATGACTCCCCCCAAAATTCTGGGTCGTTGATGGCGCCGAGTTCTTTGGCTGCGGTCTCCGGTCGGTGGACAGCCCAGATTGTTGACGAGAACAAAGTCGAGGTATACAACCGTGAGGTCCCCGATACTGCGGATACTTCAGACCACACAGGTCATAGCAACGATGAGTTCGCAGATTCTCTACTAAACACAACATCCTTTGACGTTCCACCTGAAAGGAATGGTGTCCTTCCAACAAGTGTATTATTCCGATAGAGGGTTCGGAATTATTAGAAAGCTAATTCTTCAGTGAGGTCAAGTGATCGGAATGCCTAGGTGGAGGTCGCTTCCGATCAGTAATATTAATGTATAAATTAATATTGCAGCTTAATCTTGACTGAACCCTTCAGGTCGTACCCCAATCGAGTAACAGATCCGTAATGACGAATCAATCCGAAGAATTAGATGAGTCATTAGAGTATTACGAACAAAGACGTGAATATCGAGCTTGGAGCGTTGAAACCGAGCGTCATAAGTCGAGTCATATTTAGAATTTGACGAGATGAGAAATCAAGCAAGCGACAAGTACGAGCTAGGCCGTAGCCTCGCATTGGCCTAGCCATGCAAGTGCTAGGCTAGCCTAAGCTACCAACCGCATCACAAGGCATGCCGCAAGTCAAGCATGCATATGCGTGCTAGGCTTGCTGGCCGAGCATGCTAGTGGGGCTGGTGCACCTGGGCGCACGCATGCTACCAGCTTGCGCATGCTAGCGTGCTAGTGTGCTAGGCCACGCACCATGCCGAGCTTGCTAGCAACGCATGCATGTTAGCATCGCAAGCTAGCAGCATTGGCTAGCTACCTGGTGCGGCATGGGGCCAGCATCCTGGGCCTCGCACCTAGCCACTCGCAACACGCAGCAGCTGGGCATCGCCCAGCACTCGCACGGCATAGCACACGCATCGCAGTAGCAGCAGCCCGCATTGCGTGCATGGCTTGCTTGCTGCGCATATGCGAAGGCAGACTAGCTAGCAAGCCCAGCCTTGGCGCTAGTTGGGCAGCCTTGGCAGCTCAGGCAGGCTGCCAGCCAGCCATGCGTGGGGTCAGCTTTCGATCAAAGGCAGACCGGTCTTGGTGGCCTTGCTTGGGAGCAAGTGGTGTTTGCCCCCCCCCCCCCTTAGTGGTCCTCACCTACCCTTGCTCACCATTTTCCACTTGGCGCTTGTTGAGTCATTTGCATTATAATTTCTTTTTGAATCAAAATAAATTGAGCAAAATGCAATTCTCTCACATTGAAGGGAGATGGGAAATCAAGACTCTCTTCCCTATAAATACCCATATTTTGGGTTTGGGAGAAAGCACTTGAGTTAACTCAATAAGGCATCTCATTATAAGTGAGAAAACCTTTAAGTTTGTAATAATCTAGTACTTCCTTTGTCTAGACCCGACTAACCTTCGGGGTAGAGACCGTTCGGGTCGGGCCGAGGGTGCGAGCCGTCGGAGGCTTACGCACTTGCGAAGCTAGAGCTTTCAAGTAAGAGCTCGTAAGCGAGCAAAGCACGCGTCAAGTGTTGAAGACCGTCCTTTCTCTTTCTCTCTCTTTTGTTTAATTATGTGATTGCATGTTTAGTTACATTATTAGTGTGCGGATCTTGGGCAGGTTTCATTTTGCGTAGTGTCGGACACTACGAAACCCAACAGCAGTATCGGAGCCGCGCTCATTTTAATTATTGTAACTAATAATTAATTGAGGTGATTTAAAATGGATTTAAATTTCTGGTTTTGCTTTCTAATTAGATTAGAAGCTCGTTTTAATTAGTTTTAATCTCGTATTTATACTAATTTTAGCTCACGAACCCAGATTTCGACCCAAAAATAGTGAATTTTAGGTGAAATCAATGTTCTAAGTTGTTTTTGACCCGCTATGAGCATTGTCCAGAAGCCAAAATCCACCTAAATACATGTTTTCGAGGGGTTTTTTGTTTTTCACGAAAAATCTTAAATCTTTAAACCTTGATTAATTATGGCATGTTAAAGGTAGATTATATGTATGGTTGCATCACTAATCTACTACAATAATAAACCTTATTAAGCATGTTTATGAAGTCATATTTGATGCTTAATTTGGTGAGCTCATTTTTTCACATAAACTAGAAATTTCACAATTTTGCAAATCAATTGCTTTTAGTGTGAATGTTTATGGTGAATTTGTAATTTTAAAGTCCCTTAAAAATGTTAAAGATCCAATCTTTAATTGTTTTTTTGGTTGGAACTTTACTTTCTAAATTCCATGTTGAACTAATTTTTGGATTTAATCATTTTTTAGTTGATTAAAGTCCTAAGAGTTCAAAACTTGTGATTGATATTTAATTAATCTTCATATTGGAAGATGTAATTTTTCAAGATTACACAAGTTATTGTTGGAAATTTTTCATTAGATGAATGGATTTATTTTTCCAACCCCTTTTAATTTTGTCAAATCTCATTATTAATATTATGTATGGTTAAATTAATTGTGAGTATATCCCTTCAATTTTGTAGCATCAAGATGAACCAAAATATTATAAAGAACAGTTCTTGAATAATTTTGGTTTGTGCACTAATATTGAATTTATTTAAGTTAGATTTGTTTTATTTTCATACTTGCTCAATGTTGGTTCTAAAATAAATTTAGAATCAATTTTATATCACACATATATCGGGATTAAATCCCGAGATAAAAGTACGCAAATCGAGGCAAAGATCGCCTAAGCACCACCTACTGCTAGTCGAGCTGCTCACGCAGCCCACATGTGGCTGCCAAGGTGTGCATGGGGCTGCTCATGCCTCGAAGCGCTGCTGCTGTGTGGTGTGTTGGGCTAGGTGCACGCTTGATGCTACACGCATAATGCAGTGATGCACGCATGGTGCTACGATAAGGGTGTGTTGGTGCTGCGATGTGTTGTTAGGCAGCATAAGCCCACATGATTAAGGACCTTTGAGGCCATGTCTTGTGTGTGTGCAAGTGCGCTGATGTGGTCGGTGTTACGCGTATGCAGCATTGGAGTCACTCCCACGTGCTTGGGCCACAAGCGGTTGTGCGGGTGCGGCCACGTAAGGCATCTCGAGCCTTGGTGTTAAGCACTTGGGCATCGTAAAGCCTCGTTGGGCTATGTGTTTTGCGATTTTTTCCGTTTTAATTATTTCATTATCTTAACGAGGCTAGGCCTTGGTTTTGCCGGCTTTTGCAAAATAATATGGCAAAAATTGGGTTAATCAGCTTAATTAATTGGATTAATTAAGTTGGATGCGGAATTTAGTGGGAGCTTCGTTAATTACTTGAGCTAATTTTATTGCGTCTTAATCACATAATTGGTTAACAACTTTGACTAGTTTTAATTAGGCGCGTTAATCAGATTAACCACCTAAGTTAGTTACTAGTTTACGAGTGTTATGCATTGTTACTTGTTTTACGTAGTAAAATGCATGGGCCATTCACAAATAGTGAATGGATGAATGGAATGTATATTGTATCACAGGTTTTGTGAAAATGGCAACTAGTGGGACCTGATTAGGATAGTAAATACGGAGTGCGATCCGTTATGTATTTTTGTAAATCTAAATACGGTCTGCGTACCATTGCGTATTTTTGTACCTTAATATTTAGATTAGTCCTAATTATAATAACTAGTAGTTGAATATTTGGTGGAGATGTCTCAAAGACGGCGTTTCTAAGAAGACTAGCCAAGAGGATGCAATGAAGATCCTTGAAGACTCAAGGGGTCATGTTAGTTGCCAAATGCATCTTTAATTATGTTTTCTATATATATAATTATGTTTATATATGAATGGATGGTTGACAGGCTAAAGTCGTATCACCTAATCAAAAGTAATTCCTAAAACCACTAACTAATATAGATAGGGAAGTAGGGTCGAATCCACAGAGAAACAGGTCTTTCTATTCCTAATTAATTAATACAATCTAAATTATCAAGTAACCAAATTGTTTTTGTGAGAATTAAACTAAGAAAATTAAATAGGGGAGGAAATAAATAATAAAAGGCCTAGAGTATAGGTTCACCAATAAATAATATTCCAGGGTAAAACACAACATCAATCATCAATGCATAGATTAATCATATCATAAAGGGCTTTCGCTACGTATTATAATCACATAATTAATCTACCGGTATTAAATCGCATCTCTCGAATCTTGACTTAACCATTTATAAATTAATCTGCCTATTGAAACTAAGCCTAAACATCAATTTTCATCTCTCGAATCTCGAATTAATATTGCATAACTCATACAATTAAACCTGGCCAAATCTAATTGCATAGCATTAAATCAATCAATAGGAATCAATCAAGCATTAACAACCAACAATAATAATTTACCCCTTCATATTATTTGTGGATCCCCACAACCCTAGAAATAATAATACTCACACATAATTAAATCTAAGCTAAGCAAAACGATTAAACAAGACATAATTAATTAAAGCAAATAAATTACTGAAAATAAAAAGGAAAAGAAATTGTTACCAAATTTAACGCAAAGGATGGAATTGCATAAATCAAAAGTATGGAGAGAAAACAAGAATGTTAATCCAAGCTTAAAACTAAATCTGGAATTTTTTTCACTAATGAAAACGTAATGAAAAGACGTCCCCCACTTTCTACCAACAAAACGTATTTATACTAAAGCCTAAAAATCCTAATTAAAAAGACTAAAATTGCTTAAACTCTTAATAAATACACGCGCCCGGTCGGGCGAGGCTTCGCCCGTTCGGGCGCGCCTTTTTCTTCTCTAAGTCTTCGCTCGCGCCCGGTCGGGCGCGAGGCAGGGCGAGGGGCTACTCCTCTTCTATATGCCTCGCCCAGCCGGGCGCGCCTTAGGGCGAGAGGCTACCCGGTTGGGCGAGCTCTCGGGCAAGGCCTTCTTCACTTGGGATCCTCAATTGGGTTATTTTCTTGGCCCAAAAGAATTTCCTCTTGAGTCTTGAAACACGGTCCATTGCCTCGAACTCTTTTTCTTCACTGAGCCCTTAATCACCGGTATGATTGCTCTAACATGGCCTTGGGCTTCGGAATGTGGTCATAATAATGCGTTCCCACTCCAATGCTCGTAGTGGCTCAAATAAGTCCGAGGAAATGCTCCAAATCCGCAATTTCCTATAAAACAATACCATAACTACGGAAACACTAGAAAACGCATATTAGTAATAAAAGTGGCTCTAAAGAGCCAAAAATACTCCTAATTATGACCAAGGGACGGGGATAAAACACTATATAAAATGAACATATCAATGGTACGTTAGATGCATGTTTAGGATTTCAAATGTTGCGATGATTAATTAAGTTCACTTAAATCAACCAACATAGAAACCCTAGGTCCCTATAATATTGAGCCAAATTTGCCATTCCAAGAACAACACTTACCGAACTAATGCGCGTAGTGATGGGCTACGCCAAAGCGAGGCATCACAATTCCCTAGGAACGTAAGGTATACTAGGTATACAAGTTGATCTTGGTTAAGCTCAACGATATTAGTAAGGAGTCCTTAAATGTCGTGGCAATGGAGATAAAATGTCAAGGAAGCATTAGATGCGACGTTTTATCGAACCAAGGGTAGCTTAGAGCTATTAGCAATTGGGAGGCTTACCCTAAAATATCAAGTGTTAAGACAAGCCAAAGCATGCTTAATCATTTTTTGATTTTGGGGATCTTGGAATCGTTTTATTCTCGCCTAAAAGGGATAAATAATTAATGCGTGGATAAAACGCTCAATAACATTGAAAATTTGCATGTATGCTTTAAAATTCAAACTTATTGGTTTTATGAATGGTTTATCATTTCAAATTCTTTCAATTGTAGAATCATGTCTGCAAATAACTCAAACAACCAATTTTCGTTACGCTCAATTCTCGACAAGGAGAAGTTGAGTGGGCCAAATTTTCTTGATTGGCAAAGGAACCTGCGTATTGTTCTCATGCAAGAGCAAAAGGAATACGCCCTTGATGAGGAAATGCCAAACGCTCCAAATGAGGAGGTCACTCAGGCTGCCCTAAACCGATGGCAAACTGCCAATCGAGATGTCAAGTGCATCATGTTGGCCACTATGTCTCCGGACCTTCAAAAGACTTTCTTTGAAAAGGAGACGGATTTTGAGATCATTTCTGAAATTCAGAACATGTTCCAAGAGCAGGCCCGAAATGAGAGGTTCGAAACCCACAGGCAGATCCTTGATAACAAGCTCAAGAAAGGAGAGCCAGTCAACTCACATGTACTTAAAATGATCGGATTATTTAAGAACATGGAAAGGCTTGACGCTGGGTATTCAATCGAGATGGCAATTGACATCATTCTCCATTCGCTGCACAAAGGTTATGATCAGTTCAAGATGAACTATAATATGCACAGCATGGAGAAAACCCTCATCGAGCTTCATGGGATGTTGAAGCAGGCCGAGCAAACGCTCAAGGATGAGGGGTAGCATGACATGCTCATGATAAAAAAGGACAAGCCATTCAAGCGCTCGAGCAAGAAGAGAGGCTTTAAAGGGAAAACGAAGAAGAATTTTCCGCCTAAATCAAGCGCTGCTAAGAGCAACAAGGACAAGAAGGTAGCCTCTTCTAAATCCAATTCTGAATGTTTCTACTGCAAGAAGAAGGGACATTGGAAGCGGGATTGCCTCAAATTCAAGGAAGATAAGAAAAACGGCACAATTGCTTCTGTATCAGGTATTTTTGTTATAGACTTGAACTTCGCTAGCAAAACATCATAGGTATTAGATACCGGATGTGGCTCACACCTTTGTTCCAATGCTCAGGGACTAAGGATAAGTAAGAGGCTAGAGAAGGGAGAGGTCGAGCTTCGGGTCGGCGGTGGAGCCAGGATGTCAGCCGTATCCGTTAGAACTCTCAGTTTGTCTTTACCCTCTGGGCTTGTTTTAGAACCTGACAATTGTTATCATGTTCCAAGAGTTACCAAAAACATTATTTCAATTTCTGCGTAGGATACCAAAGGATTAGAATTTCGAATAAAAGACAATAGTTGTTCGTTTTATTTCGATAATGTTTTAAATGGTAAGGCATATTCAGAAAATGGTCTTTATGTGCTTTCTCTAGACAAACAAGTTTATAATGTTAACGATACCGCCAAAAGATCTAAGACCATTGAGTCGAATCAAACCTACTTGTGGCATTGTCGTCTTGGCCACATTAACATCAAACGCATCAAGAAACTTCTTCATGAAGGTATTCTTGACTCATTCGACTTAGAGTCGTTTGAAAATTGTGAAGGATATTTATTAGGCAAGATGATAAAGTAACCATTCTCCAAGTTGGGAGAAAGTGCTAGTGACTTATTGGGTCTTATACACACGGATGTATGTGGACCAATGAGTACACCCGCAAGGCAAGGTTATCGATATGTCCTCACCTTCACCGACGACTATAGTAGATATGGTTATGTCTACCTTATGTCGAACAAATCTGAATCTTTTGAGAAATTCAAAGAGTTTCAGAGTGAAGTGGAAAATCAGCTTGGCAAGAATCAAAGCACTTCGATCGGATCGAGGTGGCGAGTATTTGAGCCACGAATTCGACGATCATATGAAAGAAAATGGTATTGAGTGTCCGAAAGGAGGAAACGAACCTTGTTAGACATGATCCAATCAATGATGGGTCTTAGTGATCTTCCTATCTCTTTCTGAGGACACGCACTTCTAACCGTTACACTAACACTGAACCGAAATCCGTCAAAAGCTATCGAAAAGATTCCATATGAGTTATGGACGAAGAAACCTCCTCGGTTGTCTTTTTTAAGATTTGGGGTTGCGAAGCATATGTCAAGAGATTAATTTCTGACAAACTTCACCCAAAATCAGACAAGTGTTTCTTTGTGGGATACCCAAAAGAAACTAAGGGGTATTACTTCTACAACAAATCCGAGAACAAAGTGTTTGTTTCTCGTGATGGTGTCTTTTTGGAGAAGGAACACCTTTCCAAAATGACAAGTGGGAGGAAAATCGAACTCAATGAAGTTCGAGAGGACGAGCAACAAAGTCAACAAACACTGACAATCAAAGTGCTTTAGAAGCAGCTGTTGACATTGGTCAAAGTCAAACCGACAATGCAAATGCTCAACCAATTACCCTACGTAGGTCGCAACGGCCAAGATCTCAACCAGACAGATACCTCGATGTTGTCTTAACCGAAGATCAAGACATCCTAGTAATGGATGGAGATGAAAAAGAGACATACAAACAAGCTATGACGAGCTCCGACTCTGCAAAATGGAAAGAGGCCATGAAATATGAGATGGACTCCGTGTTTGAAAATCAAGTCTGGGACTTGGTTGATTTGCTCGAAGGTTACACACCTATCGGTTGCAAATGGATTTTCAAGTTGAAAACCGACAAAGATGGAAATAGATCTATATACAAAGCTAGATTGGTGGCAAAAGGTTACAGAAAAATTCACGGCATTGATATGATGAAACCTTTTCGCCAGTCGCCATGCTTAAGTCCTTCTGAATTATCCTAGCAATTGCCGCATATTATGATTATGAAATATGGCAAATGGATGTCAAAACCGCCTTCCTTAATGGGAATTTGCAAGAAACTGAGTACATGAAACAGCCGAAAGGTTTTGTTTATCCAAGAAATGCTGGGAAGGTATGCAAGCTTAAGAAGTCCATTTATGGACTAAATCAGGCAAGCAGAAGTTGGAATCTCAGATTCAATGAAGCCATTAGCAAGTTTGGTTTTATCAAGAATCCAGATGAGTCTTGTGTTTACAAGAAGGTCGGTGGGAGTGACATCGCATTCCTCGTCTTATATGTCGACGACATATTTCTCATTGGAAACAGCATTCCAATGTTGGAGTCAGTAAAGACTTGGCTTGGGAAGTATTTTTCAATGAAGAACTTGGGAGAGGCACAATACATATTAGGCATCAAGATCTATCGGGATAGATCTAAAAGGATGATTGGATTGAGCCAAAGTACTTATATTGATAAGGTATTGGCACGATTCAACATGGAAGGGGCCAAAAGAGGGCACCTACCCATGTCACATGGCATAACTCTCAGCAAGAAAAAGTGTCCACAAACACCTGATGAGCGAGAGAGGATGAATCAGATTCCATATTCTTCGCTTATTGGATCGATCATGTATGCCATGATATGTACTAGGTCGGATGTATCGTATGCCTTGAGTGCTACGAGCCGATACCAATCATGCCTAGGAGAGGCGCATTGGACTGCGGCAAGAATATCCTAAAGTACCTGAAAAGGAACAAGGATAAGTTTCTGGTCTATGGTGGTAGTAATGATTTGGTTGTTGAAGGTTATACCGACGCGAGCTTCCAGACTGAAAGAGACAACTCTAAGTCACAGTCAGGGTACATTTTCCGCCTAAATGGAGGAGAATTTAGTTGGAAGAGTGCTAAGAAAAGCACAACTGCAGATTCTACAACTGAAGCCGAATAATTGGCCGCTTCAGAAGCAGCTAAGGAGGTAGTTTGGATTCGTAAGTTCATTGGTGAACTTGATGTTGTACCCTCAATCAAGGGTCCGAAAGACCTCTATTGTGATAATAATGGAGCTATTGCTCAGGCTAGGGAGCCAAGGGAACATCAGAAGGTCAAACATGACAAGAGGCGATTTCACATGATAAGGGAATGGAAGCCCGAGGGTGAAATCAGAATTTGTAAGATTAGAAGGGACGACAATGTAGCCGATCCACTCACTAAACCTTTGCCTCAAGTGAAGCACAACAAGCAAGTTGAGGCAATGGGAATCAGGCACGTTGGAGATTTGCTTTGATTTCCCTATTCATGTGTTTTAATTAATTTTGAGGTTTTAATGTAAAACACTATGTTGAACCATTCGGTTTTAGAGTAATTAAAATTTTCTGCAAATTTATATCACTCTATTTCTATTTAATTGTGGTTTAGAATTAAATAATGAGTCCATTCGATTTTTGAGAATATTCAAAGCAGGGTATCAAGACCATGTCTTGGATAAAGAAACACCTATTAAGTGAACATTGAACATTTCAATCGAAAATTATCCCTAATCAAGGTCATTTAAATGATGGACGATTAATGACCAATTGAGATTAGTGTGTAGTATGATTTATAGCACCGTTTCTTGTGCTACGAGAATATGACTATCATAAATCATTTTCACAAGTATTGGTTTAGAACTATACCGGATCGACCTATGAGAATACTTTAAGAGATTTAAAATCGTCATAAGTATATTTCTCATTATAGCTATCGGAACCTTTTTCCTCGACCATGAGTATTGTAAGTTCTCTTGTTTGAGTACTAGTCCGTTTTGATGTTGTCAAACGTCTGCCGTAAATGGGGATTATAACGGCAACACTCGAGCGACTAGGTTCTCTTAGTAAGGGAAGCTAACAATACAAGACTGGGAATGTCCCCCTACTAACAATAGAGAACATGTCTTTGTTGTTTACAAGGCCTCTCGAAGAGCGAGACTGTGAAAATGCATGGTCGTGCTCAGATGGATATTAGAAATCATCTGCTTATTGACAGTCGAACTTGGAAATCGAGAAACACTTCTGAACGTAATAAGGATAACGAAGAATCTACCTTATAGTTCACGAAGAGACATTAAGTGACATAGGAAATGGGCTATACACTAATTACACATTTGTCCGGAAGGACAAGTGGGAGATTGAAAGAAATGGTGTCCTTCCAACAAGTGTATTATTCCGATAGAGGGTTCGGAATTATTAGAAAGCTAATTCTTCAATGAGGTCAAGTGATCGGAATGCCTAGGTGGAAGCAGCTTCCGATCAATAATATTAATGTATAATTAATATTACAGCTTAATCTTGACTGAACCCTTCGAGTCGCACCCCAATCGAGTAACCGATCCGTAACAACGAATCAATCCGAAGGATTAGATGAGTCATTAGAGTATTACGAACAAAGACGTCGGATATCGAGCTTGGAGCGTCGAAACCGAGCATCATAAGTCGAGTCGAATTTAGAATTTAACGAGAAGAGAAATCAAGCAAGCGACAAGTACGAGCTAGGTCGTAGCCTCGCATTGGCCTAGCCATGCGAGTACTAGGCTAGCCTAAGCTACCAACCGCATCGCAAGGCATGCCGCAAGCCAAGTATGCATATGCGTGCTAGGCTTGCTGGTCGAGCATGCTAGAAGGGCTGGTGAACCTGGCCGCAAGCATGCTAGCAACTGGCGCATGCTAGCGTGCTAGTGTGCTGGGCCACGCACCATGCATGTCGAGCTTGCTAGCAGCGCATGCATGCTAGCATCGCAAGCTAGCAGCGTTGGCTAGCTAGCTGATGCGGCATGGGGCCAGCATTGCTGGCGCGCTAAGCGTGCTAGCATGCTGGGCCTCGCACCCATCCACTCGCAACACGCAGCAGCTGGGCATCGCCCAGCACTCGCACAACACAACACACACATTGCAGCAGCAGCAGCCCGCATTGCGTGCGTGGCTTGCTTGCTGCGCGCATGCGAACGCAGGCTGGCCAGCAAGCCCAGCCTTGGGGCTAGGCGCCAGCTGGGCAGCCTTGGCAGCCAAGGCAGGCTGCTAGCCAGCCATGCGTGGGGTCAGCTTTCAGTCAAAGGAAGACCGGTCTTGGTGGCCTTGCTTGGGGAGCAAGTGGTGTTTGGTCCCCCCCTCCCCCCTTTAGTGGTCCTCACCTACCCTTGCTCACCATTTGCCACTTGGAGCTTGTTGATTCATTTACATTTTAATTTGTTTTTGAATTAAAATAAATTGAGCAAAATGCAATTTTCCCACATTGAAGGGAGATGGGAAATCAAGACTCCCTTCCCTATAAATACCCATGTTTTGGGTTTGGGAGAAAGCACTTGAGTTGAACTCAATAAGGCATCTCATTATAAGTGAGAAAACCTTTAAGTTCGTAATACTCTAATATTTCCTTGGTCTAGCCCCGACTAACCTTCGGGGTAGAGACCGTTCGGGTTGGGTCGAGGGTGCGAGCCGTCGGAGGCTTACGCACTTGTGAAGCTAGAGCTTTCAAGTAAGAGCTCGTAAGCGAGCAAAGCACGCGTCAAGGGTAAGACCTTTGGATTGATTCGTCGTCTCGGATCGGTTATTTGATTGGGGTGCGACCCAAATGGTTCAATGAAGATTAAGCCGTAATATTAATTGTACATTAATATTACTGATTGGAAGCGGCCTCCACCTAGGCATTCCGATCACTTGACCTCACTGAAGAATTAGCTTTCTAATAATTCCAAACCCTTTATAGGAATAATACACTTGCATGTTGGAAGGACACCATTCCTTTCAACTGGATACCAAGGTTATGGCCAGCCAACCGCTAATCCTCAATCTGGGTATGATCAGCGCCAGGGTTATGGCTCAACTCCCAGCTATGGAAACGTGGCTAACTCTCCAACTCAAGATGGTCACCCTCTTGTCTATGGTACCCAAGGTGAGACTGGTCAAACACCATCATCCGAGCAACCACAACAGGGATACATTGGGAGCTAGCCAAGTCCTAACCCTGCATACCCAATTCAGCCCGGTTATGGTGTTCCACCAACCTCACAACCCAGTTATGGGTTTCATTTGTACCACAGGTAGGTGCTTCCTGGTTATGGGCCACCCCAAGGCCAGAAAACACCACCAAACCCATCAGTGTATGGTCAACCTCAGCAATCACCATCTCAGGTAAAGGGGTATGCTCCACCTGCTGCTTGTCAGCCTGGATATCCACCCTCACAACCATCAGTTGCACCAGGTGCTGCTGCTACTTATGGAGCTGGAACTGCTTAGCCTGGTGCTTATCCCCAAGCTTATGGCGCACCACCTGTAACCCCTCCAAGCTATGGGCATCAATCGTATTATGGTGGTGCTTATTCCCGGCCTGCTGCATATTCTGCCGATGATAATGGAGTGGCTGCTACTGCACCTGCTCCTGCTTCCCAGCCTGCTGCTCAGCCTAATGGGGCTGCCAAAGCATCACCTCAGAGCTAGTGTTTGTATGAGAGGTGTTGATAAGTAGTTACAGTTTGTGCCTGTAGTAGGTTAGGATTCAAATACATTTGCTGTTTTATAAAATTTTGGATGGTTATGTTAGTTTCTTTTTATATGGTAATCATATAACTTGTTTGAAATTCCTTCATCATTTATCTATTCAAGTCTCCAGTGTTAATTGAGTATATTGTTATGCAATCTCATTCTCACTTGAGAGTGTGAGTAGGAATAAATGGTACAGATTCTTTCTCGTCTGAACCATCAGCAGTAGCAGCAATGAAAAGGTGCAACACTATGTACCCGATCATGTGTTTGGGGCAACGTTATCACTATGTACCTGATCATGTGATAAACGTTATCACTATGTACCAGACCATGTGTTTGGGGCAACGTTATCACTATGTACAGATGCCTCTGTTGTCTGAATCAGTTCTTTTGAGACTTAAATTAACACATGTATTTTGATTGGTCAGGGTAACCTTTGAGAAACAGTTTCCCTACTGTCAAAGCTTAAGAAACACTATCTATTTATTTCCAAATCTAGTTTGGTATAATATAAAAGAAATATATTACAAAGGGGAAATGATGTTTTGATCTCAAGTCACTGGTACCACTCCCAAAACTTATACGAAGTATTAATGAAACTAGTTAACATACATGTTTTGGTTTCTCCAACAAAGAACATTAGAATTAGTTATGTTTACGAGTTATGCGATTGCCCCGAGTTTCATACCCAATCTCATGACTTGTTCACTCAGCTAGGTGACTAAATGACTGATACCATCTTTTAGCATGGTGCTTAGACTTGATAGCTAGGTAGCATAGAATGAATTGTACAAGACTAATCAACAGTAAACCTATAAAAGTAAATTTCAATTTTAAACTCAATTATACTTGCTACAGATGCATACTTGAGAAAAATAACCATGGATAAAATAAACTATCCAACATTTGTCAACATTTGGAAGTTGAGCAAGAGCTCAAAAGGAAGAATACAAGCATCCTCTTAAGTACATCTTTTCTATAATTCTCCTCTGCAGTCAGTTTTGTCTTCCATCTATTTCTACAAAAGGTTGTTCCTAAATGCCAAGAATCTTTGGGGACAAAAACAAGATAAAGGCCAACAGTGAGCCAAAAAACAATTTTACGAAACAATTGACCGGATCACTATAGACTTCTTCAGATGTGCTGGTTGTGATAGCAGCTGCTGAAGGTAGAGCTTCAGTGACAGCATCAGCTAGATCATTGATGAAAGAAGAAGTGCAATTGAGAGCAGGAACCCGACCCCAATTCTCAATGCCAGATTCAAGCGCCAATTCCTTGTATTCCATATCAATCTCTTCAAGTGTCTCAATGTGCTCGCTCACAAAACTGAAAAAATATGACAGTCAACAATCCAAATAAAAATTACTAATCAAACAATACAGGTATAAAGCAAATATAGTTTTTAAATACCCTGACATCAGTGCTTTTACATACATACTTCAATATTACTATTTAGTAGAGAATGGTTGACAACAACTAACAAAAGTATTCAATAATGGTGAAGTCCATACAGAATCTACTACTATATCTAATTTCTAAATGTTCTCTTGAAACAATCTTGTACAAAATCAGAAAAATAGCATCTCATCATTGGTAAGCAGCTTCCAATAATGTTGCATGAAAACTTGTTAGCGTCATAAATATGTCCAACAATAGTAGGTAGAGCATAGACAAAAGTAAGCTCGATAATATGCAACTCACCTCACAGGAACAGCCAGCAAACTCTTTACTCCTTTTTGGCCAAGCTCAACAAGAACTTTATCAGTATAAGGTTGCAGCCATTGCACAGGACCAACTCGACTCTGAACAAAAAGGATATAAGAAATGAAATTAGCAAAGAGAATATATAAAAACACATCTGAAAACTCGGTATATATATTGGGAGGTATAGACACAAGATATAAACGAGATATTTAAACAGAAATGAAACTACTAAATGAGATTGGAAACCATGCAAGCTCATAACATAACAAACCTGGTAAGCAAGCGTATGTCTGTTGTTGATTCCTCTAGCTTTCAATTCTGTCATAATTAAGAAGATGCAATCCTCCATTTGATCTTTGTATGAATCTCCAGCATCCTCAACATAACTTACTGGCACACCATGAGCGCTGAAGAATATCATAACCTAGACATTGGTGACAACAATGACAGTTCCACATCTTAAGTTAGAATGCCAAAACTTCAAAAACAAATAGCCTGGTGCAATCATGCAACCAAAAAACTATGTACAATTGAATGAAAGAGCTAACATACCTCATCAGGCATGGAAAAGGATTGCAGCTCTTTCTCAATCAAGTCAGCCATGGATTTGACATAACCTTCTCGCTGGTACCAAGATCGGATGATAGCAACAGGCACGCGAGACAGATATGCATCTTCCCTGACAATGTTTAAATTTTTGTAAGCCAATAAGGTAAGAAAATATATACAAACTATTTCCCAATTAGGTCCTGAAGACAAGTTTACCTGAAAATGTTTTGGAGAACTCGGAGGCTAGAACCTGTTGTAGATATAGAAAACTGAGGATAGAGAGGAAGGACAACAAGTCTTGTAATCTTGTCCTTCTTAATCTGAAAATTAAATAAAGAATGTTCAACTGCATTGCTCCAACATAATTTTACATAGGACAGATGGGAAGGGTACAGAAAATCAGAAATACATAATTGTAAAAGCCAAGGAATGTAAAGAATCAAAACCTTCCCCCTTACTGGAATGGTAACAATACTAATGAACAAACACAAATTTCCACAATTAGCATCAATTTCTACAGCAAAAGAAAGCAAATTAGAATATTGTGACTCATGATTGTTACTGTAATAATCCACTATATAAGCCTGCACTTGGTTTAATGCCCGAATCTAAGGGGCGAAGTAGTGGTTTAAAAAGGTAGAATTAGCAATACACAGTTCACGGGTACATTGTACGTATACTACTAAATGAAGTTCAGTTTCTAAAGACAGCAAACAGCAGATCATGAAAGGAAATTAGGGGGTTCCACAATAGAGACAGGTTTTACTGAAACTAAGTGCTCTTTTATAGCAATGATTAAAGAGAATAATGAAAAAAGCGAACCTGTTGAACCGCCTCTTCTGTAAATGGGTACCAGTACCTCATGCCAACATATACAGATACATTCTTATTCTTTGCTTCTAATGCCAACTTAAGTGCATTTGCCTTCAAAACAGAGTTCAATTCAATAAGACTTAGCAAAATTATGGAATTACAAAACCCAAAGGTCCCAAACACAAAAATAATTTAGCAAGGATGTGTTAGAGAAGAAACTAGGAAGGTTCATAAAGAAAACATGTCTCACCTGCTCATCAGTTATCTTTCGTAAAGGTGAACCTCCTCCTATTGAAGCATAGCCTTCCTTGCTTTTAGGCGCTCTTAGCATAGAAATCAACTGAGCCAGGGGCCTTTGCAGAAAACGAAACAACGAGGGAAGGCGAATGATGTCCTAATCCAATAGTTATGAGACACAAATTAGGTAAATTTAATAATTTCACCTGTCCGGATTTTGTTACCACATTTTCTAGTTTAACAATTTCGTTGCTAAATTTCTAGTTTAAATATTTCGTAGCCCCGTTTTTACATTCAACTACATTAAAAATGAGTGGTTAGTTCAACACAGGTACATTTTGGGGTGGTTATTTACAAAAAAAAAAAATCTAAATTGTAATACATGCAATATTAATTTCTATCAAACCCCGGTAAAAAAAAAAAAAAAAAGTAGCCAACAGTCCACAACAACAAATCAATCAAAAATGCTAAAATTATCATCATAACAATTCTAATCAAATGGTATATCAAACCCACGAACCATTTAAATTCAAATCAAAGATTAAAAATTTAAGAATACCCAATTTAATCCAAGTATGCAAAAATCACAAAATCGAATCAATTCGTAAGCATATAAAATAAAATGGCGAATCCCGAAAACTCACTCAAAGAATCTGGATTTGGAATTACGAAACGAGGGAGATGATAATCTCAGCTGCGAAACCACGGCAGAGCTCGAGGTTGCATCCATGGCGGCGATCAATGAATACCCAGAAGCCGCAAAGCTGAAATTTGGCAGTTAGAAGATCAAATTACAGAAAAAAAAAATTAGGGATTATTTTAATTTTGGATTGGGTGTTTGAAAGTATGAGACTTTTCTATTTGTATGAGTAATTAAATATTGCAATGAATAGATTAATTGGTCAATATATATTAAAAAAGAAAGAGAATTGGGAAAGGAAGAATATAAAAGTGAAGAATTATATTTGAAGAACTTTAAACACGAAAAAGATTGAATTTTGAGTTTGGAGGAGAGGGATAATTATGTCTGATGTTTTTATTCCCTTTGACATTAGCTTCTTCTCCGAAAAAGATAGATGCAGGATTTAATGCTTGTACACCATTCTTTGTGGTTAGCAAGTTTAGCTTTTCTGTGACATGTTTTCTGCTAATGTTGTGTTTAAATTGATGTTTAGTTTGTTGGGTCTTTTTTTAAGGTGCAGAATCAAGGCTGGTTCTTCTTTACTTTGATGCTGGGAAAGTACAGGCGAAAGTCTTTTAGTCATAAGTACTTTTACAGTTGTAATAAGTTTTGTTATGGTTGTACTTGTACTAGTTGATGCTTGTACTAAACTAATTGGAAATGAAATAAAATTAGAACATTTTTGCTATTAGATGTTTTTGCAGCAATATTTTTGGATTTTTTTGAAATTACTTGTACCTAGATATTGAATCTATATAACAGGTTTAATTATAAGAAATTACTGTGTATGATTGTATATAGTTGATTGAATTAAGCAGTGAAATTTGCTGAAACTCACGAGGCCAGTTGTATATAATGAACATAGTTCATTAGGTTAATTGCACACACAATTGAAGATAACCTACAGTACAAGGCTTTGTTCAAACAACTAAAACTCATGGAAGTAAGAGATTTTTAGTGAATACTGTCTTAAGATAACCAGTACTCCTTGGGAGGAGAACGGAGGATCATATGACTGTGGCCCTCGGGTGTTTGAGTATTGGACTTCTATGTATATAATGTATATGATGATCGCAAACTCTGGAATAGGACATAGGAGCCTCTACGGCTGTGTGTTAGCTGCCATGGAGTACGAGATTGTTTCGTATTTGGTGTCACTTACGGTCTAGTCTAGGTGTGCTATGGATCCAAGGCCTTTTGCAGTCATGTACTTATCTTTTCACGATTCTGTTTAACTGTGGTGCAGGCTTGAAAATGTCCTGGGGCTGTAAATTGTAGCCTTCAGTTAAGTTTCCAAAGGGCTAATTTGAACTTAGTGAATCAAAGCCGTTTGTTTACGAACCAGCTTTAGACATCCCTCATATGCTGCATACAGCATACTTAAGAACCATTAACTTTCAAAGGGTTTGAAGAGACCTTTCGACACCATCCAATGCTCTTGCTAGTACCAAATCTTTTGGTAGAGAGCCTTAGGTGACCTTAAGACAGTGCCATAATCTTGCTCACTTGGATTTCAATGATAATCTTTGGGAGGGTCTTAAAACTTTAAAAGGCATGAGTAATAGCTTTCAAAGATGGATTCTCCAACTCTCCGAGGGCTCAAAGTAACTAAGAATATAAGATGGATTGTGAATGGATCGTTTTTATTAATATTTGTCATGAATTATAATTTCTCCATTCTTTATTAATGTTTTTTTTTTTTATAGATAGAACAAGAACGATCATGACGAAAAAAATTACTAAAAATAAATATTGCACTTATAACTTCAAAATTAGGGAAATGTAGTGATTAATAGACATATGAGGAAGTATGATGATATATAGCATTGTATAGCACCCAACATTAATACGAGTAGAGGATTTTTTGTTTTGGCGTAAGCATGATTTGATCACGTCAAAAATAAAAATCAAAAGCTTAAATACTTATAACTTCTAGGAGAGCTAACCCAAGATTAACAGTAGTAGCTTGAATAACTGTAATCAGATTAGCCAAAGTAGAGGGTGCCTTAATAGTAGCTTTTAAAAAAACAAATAATTGATGGGGTGAGAGAGGCTGAACTCTCGACCTCAGGATCACTCAACTTAGCTATGAGAGCTACGCGCTAGCCAATTGTGCCACCACCCTTTTGTTGATGATCTCTTAGTTTTAAGCTTTATATAGAAATCAGTTTTCCATTATCAATTTATTGCTGAAACTCTTATTCATTACAATTCTACTGTATCTCTCCTTTATTTCACCACATATGCATCTCTACTACATTAATGATGCTAATATACCTTATTAGCCAAAGAGATTTATAGAAAGTCGTGATTTTATCAATGCGGGGATTCATATTATTTCGGACTTTTGTTCAATCCCTCTCAAAAATACGAAAAAAAAATATGTAAACGAAAACACAACAACAAATGTTTTATGAGACATACCGCATCCACGGCAGTGAGCGGTGGCACATCATCATCATCGGCGTCATCGCCGTGGTAGAGGTCTCTGATCAACCTCGGATGCGAATACTGGTTGTACCATTCCATGTAGTGCTGGTCACACATGGCAGTCACCCCAGTTGGCGGCCGCTGTAGCTCCACCGTCCATAGGCGGGCAACCATCGGAAACTGCTCCCACGTGGCAATCATGCTTCCCCGCCATTGGACGATGTACTCCTTCGACGACGTAGATCGAACCGCCTTACTAGGCCATGCTGGTGGAGGAGGAACAACTTGGACAAATCCAAGCTGGCGAAGACAGCGCTGTGGCATGTACGCCTCTACGATATCACGATACTGAATCAGTCCCGTATAGAGGGTCCTGGGTACCCTATTACTAGGGTTCTGGCCGAAAGGCATCCAGTTCACCTGCACATTTTTTCAAATTAGTAAGATTCATATAATAAACACATCAAACTATAAAAGTAGAAATAATTTAAACACTTTAGCTCTAATGGGGACATCCTATCAAGCAATAACCGTATCGATCGCAGGCGGTCAATGGACTTCTTCTCGAATCGCGGACTCCACGCATAGGCACGTGGCTGCCCATCCCCAATAGGAACCGAGTCACGGTGTGGTCGAAACGCGGGAAAATACTCGTATATCCAGGTCTGTAACAATGTCAGACATCCAGTGATACCTGCCGCATCAGCCCGACTCGAGTATCCTAACTGGCAATACATATACGCCAACGTAGATGACCCCCAAGAAAACTGGCCTACTCTGTCGGGCTCACACGCGTCAACTATGTCATGTGGCCTGAGCTTGTTTCCACTCTTATATGGAAACAAGGTACACTCAAGGAGAAGAAAAATATATGCAGCCAGCTGTTTGTCCTGCGTCCTACGTGCAGTGGGGTGCAAACATCGCTGCAAAACGGTTGCGATCTTAACACCGCCGTGATCCCAAACACCAAGTGTCGCTGTGTACAGCACAACCCTATCCACCGCCAACAACTTCGCTAGTAAATCTGTCTAATCCGCATCAGTGACAATAGAAAGTTGGTTTCCCTCTACGGGAATCCCAAGGATGGCCTCAACGTCATGCAACATGATCGTCATCTCACCGAACGGAAGGTGAAAAGAGTTTGTATCCGGCTTCCATCGCTCAACGAAAGCTGTGATCAGCGTTGAGATAATCCTTTCGTGCATGATGGCAGGAAGGTGACTCGCTCTAGTGCCCTCAATTGGCCGAGCATCTCGCTCTCCTCCGGCCAAGCATCAGCCCCAATTACGCATAAAGTTACAAGTCTTTTCCCGCGTTTGGCATTTCAAAATGCCCGTATCCAAAGCCCTTTCCTGGTCCTCCCAGATACGGGTAAAGATGTGTCCTAGAAAGCTAGAAATCACACTCCCGTCTACAGGTCCCCCAACCACCTCACCCCTCACCACCTAAGAATCATTAACGGCCCTCGACCGTTTTCTGCTAACCGCAGACACAGTGGACGTAGATGATGTGCCAGATTTACTAACAGATCTACCATCTCTACCCTTACACACATCTACCCTATGCGTCTCATACATATCATCAAGCCTCTGACTAAATGGACCGTAATCATCATATGGTCCACTCTGATCGTCCACATTCTCATCTGCATCCTCCTCCTCCTCCTCATCACCATCATCATCTTCATCATCCTCAGAATAGTGCACCCGTTCTCTGCGACCCAAGGCCGAAATACCACGGGATCTAACGTGTCTGGGCCCCGAGCTCTCCATTGAATAGATTGTACTTCTTATAACGTCCATACTCTTCCCCGCACCAGGTCAAAAATGCGATGCCTAACTCCATTTAAATAACGAAAAATAATAGCAATTGTTATTATTATTATTTATATTAATAATCTATTTTTAAAAGTATCAACAACAAAAAATAGAAATACCTAACCAAAAAAAAATATCAAATATACAAAAAAAAAATACTAACAAATTGACATTAAAAAGAAAAGTACACAACATCGAAAAAAAATTTAAACAAATTAGAAAATACACAAAAAAAACAAAAAAAAATACCAAACCATACAATATGAACATAAAAAAAGTAAATAAAAATAAATAAATAAAACAATATACAAATAATTGAAAAAAAAATATATAAACATAAAAAAAAAATATAAACATAAATAAAAAAAATATATAAACATAAACCAAAAAAAAAATATAAACAAAAAAAATATAAACAACAAACAAAAAAATCAAAAAGATAAACAAAAACAAAAAAATCAAAAATACAAAGAAAAAAAAATCAAAAAAAAAAAAGGAAACCAAAACAAAAAAATAATAACCAAAAAAATTGAAACAAAACCAAAAACTAAAACAAAAAAATAAAACAAAACAAAAAAATAATAACCTAAAAAATAAAACGGCAATTTCATGAAATGCCGCTGAGCACTTATAAAATTTATCAAATGCCATCGTGTTTTCCAGAATTCATCAAATGCCACTGACAAACAGTATAATGTCATGTCATGCCATTAATGAGGTCTGGCTATTAGTTCTCCGTTACTGGGAATTGACGATTTTGCCCTTATTGTGTTTAACGGCGCCATAAAGCCTTTTGACTCCCCCTGAACTAATTTAATAACTTCAATTAAATAATTAAAAGTTGAGGAGTCGAAGTGTTCATCCTCTCACCATTCTCTGTTCTTCATGCAAAGTCTTCATCAGTCAACCCTGCAATTCGATCAAGGTGGAAGCTTTTTGTAAGTCTGAATTTTGATCAGCAATTGGTAGTAGCACGAAGTAGTAACTACAAAACTTGTTTTTTGGCGAACTGAAGTCGTTGTTCGCAAGGAGGGGGAGCAGAGGTAGTCAATCGAATCTTGAAAAGTGTTGTTACGCTCCCAAAATTAGCACGCAAGGTAACATTTTTTTTCCATCGATCTTCAATTCGAGTACCGATTTTGTCAATTTTTCTTGATTATCAAATTAGGGTTAGGGAATGGTTGGTTGAGTTAAATGTTGTGATGTTATGTTTAAAATCATGTTGTGTTACTGAATTATGGGTTTGACTGTCGCAAATGTGTTTTTTTGTATGTTAGGGTACAAGTTTTCTGTCATTTTGATTCATTAAAATGAGACTTTGTGAAGTGTTAGAATATTATGTGGTTTAGCATGTGTGTGTGGATGTGAATTGTGTGTGTGTTGAGTAACTTGGTAATTTTTGTTGATAGGATGAGTAAAGTGTGGCTGAATGTCAATAATAGAGATGGTGGTTTTAATGTGTTGATTGATGATACTGACCGGACTAGTTTAATGGATTTGTTTGAGTTTATGTTTGAGGACTCTGTCAAGCAAAATGTCTAGCTCCCTAAGTACTTTACTTTTCTTGTTAGCAAACCTAGAACTAATAGGAAACTGGAGTTATGTGGTGATGGTGATATTTTGAAAATGTGGGAGTGGAATGTGGGTAAGGAAACATTAGATATATGGTTGGAGGAAAGGGAAAGTCCTGGATGGTGTTTAAGGATGCTAAAGCTAGTTGGCATAGAAGGTTAAAACAGAAAGCTGAGAGGGATAGGTTAGAAATGGAAAAAAAAGAAGAGGTTAGCTGAAGAAGAGGAAGCTCAAAGGGAGCTTGATGAACAACAACCTTTCACTGTTGCTGTAGAGGTTCTTGTGGTAGATGCTGAGGACTCAGGAGTTGAGTATGTTAGAGTGTTTCACACTCCATTAGCTAATGAGGTTTTCCTAGGCCCATCCCAGCCACAGGCAGAACATGGTTCCCAGCCATCAACTCTACCAAAACATCATCAACCCACTTCTCCTGTTAACCAGCCTAGAACTAAAACTGTTAGGAAGAAAATGACACCTAGGAAAAGGAAAACTACAGCCCCACCACACACACAAGAACCCTCTCTAAACACAGCAAAATCCCCACCACACACACTAGAACCCTCTCCAAACACAGCAACATCCCCACCACATACACCAAAACCCTCTCCAAACCAAGCAACATCTCCACCACCAATACCACAACCTTCTACAACCCAAGTAACACCCCCACCCCAAACATTACCTTCTTCTACAACAGTACCATCATCTAGTGCAGAACCTAAAAAGGGGGCTAGATCTAGACCCCCAGGTTTCAGAACAAAAAAGAGTGCTGGGAAAAAGGTTGATGAGGGAAGTCAGGAGCTAGGTGTGAGTATAAGGAGATCAGGAAGAAATAGGAAGTCACCAGTTAGGGTTGAGACCAGTGATGATAGTACTGAGGATGATAGATTTGATGATTACATAGAATCTGGCAGTGAGCTAGATTATGATGATGTTAATCTTGCTGACTTCATAGAGGAAGAAGTTGATTGTTTATATGATGACATTCCTGAGAAGCAGTTTGAGGATTACCTTGATGGGAGTTCAACTATGGACAACACTTATAAAACTGGCAAAGTCTAAACTCACCAAGAATTTGGAGCCATTACACTAGAGCCCTGGTTGATCTTTGCAGACAGAGAATCATTCATGGATGTATTCAAGGATTATTGTATACAGGAAGGCTTTGGTGTCTTTGTGGAAAAGAGTGACCCATAGAGGTATATTGCAAGATGTGCTATTGAGTCATGTAACTGGAGAATTCATGCTTCTACAATGACTGACAAAGTCAGCTGGGCAATCAAGACCCTAACAGGGGAGCATATCACTTGTGGCAGGCTGGAGATTAACCCTGTTGTGAGTATTTCTTGGCATCTGCAATCAGATATTCAATCAAACCCTGACATTTCAGTTGAGTCCTTAAAGATACTCTGTATGTAAAGGTTCAGAGTTCAAGTTAAAAAAAGGCTAATGTATAAGGTGAAAGCTATGACCAAGGAGATGATATATGGTGGTTTTGGAGAGGCATACTCCCTTCTTCCTAGATATGCTGAGATGGTCAAAGAAACCAACCTAGGGAGTTATGCTCTAGTTACATGGACACAAATCTCTGCAAATGTGCAACCTAGATTCAGGGCTTGTTTTTTCTCCTTTGTTGCCCAAGTTAGAGGGTTTTTGTCAGGCTGCAGACCTTTTATTGGCGTTGATGGGGCCCATCTCAGTGGATATTATAAGGGCATCTTGTTAACAGCAGTTGGGATTGATGGGAACAATGAGATTTTTGTGATTGCTTATGGCATAGTTGATACAGAGAGTTATGACAGTTGGGGTTATTTTATGAGGAATTTGAAATGTCTATTTCAGAAGGAGGGCTGCAACAGAGATGATTGGACCTTTATTTCTGACAGGTGAAGGTGAGCTAGAAATCACTGCAACTAACATTAAGTTTTAATAATGACATGCACATTTTAGCTAATACAAATATCTGAATGTACCTGCAGGGGGTTGATGCAGCAATTCATGACACATTCCCTAGAGCAAGCAGAAGAATATGTTGTCAGCACTTGTACATCAACTGTAAGACAAATGGATTTGCTGGAACAGCTTTTCACAAGCTCTTCTGGATAGCAGCTGATGCATACAATCCATATGTCTTTAATAAAGCTATGGGGAAGATTCATGACCACAATCCCAAAGCTGTTGAGTACTTGAACAATACCAGTGAGGTTTGGTCAAGGCATCTGTTTGATACAGCACTTTACTGTGATCATAACACAACCAATTTTGTTGAATCATTCAATTCCTGCACCAATCCATACAGAGATCTACCTGTTCTAAAACTTCTTGAAGGTAATTAAGTGGTTTGTTGTCTACCAGCATCAATTTGACAATGCTTCTGTTGTGGTGCTTACCTTCAAATGGATTTCACTTTTCAGGTATAAGGCAATGGTGCATGAATAGGATGGCTCCAAGGTTTGATAAAGCATCATCCATGGATGATAGGGACCTCACTGAGTATGCAACCAAGATCCTGCAGCAGAGATCTGATGAGTCTAGGTTCAGCTATGCAACTCCATGTGGTGGTGATGAGTATGAGGTGAGGGACCAACATGTGCATTTTCCTGTCAAGCTAGGGACTAGAACTTGTGGTTGTGGGAAGTGGCAGCATTCAAAGACCCCCTACAAACATGTGGTAAGGGTGATTTACCACCAGAGGCTTCAACTTCGATATTGTGTCTCCTTATTTCAAAGGGGGGCATACAAAAGCACTTATGCTGAGCATATGCACCCAATTCCTGACCCAAGTCAATGGCCTTCATTCAATCTCCCTGACATACTTCCACCACCAGTGAAAAGATCTGCAGGTAGACCAAAGAAGCAGAGAAGAAGAGGGCAAAATGAAGGAAGGAAAGGGAAGAGGCATAGCACAGTTAAGTGCAGCTTATGCAAGGAGTTGGGCCACAACATGTTGACCTGTGCAGCAAAGAAAAAGAATGCAGCAACTAAAGCAAGCTCTTCAAACAACAAGAAGAAAGTTGCATGAACACCAAACCCCTCTCCTTTTAAGTTCCCAGCAAACTTGTTTATGGAATGTAGTTTTTGAACATCAATAGTCAACTCTGTGCTATGTTATTGTGGTTTTTTTTGGACATGTTCTCTGTAAGTTTTTGGGGATGTGATGTGAACAACAAACCAAATTATTGGTGCACATGATTGAAACAGGAAGAATTAAGCTTAAATGAATGTTCAATTTACCACTTTATTCAATTTCATTGCAATTACAATATAGTTCACTTCATCATTACAATCACAACTATTACACATATTAGTACACCTAACTTCATAACAGAATTGAGAAATTTTTGCTGCTGCTTCACTTTCTTCTTCAATTGCTTCAATTCATCACGCAAATTGCCATGTCCTGACCCATCCCTTTCATAACAGCTTCCCCTACTTTGACCTTCTTTCGGCATGAAAACTTTGCACCATTTGAAGCTATTACATGAATCACACTTGTAATAAAGCCTTTGGGGATTAGATGTTGACTCCGAGCTTCTAATTGCATATATTCTACCACAATTGCAAAACTTGTTTGGAAATCTTACATATGCATGCTCATGTATTGAGGAGGATGTGTTTGATATCAAACTCATGATTATGCAAATAGAGGGCTTCTATTTGCGTTCCTAAGTATCACATTTATACAAGAAATTGGGTGCAACGGCTAGTTTACCCCAAAAAAAATTCAAAAAATGGAGAAACTAACTAGCCGTTAGAACTCATTAGTTTAGAGATATATTGTGTAATAATTTATATAAGTAATGGCATTTCATGAAAATTTATAATTAGTTAGTGGCATTTGGTGAATTAAGATTCCTAGTAACAGAGAACTAACAGCCAGACCTCATTAATGGCATGACATGACATTATACTGTTTGTCAGTGGCATTTGGTGAATTCTGGAAAACACGATGGCATTTGGTGAATTTTTTAAGTGCTAAGTGGCATTTCATGAAATTGCCGAAAAAAACCCCTAGAATCTTAATCTTCTTCATCTTTCTTTTTGAGATTTTAAACTTGTTTTTTTTTTCTGATCTTCTTCTTCTTGTTCTTTCTTCTTTTGTTCTTCTTCTTCTTTCTTTCTCTTTTTTTGTGCTTCCTGTAACTCTTCCTGTTCTCTCTTTCTCTTCCTCAGTTCTTCGACTTCATTCTTTTCCACTTTTTCATAGAGCTTCATTAGTTCATCTTTCACCCTATCGCTTCTTTGGAATAGATCATTTAATCTTTTTATCCCAATTATCCATCACATTTTCTCTTGGATCGTTTGATGAAGTAGAAGACTGAGAATTGTTTTCCATTTTTGAGAAGTAAGAAAAAAAAAGGTTTATTTTAGGAGAGAGGACATGGAAAATATGGGAAATTTGTAAGAAATTATATAGTTTTATAGGAAAAAAAAAATAATAAAAAAACCCCTATTTTATTTGTTTTGCCCTTTTTATCCTTTTTGTTTATTTTCTTCTATTTGTTTTTTTTTTTGATATTCTTCTATTATTTGTTTAGAACATCTCTTTACTTTATCTACATATTCATTAAACTTCTTTAATTTTCTTAATAAATTTAAAGATTTAATTTATATATAATATAATATATAATATATACTTTTATGATTTTTTTTGTTTTAATTTAAAAAAATATATTATTATAAAAAGCAAAGTAAGAAAACATGACTTATGGTACATCTAATATATAATACTTGATAGATGATATAAATACTTGGTAAGCTGATTTGTTTTTGAAGATAGAATGTTGATAAGTAATTTGTAAGAAAGATATTTATCATATGATTAATGGTTAGTTTAATTTATATCATTATTTTGTTTTTTGATATGTGTAATTTATTGGCTGATATATTTCTTATATGTTTTGTTTAGTTGTCTGATACACATACAAAATTTGAATCTAATGAGTACTTTCAATATTTTATTATTATCATTTGTTATCAGCTCATTTGTTTCTTTTGTTGGCTTATAATATCGTTTTGATGGCTAAAATTATTATTTTGTTGGTTTAAATTAGTTTTATTTCATTTTTATCATGTTATCACGTGCTTGCTTTTAATGCAATTTGTTTCTTTTTTTTATACTACAAAATTAAGAAATCACGAAATAAATAAAATAAAACTAAAAACTGAAATTTCGAGAAAGACTGGATAAATATCCTTATATATCAAAACCCTAAAACCTTAACCCCAAGAGTATCCTTATTTAATCTTCAATGACCTCAAGCTAAAATACACAGAAAAAGTAAAAATAAATCCATGTCAGACTTCAAGCAAAGAGATGGTAAAGCAAAAGTAGAAGATGAGGATAATGCAAATATGGGAAATAGGATCATCTTCAGCACCAATGAGGTCATTCGAGATTGAAAATGCTCAAGAGATCGTAGAAAATGTAGTTTCTAACTGGAACAGAGACCTCAAAAATAACATAGGGCCATTCACCATACTCAACCACATGAAAACTTTAATTGGAGGTCATTTAATGGCAACTCTTGTTCGAGGAGGCTTTAACGCTGTTGAAGGTATAGAATTCCACCCAATCTATATATCCCTATTTGACTCCCTTAAAAATTGGTAAATCAACACTTTTTTGAAAAGAGGCATTTTGTTTGTTGTACTACATGGTCTCCGTATATAGATTTACGTTTAGTTTCAATTTAGAGAAACTACATAGTAGACTCCTAAGCTACATGAATTATCCTACGTTTCACCGGTATTTTATTAAGTTCATAGAGTTTTCATGCCAATACATTGGTGGAGAGAAGAACTTGTTATCATGTTAATGGAGAATGAGCCATCTAACAAAATGTGGGGCTTAGTTTTTTTAGGGAGGGACGAAGACGATAAATGTTGTGGACAAGTCTCCAAATTAGCTAGAATGGAGTGTAACCTATGAGTAGCTAGGAACATACAAGGAGAGGATCCGTATGAGAACATCATCTCCGGATCAGAGTACAAGAAATTCAAGAGAGTCATGGTTAAGCGAAACAACAGTAGCTACACTACTGAAGTTATGGATTTCATTGCATTCGATTTTAATAATTACACACAAGGATACTTGAACAAGTTGAGTATGTGCCTTCATATAAACTGATTTTGGGATGAAGACTCTAATTCAGCAACTGAAAATTACCCAAGTGACGATTGGTCATCAGATGAATGGGAAGAAATTGAAATATGAAATCATTTACATTATAACATAATATTTAATATATACTTTTAAGATTTTTTTTGTTTTAATTGGATAATAGTTTTCTTTCATTAGCTGATTTGTTATTTTGTTGCCTAATATAATACTTCTTTGGCTTATATGATTCTTTCATTGGTTAATATTATGTTTTATTTGGCTGATATGTTACCTATGTTGGCTTATATGATTCTTATTATGGCTGATATAGCGGATATGTTTTATTTAGTTGCTTGTTATTACCATTTTGTTGTGTGATGTGTTCTTTATGTTGGTTGATTCGTTTTTTTCAGTGGCTGATTTGTTATTTTGTTGTCTAATATAACACTTTATGGCTTATATGATTCTTACATTGGCTAATACTATGTTTGTTTGGATGATATGTTACCTATGTTGGTTTACATGATTCTGATTTTGGCTAATATGTTATTATCATTTAGATTTTGGCTGATATGTTTGTTGATTCGATTCTTTTGGTGGCTTATTTGATTATTTTGTTGGCTGATATGTTACCTGTGTTGGATTTTATGAGTTATCTATGTTAACTTAAATGATACTAATATTGGATTATATTATTCTTATGTTGGCTTAAATGATATGAATTACAGTTTCCCTTAAATGCTTTTTTAAATGGTTGAAATCATTCCTTTGGCTATCATCAATTCTTTGGCTTATATGATACATAAGTTGGCTAATATCAATCTTTCATTGGTTGATATGAATCTATTGTTGGCTGATGTGTTACCTGTGTTGGATGTTATAATACAATTAACACCCAACAATAATGGTGTTAACACAAACACAGTTTCAATAGTTTATAATAATTATTATAAGTTTTAACATCAGAAAAATTAGAATTTAAAGTTTGTTTATTCAGTTAAGAAAACTTCCATCATCATCTCATAATTAATACACATTAAAAACGATAATTATGAAAAAAAAAATAGTATAAAGGTTATTTTGTTGGCTTATATGATTTTATTGGTGGCTGATTTGTTTTATTTTATAGTTTATAAGATCATTATGTTTGCTGATCAATTATTTTTTTAGCTTAAATGGTTTCATGTATGGTTTATCATCAATTCTTTGTCTTATATGATACTTATATTGCCTAATATCATTCTTTCATTGGTGATTTGTTTCTTATGTTGGTTATTATGATACCTATATTGGCTGATACTGTTTAATTTTTTGCATATATAATTCAAAAGGTTTAGAATTAAAGAAGTTACTCTAAATCAAACAAAACAAAGCACTAAAAAAATTATCAAGGAAAAAAAACGAGAAATTATAGAATAAAATCAAATAATACATATATATGATAATTAAAATCATTAATCAAAACCCAGAATCCCCTTAAAATAAACATCACTTGAATAGATCATACTTATAGTTAATTTATATAAAAAAGAAACACTCTAAAACCTAATTTAACTTTCAGTTGCTCTTACGGGCATACATATCAGTATCATCACTGCCTTCACAATAATCTTGATAATTTTAACCAAATGCAAAGTCAGGGTCTAGATCATTGTCATTTTCATATTCAGAATCAAGATCGCTGTCAATCTTCTTACTCTTCCTCTGACTCTTCATCTGCTTCTTACTCTTTATCTTCATTTTTTTTCCTAATCTTTCATCTTCTTCTGTTCAACGCTTTCATCCCGTGCTTTCTTTTGGTACTTTGTTCTCCTTTTTCGAAATTTCCTTTCTCTTTTGATGTTCCCTGCTTCAACTGTTCTAGAAAAAAATTCATTTTTTAGTAACATCAGCAAAGTACACAAAAAAACTAGAAACGTTTTCTTCTTAGGATTTTTCAGTATTAGTTTCCCACGTAGGTGGTTTAAACATCTTAGTAGAAGAAGTCATGCTATCACTGCTCACCATTTTTAAGCAAAGGAACAGAGAAAAAAGAGGAAGAAAGCAAAAATTTAGGGCAATTATTACACTCAATTGAACTTATATGACTCTACAACTTCCAATAAATACCTTTACAAATTCTTTCTTTTAGTATGTTCTTTTTGGATATAGTACATGCATATAATAAACAGACCAAAAATAGAGTATTTGAGTTATAGAATTTGACTTTTAGAATATTTGATTTTTAGAATATTTCCGTTTTTGAACATGTACATGTGCTCGATTTAAACAATTTATCACATAATTTGATTTTGATATGTTTATTATGTTGGCTTATTTTTTTTCAGTTAATGGCTTATAATTTTTTTTTGTTGACATAAATGGGTTTTTAAATTGGTGAAATCATTCCTTTGGATAAATTCTTTAGCTTATATGATATTTATGTTGGCTAATATTATTCTTTAATTAGCTGATATATTATCTATGTTAGCTTAATTTATTTTTATTGGTTGCTTATATGATTCTTATGTTGGATTAAATTATATGAATTACTGTATATACTTAGGTTGGCTTATTCATTATAGTTTCTTCTTTTGGCTTATAAGATCATTTGTTAGCTTAAATATTTATCTTGTTGGCTAATATAATTACCCTTAAATGCTTTTTTAAATGGTTGAAATTATTCCTTTAGCTATCATCAATTCTTTTGCTTATATGATTCTTAAGTTAAGTTGGCTAATAACATTCTTTCATTGGTTGATATAAATCTATTAGATGATGGATAATAGAAGAAACTGTAATGAAAAAGCCAACCTAAGTATATATTAGGTGTTGGTTTAAATATTTATCTTGTTGGCTAATATCATTCATTCATGACCTGATTTGTTTCTTTTATGTTCCTAATTTGATTATTTTGTTGGCTTATATGTTACCTGTGTTAGATTTTATGTTATTTATGTTAGCTTAATTATACTATTATTGGCTTATATTATTATGTTGGCCGAAATAATATGAATTACACTTATACTTAGTTTGGTTGATTCATTAATTTTTTCCCTTAAATGCTTTTTTAAATGGTTGAAATCATTCCTTCGGCTATCATCAATTCTTTGGCTTATATGATACTTCAGTTGGCTAATATCATTTTTTACATTAGTTGATATGAATCTATTGTTTGCTGATATGTTACCTGTGTTACCTGTGTTGGTTGTTATGACTCTATTGTTGGCTTATATAACATTCAATCATAAAACTATCTAAAAAGACTAACATCATATATCATTTTATCAACAAAACACATAATACCACTGTGCATGCATTTAATAAACAGAGTCAGTTACAATCCATTGTACAACGTAAATAACCTGCCCAACCCTACTATATTTAATCTAGCTTCATCCTCTTATGCTCCCTACCAGGATGATTAGATTCCTCGTACATAGCCTCCTCCTCTAAAAACAGTCATCACAATCCATCAAGAAACTTTGCCCAATCTTGCACCATTCCATTGTGGAAGCCATAACCATTATGCCTCATGATATCATAGGCCACCCACCATATTTTAGAAGCTTGGTTTTTCCTTACATCATTAGGAATCCACCATTTGTAAAACCAGAGGTTATATCAATGCTTACAAGTACAAATGCACATGGCCTGAGCTCAATGAGGGCACCTAGGGAAGATGTGCTTGCATAAAATTTGCTCTACAGATAAAGCATGGTGGGCATCCGTTAGAGCTGCCATGTGTTGTGGGTTGTTAACTGGATCCATCTAGCCTAAGAAAACACCCAACAATAATGGTGTTAACAAAAACACAATTTTATAATTAATACACATTAAAAACGACAATTATGAAAAAAAAAATAGTATAAAGAAATCAGAATTATATGTTAAGAAATGTTTTATGTGTTCGTGCAAAGCTTTCTACAAATGGCTTCATTCCAAAAGAAAACTTAGAATATCCTTTGTACTTGATTTTAGTTGAGTTAATATAACCCAAAGAAGAAGAGGAATGAGTATTTTGTTCGAAATTCAATGCATTTGGAGCAGAAGCGTTATTCCAATACATTTGGAGCAGAAGCATCATTTCAATAACCAATGTTTTTTTAGAATAGCAAAAAAAAAAAAAAAAAAAATTAAAAGAGCTAATTTCCTATTGGTTAACCTTATGTGTCTTGTCCCCCATTTAATTTCTCTCACCGGAATAGTGCACCCAATAAATAAATTACAAGGAAAAAAAAGTTGATCACCAAAAGGTGAAATTGAAAAAAACTTTATCATCAAATTTTACAAAAGAATGATTATATTGTTGGTTGATATGTTAACTATGTTGGATAATATGGTTATATTGTTGGCCAATACAAAGCATCTTACTATTCAATAATATTGATATGTTATCTATGTTAGCTAATATGGTTATGTAAGTTCATTTGTTGGCTGAAATTATTATATTTCTTGTGTAGGCTTATATCATTTTTATAAGTTGATATATTTATTTCGTTGCTTGTTATTATTATTTTTAATGGAATATATGTTTCTTATTCTTTTGCTTACATGATACTTATGATGGCTAATATTATTCTTTCATTGGCTTATACCTAATGTTCCCTTATTTGTATCTTTTGTTGGCTTATAAAATTTTATTTAATGGTGTCTTATATGATTCTTATGTTGGATTAAATGATAAGAATTACAGTATATATATACTTAGGTTGGCTGAAATCTTTATCTTGTTGGATAAAATTCTTTTTTAAATGGCTAAATCATTCATTTAACTATCATCAATTCCTTAGCTTATATGATAGTTATGTTAGCTAATATTATTATTCCATAAGCTGATATTTTATTTATATTAGCTTACATGATTCTATTGTTGGCTTATATGATTCTTATGTGGCTTAATGATAGTTTATACTTAGTTTGGCTGATTGATTAGTTTTTTGAATTAGATGCTTTTTTAAATTGCCGAAATCATTCCTTTGGCTATCATCAATTCTTTGGCTTATATGATAATTAAGTTGACTAAAATCAATCTTTCAATGGCTGATATGATTACTTATTTTGGGTAATATGATAACAATCAATCATAAATCTATTTAAAATACTAACATCATATATCATTTTATAAATAAAAACTAATACCATTGTGCATGCATATGTAATAAGATTAACTACTAAAATAGAGATTGATTCATATCAGATTAAATACTAAGAATCATATGTAATATGATTCTTTTAGCCAATTCAATAAAAGTACCTTCGACCACCATTGTTTCATCAATCTCAAAACTAAACTAATCTAATCTACCTAAATAGAATTATAAGAACAACAACAAACACTAGCAGGCAGCAAAATCTAGGGACCATGAGTTCATGGTTCTTCATTACTATCAGCTGATCTTTAAAACCTTGATTCTGAAGTTGCAGGCATCCTCTTTTAGTAACAACATCAGTCAATTCCTTCTTCAACATCCTAAGCTCAATCTTATGCATGTTCTTATCTGCCATTAATGAATTACTGACATCCCTTTAATTTGCCATTCAGTTATTTCTATGTCAATCCAATTATTACTTGTAGATTTTAAGGCTTGCGTGCACAAAAATTCAACCTTTATATAGTTGTAACTAAAAAAACCAAGTAATAATTTACATATTCCTGTTCAATATGAACCACATTAATTAAATCCCCAAATTGAAAACCCTTAACCTTAAAACGAATTGAAAGCCTCGAAATTAGCCATTTAAAAAACTATTTAAGCCAACAAGATAAAGATTTCAGCCAGAAAAATGATCTTAAAAGCCAAAAGATAGAATAAACATTTAAGCCAACTAAATAAACAAATAATCCAACAATGAAGGAATCATATAAGCCCAATAAGTATTATATTAGGCATAATAAGTATCATATACGCTTACAAATTGTTTACATTAGACAACAAAATAAAGATGTAATTTATTGTATAATGTATATATAATGCAACAATATAATTATTTAAGGCAAAAACAACATAGTTATATAAGCATACAAAACTATTAAATGAAAAACAACTATTAAATCAATCAAAAATATAAGAAAAATATAAGCCACCTTTTAATTAATATTAGTTACAACATTAATTAAATCCCCAAATTGAAAATCCTTAACCTAAAAACGAATTGAAAACTACAATCTGAACCACATTAATTAAATTCCCAAATTGAAAACCCTAAACCCTAAAATGAAATGAAAGCCTCCAAATTAAGATGCGAAACATACCTTTCTTCGTGGAATCATTGTTTTGTTGCTATAAGAGCGGTGGTCTTCCATATTTTTTCTTCGCCGCAATCAAGTTGAAGTTTTTCCCAAATTTTAAGAGGAGTAGAATACATGGGAATTGACAGATTGAGAGAGGAAGGAAGAAAATGAGGGAATTTATATGACTCTACCACTTTCAAAAATAAAGCAAAAATAAAAATATATACATTAATAAATGATACTACAATTTCCAAGAAACACCTTTACAAATTCCTTCTTTTAGTACGTAGTATGTTCTATTCAGATATAGTACATGCATATAATAAATAGAAGAAAAATAGTATATTTGACTTTTAGAATTTTTTCGTTTTTGTACATGTACATGTGATTGATTTAAACAATTTATCATATCATTTGATTTTGATTTGTTTATTATGTTGGCTTATTTGTTCTATTTAATGGCTTATAAAAATTTTTTTTTGGTGTAAATGGATTTTTAAATTACTGATATCATTCCTTTGGCTATCATAAATTCTTTAGCTTATATGATTGTTATGTTGGCTAATATTATTCTATGTTGGCTTAAATGATTCTATTGTTGGCTTATATGATTCTTATGTTAGCTTAAATGATATGAATTATGGATGATATATGATTGAAGGTTGGCTTAAATGATTTTTTACCTTAAATGATTTTTTAAATGGCTAAAATAATTCCTTTGGCTTAAATGTTTTTTTTTTTTTGAATGGCTAAAATCATTCCGTTTGCTATCATCAATTTTTTTGGCTTATATGATACTTTTGTTGGCTAATTTTATTCTTTCAAAGGATGATTTGTTATTTATATTGGCTAATATGACTTAATTATTGGCTTACATGATATTTATGTTAGCTTAAATGATATGAATCATAAAACTGTCTGAAAGACTAACATTGTATATCATTTTTGACACTAAAACTAATAAAACAATACATTTCTATAATTTTATTACAAAATAAGTTTAAATATTGTGGATTTGGAGTTTTTATCCCAAATCTATTTGGATGTCTAGTAGCACCCTTTCTTCTTTCAAAATTCCCTTCAATCCTTTTGTTTCTTCCAGGTGGCCTACCTTTTGTTTTCGGTCTTAAAGGATCAGCAACTGTTTTTCTTCTCTTTTCCTCTTCATTAATTTCTTTGATCTTTTCCTTATTTGTCCATCTCTTCTTGATGTACACTACTGGGATAGTAAATACATTATGCATATGCATTAATCTTAATATGTGGTAGCATATCATTCCTGTTTCATTGAAACATCAGGAGCAAGCAAATTCTTTCAAACTCTTATAGTAAATAACCCGATGGCTGCTCTTGAATTCTTCAGTTAATGACACTTCAAACATCTTCAGACCAAGAATTATTATTACATGAGATAAATCTTGAATATAAGATCTCATACTCGTGTCATATTCTTCTACAAAGTCTTTGTAAAGATTCAAAGTGTAAATTTCAGTCGCTTGTTTCAATAACTTGTATTTTATTTTTGGCTTTTCTACCTTGTTTCTATAAATATCTTCTTTTTCATTGCTTCTCCATTTTTTTACTATTGCGTCAAAGATATGGAAGAATTCAAATAATGAAGTCTTCTTGTTGGCTTTGAATGATATAGCTCTATTTTTCATCTCTGATCTTTGTGATGATAAAATTCCAGCAGAAAATATGTCCTTGCTAAACATAGGACACCATTTCATCCTAAGATCATATAATCATTCAAACCAAGATTTTTCTTCCAAACCAAACTTCTAAATCATTTCATTCCATCTAGCTTCAAATTCTTTATCATCATCACAGCCATATAAACATTTGTCAAACATATTTTTGAAATCTTCATTACTTTTCAATTGACCAAACCTTGAAACAAAGTTTATTTTGAAGATGCCTCAAACATAATCTGTGTCTTGAATTTGGTAGAACCTGCATGTTATATATCATATATTAATAATTATTAAAGATATAAATGATATAATCATTTATGTATTTGATGATATCAGTTATCATTTAGATAATATAATCTATTACTAAGATTATATCATCTATCATTTAGATTATATCATCTATTTCTTAGATGATATCATTTATCTGTTAGATTTTATTATCAATCATTCAGATGATATCATCTGTCATCTGGATGAAATAATTTAAAAGTTGGCTGAAATGAATTAAAGTTTACCTTTTCAATTGCATTGCTCATTGCTTGATCTTGATCTGTAAATATTGTATTTGGCTCTAATCCTCTCATTGACTTTTTGAAATTTTTAAGAACCCATTCAAATGTAGCAATAGTCTCATCAGTCATAAAGGCACAACCAAACATAGTTGTTCTCTAATGATTGTTTACCCCAACTATTGGAGCACAAATTAAACCAAATTTTATTTGTCTTATAAGTTGTATCAAATACAACTACATCTCCAAAGGCTTTGTAATCTTCTAGCATCATTGAATCACGCCAAAAATAACTTACAATCTGATCACAATCACCAAACTTCAAACGATAAAAGAAAGAGGAATTTGCTTCTGCTCTCTCTTGTAGTGTATCCAAAACACATTGCATATCTCCACCTTCAATTCTTTCTGATCTATATCTAGTCACATAATTCAACAGATCTCTCTTTGTGTGTTCTAAAGCCTCTTCTGATCCAACCTCATTTGATAAAAATTCAAAGACATCCATTGGCTTTATACCACTTTCAATCAATTTTTCAATCAGCTTTCCTATTTCTTCCTTTATATTTCTTTCAGATTTCGGATGATGCCTTTATGTTGTATCAACTAACTCATGATTGTGTTATGTGTTATGTTGAATAACACAATACACTCCACTTTCTTTTTGCTTGAATATGATATTAGCTTTACAACCAGTTTTAGTGTCATTGACACATCTCTTTTTCCTTTTCTTTGATTGTCCTTCTGTTTCTGTAGGCATTTCACCAAATGTAATTTCTTTTTCCTTTTTCTATCTTTTTACATCTATAAATCCCTCCTTTGAGCAACAAAAGTAAAAATCATATGGTATACCATAGGCACTTCTTAATGTACTTTTTCTAACACTAAATCCAACTACTCTATAATGAGCTTTGTATAAACGCAATGCATCTTGACGATCTTCAACAATTCTTCCCATCAAAGATAAATTTATATCTTTATCACTATCATACTTAAAATCATCCAAATCTGCAATACAATATATGTAATCTGTAATGCATGACATGTAATATAAAATAAAAAATATAATGCATCTATTAGATGATATATATTCTGTAATAGAAGATATGTATTTTATAATAGATAATATAAAATAAATAATAGATCATATGTTTTTTATATCAGCCATTAGTATAATTATATAAGCCATCATTATGATGATATCAGACAACAAAAAATACATATAAGCCAACAAAATACTAATATAAGCCAAGACAATATAGATCATATAAGCCATCATTATGATGATCTCAAAAAACAAAAAATACATATAAGCCAACAAAATACTGATATAAGCCAACGAAATTATCTTGTCAAATAATAAATATGTAATAGATTATATATTTATTATATCAGTCATTAATATGATTATATAAGCCATCGTTATGATGATATCAGACATTAAAAAATACATATAAGCCAACAAAATACTGATATAAGCCAACGAATAGATATCAGGCAACACAGATCATATAAGCCATCATTATGGTGATACTAGAAAACAAAAAATACATATAAGCCAAAAAAAATACTGATATAAGCCAACTAAATTATCTTATCACATAAATAAAAGAAATATATAAGCCAACAACAGACACATATAATTTTATTTAAAATTTCTTGTTATTATCATGTTTACATAGTAATCAATTGTTTAATATTATCTCTGTAATTACCTGATATCAGTCATGCAATGGATGATATTAGCTTTTTATTGGCTGATATATTCAATTTGTTGGCTGATATTGGTCATGAATATTAACCTTATATTGGCTGATATCGTCCTTTTTTTTTATTTACTGATATCAATCATGATTCGATTATATTAACTTTAACATGGCTGATTGAATATTGTTCTTCGCATAAATTTTTAATAACTTGAATTATAAAACATAATTTA
This sequence comes from Chenopodium quinoa, assembly GCF_001683475.1. Classification (NCBI taxonomy): domain Eukaryota; kingdom Viridiplantae; phylum Streptophyta; class Magnoliopsida; order Caryophyllales; family Amaranthaceae; genus Chenopodium; species Chenopodium quinoa. Next base: position 7,722,708 of record NW_018742951.1, read on the forward strand.
CTCACCAACATCAGCTTCTTTATCATCGTTTTTTTTTTTAGATTCTTTTTCTTCTGAATTAGAAATTTAGAGATCATAAGTCACATAAATCTCAAGATTAACTTTAAATGTTAAAAAATTGACGAAAAAGGTTATAGAGTTAAAAAATTAGAATAACCAGGATTTTCTGACGTGATTGTAGATGAATTAGGTGAATTTGAATCCTTTTGTTGATTATTTGAATCAAATTGTTGATAATTTGATTCATTTTGCTGATCGATTACTTCATTTTGATCATGAATTGATTTATTTGTTTGACTTTCTTCTTCCATTGTAAATTTTAAAATTGTGCGATCTTCTTCTTCTTCTTCTTCTTCTTCTTCTTCTTCTTCTTCGATTTTGTGTGAAAACCTAAGAAATTACTGAGTCTTTTAATTTACAACAGCCCGCGAAGCCCGTTAACACCGTGCTTATAACCCGCGCTCATTCTGGGCTTTTATTGGAAGCCTGCCGCACGCAATACGCGCTCTATAAAGTATAGTTGGTGGGAATATATTTAATTGTTAATAGGAAAGAGAAATAATAAAAAAAAATAGTGTAAGTGGGGTTGGTAGGAAAGAGAAATAATAAAATATTAGTGCATTCTTAGCAAATAAGAAAGGTGTTAGCAATTATTATTAAACGGATGAAAAAGAAAAGTGTTGCGATTATTACAAAATTAAATGGAGGGAATAATACCCTAAAGTTGCAAATAATATGAAACGGAGGTAGTGATGAAATACTATTGTAAACTGTCACTACAAGAAAAATACATTTTCTTAGCGATTATTTTAACATTTCGTATCGATTGTAATTGCTACAAAAAAAAATCTCAACGAATAGTTATTCGATACAATATCTGCCGTTACCATAGCCTTTAGTAGTGATTTTCGCTTTCGCTGGGGTTGTCCTCATTAATCGATACGAAAAACTCCATTAAATCATGGTGATTATTGTAGCGATTATAATCGTTACAAATGTTGAACTCATTTTCTACCAAAAAAAAAAAATTTAAAAAGAAAAAAAAAATCCCTACATATGATCTATACAAGATTCGAACATACAACCTCAAGCTCTAATATTAAATGTTTTCCAAATAAGCTATGACATATTTTATGTTTTCTTTGTCAAACAAAATTTTAAAATCTAGTGTAAAATAGGCTTTTTGTATCGATTTTTGGGTTTTAGTGGCGATTGTAAACGATATACTTTTCCATAATTTTATAAATGTGCAGAAAAAGGTGAATAAATAAATATTATTATGTTTTTCATATCGATTTCATATGGGTTTAATATATCGATTGTAAAATGATATAGATTCTTGTACTATTTTCACAAACATATGTGCATATTGTAATAAATGTACAATCGTTACGAAAAAACAATTTTCTTATAGTGTGTGCATGGCACGGATTCTAAACTAGTAAAGATATATAACATATGCATTTTATATCAAACAAATATAGAGTCAAATCTTGTTTATTACAATAAAAATACCCGTCTTGACAATATCAAACAATTTTTGGTGTATTCACGCTCAAAACACATCACATGTTTGAATAGCAAAAGTTCAAAAGCTGGGAATAGTAAAAAGTTCGATAAAACTACTTTAGCCTTTAATTTTCTTGATCTTTTCGGTTACCCTTCATCTCTATAAAGTTATCCCCTAAATTTATTTTCCCCTCTTTTAACAGCGATGACAGTTAATCACTTCTTCGCACGTCTGAGCCGGAGTTTGCTCATCTTCAAGCTTTACTCCCTGCTTCCACCATCTTGTTCTTGGCAAATTCTTAGAGTATAGAAATTTCTTAGAGACCCGAATCCAAAATTGAGTATTACACTAGTGGATTAAATTTGGGGAAATTATAGTCTAGAAATTCGAAAATATCTTCCTGTTTCTTTGTGAGGATGTCCGCGATAGAGACGCTTTGCTGCAACAGGGCTTAGCAACGTACCAAGCTGCTCTTCTACTCTTTAAGCCTTGGAATCAGGGTGAGTCAATCAGAGATATAAAATTTGACGAGGAAGCTATTTGGGTTCATCTCGATGAGGTACCTCTGAACTTATGTGAGATTAATGACGTTAAACCAATGCTTACTCTGGCTGGAAACATTCTGTGTATTGATGACCCCACTCCACGATCAATTAGATGCTTAGTTAGAGTAAAACTTTAAATTCATGTTTTGGAACCATTATTATCTGGTTGTTACTTGGACCTTGGACACTCTTGAGTGTAAATGGATTAATTTCAGATATGAGAATTTGTTTATTTTGTGCTCTAGGTGTAATAGAGTTGGCCATAAGCAGATACTTTCTCTTTGAATCCTTATATGTCTGTTCCTTTTTTGGTTGACAAGAGTGGGTTATGTAAGTCTGCTATATTGCTTGCCCAGAATCTCTCAAACATGAATATTGGCCTAAAGAGAACTGAAAAATTTAGAACAACCACAGTGAATCTCAAGAGTTTTTTCAAAACCATCGACCCACCTCAACCCCAGAACATTCAATCCAACAAAAGACCCCGTGAGTTTGCTACTCCATCCTTCTCACCTTTGAAAAAGAGGAAATCACAATCGGAACCAACAGTACACATTTAACCTTGCTCCAAATGAATCGAGCCAAACACCAATCCAACCCAATTTCTCAATCCACAAAAAACCCCTACACGCTCCGAAACAGAACCAACATTGCCCTGACTCCTTTCAACCCTCACCCACCAATACTACTCCTCCATTTTCTCATTCTCCTCGATCCTTGAGGTTAAATAAATATTTTTATCCTCTCAAGCGACCAAAACCTCCTTTTCTCAAGATGGTTAGTAACCAAGGGAAAGTTTGGAATGGGGTTAAGGAAGTTTTCCCTCCAAAACGTCGACCATCTGATTCTGATCCAGGAACACCTCCTACAATCAATCCACCTGTGTGTTTGTCTTACTTTAATCCTTTAAAGAAAAGGAAGGGAATCGAGTGGAGTGGTTGTTACTTGCTCCCCATCTTTGGTATGTTCTGATTAGGGCTCGGTGACCCTCCTTATAGGGTCACCTCTGGGCCAATGAATGTGGGAGCCTGGAATTGTAGGGGTTTAGGGTCATCGGACTCCCCTAAGGTTCCATACTTGTCTTCGTTAGTCCGCTCTTTCAACATCGATGTCATGTTCCTTATGGAGACTTTTGTTGCTATAAATGATGTTGTACATAAGCCTTTTCCTTTAGGGTTTGATGGTTTTTGTGGCATAGATGCTCAAGGACATAGTGGGGGTTTGGTAGTTTTTTGGTTCACCCTGATGAAGCTTGTACCTATTTCAATTTCCTCGCATGTTATTTTATGTCAAGTTTGTAATCCTAGTGATGAATTAAAGCATATCCTGTTTGTGTATGAGTCGCCTCATTTGTTGGGTTGGTCCACTGTTTGGTATGAAATTTCAAACATTTTACGTACGCTACCTAAGGTTGTGTTATCAGGTAGAGTATATGTCTCACAAGGTGGGTGGCTCTGATAGCATACATGGTAGGTATGAGTTCCAACAATGGAAACTTGCCTGTGAATTGTTGGACATTCCTTTTTTGGGACCGCCTTTTATTTGGACTAATGGACATAACAATGGATATCCTACCTTTGAACGGTTGGATAAAGCTTTTGCGACCCATCATTGGTTACTTGACCACCCTGATGCTTCTCTTCTTCACCAACCAATTTTATTTTCTGATCATGCGGTTGTGATTTTGTAAGAGTCTCCAAATGTTCTGTCACATCAGCGCCCTTATAGTGTAGAAAATTGGTGCCCGCTATCAAAGGAAGTAGCTTCTATTATCTCTTTGAATTGGGATTTGATTTTCCCTAGATCACCAATGTTTGCTATCTCCCGGAAGTTGTAGGAATCTACTTTCTTGGTGTGTTGCTCATAAGAAACTTTGGGGTATTAATTGAAAAGAGTTACATGATTAGATTGCTCCCTTTGCTTAGAATCTAGAATCTCGACTTGATATATACTCGTTTATTTCAACTAGGGAAGAAAAACTTGCACAATCATAGGCTGCTTTTTTGTGCTAGAAACAAAGAGTTAAGGTTAAATGGAATGCTGTGGGTGAATCTCATTCTCATCTGCTCTTTTCTCATGTTCAATCTCGGAGTCGCCATAATACAATGCACAACTTTGGTATTTGGGTCCATCATCAAGATGGAATTCGTCAGATTGTCTTTGACTACTATTCTTCTTTGCACCGGTGTCATAATGGGGTTTCTGATGTTCATGTGTTGCAGTGGGATAATTTAGGCCTTCTCGTCTATGATCAACAGGAACTTATGGTTCTATTTTCTACAGCTGAGATTAAGCAAGCTATGTTCAATATTGACTGACTCAAAATCACCGGGACCGGATGGTTTCTCCTCGGCATCCCTTAAGTCTCATTGGTCAGTGGTAAGTCAGAAATTTCTGTTATTCAGTACTTTTTTGTCATCAGTTATATGCTTCGTGAGTGGAATCATACCTTCCTTATTCTTTTAGCAAAGGTAGAACATCCTGAGCAAGCTTCTCAATTTCGGCTGATTGGGCTATGTAATGTATTATATAAATGCATTGCAAAATGTATTACCAATTGACTACAAAAGGTTTTTTCGTGAATCATATCTGAGCATCAAAATGCTTTTGTCCCAGGTCGTCTCAATGTCAGAGAACAACCTTATTGCTCATGAACTTTTCACTTACATGAATTCTTCTCGGGGAAGAACTTTTTCGACTGCTTTGAAACTGGATATGAATAAGGCGTATGATTGGCCAGCTAGGACTTTCTTTGGCAAGTTCTTCGTATTTTTGGATTTTCTCCTTATTGGATACACATTATTCAACAATGTGTTTCCACAGTTTCTTACCAAATCTTGGTTAATGGCAATCCTACTAAGATTCTTCGGCCTAGTACGGTCTTCGTCAAGGGGATCCTTTATCCCCATACCTTTTTGTCCTATGCATGGAGATTTTTTCAGCTATGCTTCATTTCGTAAGGCTAAAGAGGAAACTTTATTTCAGGGTATTAGGATTTCGCGTGGTGCTCCTTCGATTTCTCTTTGCAGACGACTCCTTGCTCTTTTTCCGGCCAACCCCTTCAACCTGTGAACAAATCTTAGTTGTTGTTAATAACTTCTATTCTGCCTCTGGCCAAATGATTAATCTGCGGAAATCGGTTGTTATATTAAGTCCAACATTCGAGAGGACTATCGTGATTACATGGCCAGATCATTGCATATGCAGGTTCGCTCTTCTTTGGGATCTTATTTGGGTGTTCCGGTTGATATGGACAAGAGTAAATGTAAGGAGTTCTAACCTCTCATTGACAAGGTTGTCAATTGTTTGACTAGCTTTGCCTCTCTTCATCTTTCGGCTGCAGTGAAATTGGTAATTATTAATTCAGTTCTGGTTGCTTCCTTTAACCATGTGCTTTTGGTTTTTAAGGTTCCTTCTACATACAGTTTGTGAAAAAGTAAATAATCTCCTGGTTCGCTTCTGGTGGAATAATAATTCTTCGTCTCGAGGACTTGTGTTAACTTCCTCTTTGCTTCTGCATTTGCCTAAAGGTGTGGGAGGTTTAGGTATTCGTCACTTGGGATATTTTAATTCAGCTTTGTTGGCTAAGCAGTCTTGGAGATTTCTACAGAATCCTCATTTACTAGTCTCCCGTATTTTAAAAGCTAGGTATCCTACCCTGCTTCGTGTTCAAAACTCGCTAGAATTCCCCATCCTTCTTGGGGTTGCAGGAGTTTAGTAGAAGGCTTCAGATCTCTTGGTCACGGTCTTTGTTGGAAGGTGGGAAATGGTTCACATGTCCGTATTTTACCGGATTCTTGGGTGCCCGGTATTTCAGTGCAGTTCAAGGATTCACTAGCTGGATCAGATCTTCCAACTCTAGTGTCTTCTTTACTTGATCCATGCACGAATGCATGGGACTCTTCTTTATTTCATCGGTTTTTCCCACCTCAAGTGCAGTTCGTATTCTAGGATTAGAGTGTCCTCATCGGATGATGGATGATTATGTTTATTGGAAATTTACTCGAGATGGATTTTTTTCGACTAAATCAGCTTATGCTCATCTAATCCAACATCTGGATCGGCCGGCCACTCCACTTATCAGTACTTCTTCTCACTGGTGGAAACAACTTTGGGGTATGCCTATTCTTCAAAAGTGGAAGCTGTTTACGTGGAAAATCTTATATAAGGCATTACCGGTGGCTGCCATTTTATGTACTAAAGGTATGCCAATAGATCCGAACTACGGTTTTTGCAACCAGGCTCCTGAAACGGTTGAACATCTTTTCTTGGAGTGCCCTTTTGTTCGCCGTCTGTGAGTGTATGTGGTCCCTTAGGTCTTCGAATGCCTGATGAATCTTCGTTCCCCTTTGAGGTTTGGTTCACTAGTTAAATTAATTCCTTGGCTTCTCTAAAGGATTGGACTAGGTTGGACTTTTTTGGGTTTTGCATGGGCAATTTGGATCTTTAGTTCTCCTAGTTCGGTTTTCCAACTTGCAAATGCCTGGGTTTCTAGGAGCCTTTTAGCTAGGGAGTTCCCTATTTCTAATCATAGATTCACCCCTCCTGGTTTTGGTATTCATCTGAATTCGTATTTTCTTCGAGGTGAGGGGTTAGACTACCTTTCTGTAGATCTTATCATTGATGGTGCCTGTGATTCAAAAGATTGTAGGGCAGGTACAGGTTAGATTTTCTCGTCCATTGGTACTGATAATATCTTAGGAGAAGCCCAGGCTTGTTTTGCCCAATCGGCTTTTCAAGCTGAATTGTTAGCCTGCTTGTTTGCCATCAGGATTTTGTGAATCTCCGTACTCGCACTGATTGTATGCCTATTCTTACTACTTTATGAGATGGTGGTGCCACAGACATTTCTACAGTCTGGATTCGTTAGGAGATATGAGACATTCTTTCAGCCTTTACTGTTTGCCCAATTAACCTGTACTTTAGCACAACAATAATTCCTGTCAAGCCACAATAAGGCTGATATGAATAATATGAGGGAAGAAGATAGCAAAATTTTATTTTTCAGTTTTTGAATGAATACATAGATAATGAAAGAAACATTTTAAAGCAGGAGGGTTGACGAAAAAGAAATCATGACATCATGTAATTTTACAATCAAGAAAAGACTATTTGTTTTTCTATAGGATCACTTGTCTACAAAAATACAAAGGCCTCAAGCCCTCCAACAAATAAACTTAAATCTATGACAAGAGAAGCTACACCCTCATAATCCACCTTTACCAGCACACGTCGTTGATTGAGCTATCAAGTACCAGCAAAAGAGGTAAAGATCAGCCGATTAGAGGATCACGATCAAGCAAATGAGATCGAATCAAGACCTGAAAACTCAAAGAGAATCGTCTTCCACCTTCCTGTTGTACAAACTAGCTTTTGTACTCCAAAGCTCCGGATGCATATGAGGGAGTTGGGTTTACAGTTTTAGTTTTACTACACTCATCAAGGTATTGATCATAGGCATATGAAACAAACCCCCAAATGGCCAATAACATGGCCACCACCTTTATTCCATCCATTATGTCACTAAAAAAGATCACTGCTAGCACTGGAACAATCGGCAATCCTAAAGTAGAGACGACATTGGAAAACAGCGATGACACCCTCACAATCAATCCAAATAAGCCAATATTGTAAACTTGCCAACTCAATGCTGTGCAAATTAAAGTCATCACGTATGACACTTTTCCAAACCTAAATTGATTCATCTCTGCTTTCACGGATTTCAGGTCTCCAGTAGCTACAATTCCAACCACTGCAATACTACTTGCAATGAATGACTGACGAAGAAGCAAATCCAAAGTTGCTTCAAAACTATCATTCTTAAATACTTTCTGGAAGGCAAACTCTGTTAAAGAAAGTAACAATCCATACGCCATTGGATAGGCAATAGCACAAATGAAACCAAAGACATAATTAGCCTTCGAAACTCCTTCAGGAACTGAAGAACCAGACTGAATCACCAGTAAGACAGATGAGATGGTAAGCAAGACAAGAGAATTAATTATGTAAGGTGTGAACTTTTGAGAATTTAAGAAGAAAGAAAAGAATGCATTGAAGGCCAACTGGGATGCACATAAGAGCGAGAAAGTAGAGACAGGTACATATTGCAGTCCTATTGAGTACATCATACCAACTGCTGCCACAAATAGCCCAAAGAATAGGTATATTGATGCTGTTTTGAGAGGAGAAAGCTCATTAATTGGTTTGTGACTCTGGATTGATTTCCTGGGAAAGATGCGGTACAAGGGTAATAACAATGGAAAGCCAGCATATTGCACCAGTGTTGCCATCCATTGGCTTTTCCCACCTTCATTATAATAAAATCTTCCAAGTATCATACCTGCTGACTGCCCAAGAAGGACACAGACTATATAGAACGCAATAACAATCCACCACTTTAACCCTGGTTGCTGTGATGAACTTGATGAGCTGGCGGTATCTTCCGACTCTGGCATTATTCCTGGTTTGCTGTTGCTGACTGTACCAGATACATAGTGTTTCAGCCTTTCAGGAACATGTATTATTGGGGGGAGGGGGGTTGGTACTGAAAGATCTTCTGCAGGTTGGTTTGACAACCATTCTATCTAAATGCTTCATCAAAGTAGCTACTGTTGGTCACCAATCAATGGTGCCGCTGATGGTGTTGACTACTGCATACTAGGACTAGCAACTTAGCTATGCTCCACTACACCCTCCAATCCTCCATTCATAATATTAGGCATCAAGTGACCTCTTTCTTTTTAGTTCATTTTCCATCTTAAAGTGCTTTTAGTTTAAATTCCTATTTTTCAAAATTTTATCGGTTTATTTTATATTTTGATTTGATAAAAAGAAGTTTGATTCTTAAAATCTAAAAGTACTGATTTCACATATGAAATGCCGATATTGGACAATATTATGATGGTATAAACTGAATCCTATCATAATTATTAACAATTGTGGCTTTTCTGCAAGTAAAAAGTCGCATTCTAGAGAATAATCATGAATCAACATACCGTAAACATCATTCTGGGGTATAATCAAGCTTGAAACACCATCATTAGAAGGATTCTCATATCCCAGATCTGCTTCACCACTTGTTTGCTGGTTTGCATATATTCGGGGCACTAGTGGAGAGATTTTATTTACCTGTAGTCTTTCATTTGAGAGTTGCAACATATCAAAAGTATAAGTATGGAGACAAGCAAATAAAGAGAAAAGAAAAGAAAAGGAAACACAAGCAGCAGCAAAACTAAACTAGTAAAATTAAAAAAAAAAAAAAAAGTACAAACCTAGACAATTTTTCAACAAAGCAGATTACAGTATAAAACAGAAGCATAATTCACAGAATTGTGGTTATTAACTTTATTCAACAGGGCACCCATATCCTCAAGTCAAACATGTTATAGATTATATACTTCTCTATGACAACCTCCTGTCTATCACATCCTTAGAAATGACATTGATAAGGAAGATGATATCCATATTCGAACAAATTTGAGTAAAAGAAGGTAATTCAGTTGTTGAATGGAGCATATATGTTATTAAGATATTCAAAGATGCTTTTCTTCAGCTTACTCCTACATTTCAGAATAATGTAGGAGTCCATGGAGTCCACAAATTGAATATAAAAATAAAAATAAAATAAAAATATTGATCTGGTTTTGAAATGGTGTTTTTTCGCCCAAAATAATTATTTGGATAGATATCTCACATTATGATGTGGCTTAGTTGAATAAGGCTGGTTTTTGTAGAGATTGCACTTGATAGCCAGGCATGAAAACATAGAAGTTAGAAGCAAGGATGACAAGAAAGTATCTTGAATATGGGTAATGCTAATGGATGGGTCAAGTTCGGATAATGGATGGCAAGAAAGTAACTTGAAAGAGCCTGAACGTCAGTAATGCTAAAAAAAGTTGGCTAGATTAGGGGTGCAACTTATTGATTACATGGAAAAATTTCTTGGCATGCCTCAATGGATTAGGAGTTCAAAATCCTAAGCATTTGCCTTGCTTAAAGAAAAGGGTGTAAAAGAAGATTAAAGGGTAAAAACAACAAGCTTCATCTTTTGCAAGTAATCTTATTAAAAGTATTATTCCAATTTCCAAGTGATTACTACCGATTTTATGAGTTTGTTTAGATTCTTGTTGTCTTTGTCATGACATCTAGAAAATGACAGTGAGGTATTGGTGGGGGTGTAAAGAAGTAACTCAAAGGAGGTTAATGGGTTGCCATACGGACCATGATTTTAACGAGGCAAAACTTGCTAAGCAAGGGTGAAGAATTATCTAAAGTTTAAATATTTTTTGCGGCAAAAGTTCGTAAGGTTCGTTAATTTCCTAATACTAATTGACGAGTGTGTTATAGATTGAACTACAAATGGAGAAGCATATGGAGAACTGGGAAAGTAGATGGTAAATTGAAAGAGAGTGTAGGTAGACTATGGGAGATAGCAACTCAATCAATATGTTGCATGACCCTTAAACAAATAGACTCCTATCATCTTTCTACCTTTTAAAGCTAAGCCATTACTCTCTTTTTCCTTATGCTAAGGCCGGAAGACAATATTTACGCTTGGTATTATACAAACTACAAAGGATGTTCGCTCTTTTGTAAAGACAGGTAACTATTTTATTATTTCTTGTATGAGCTCTAGTAGCAGTCCATGTTCATCTAATAAAGGTTGATTTCTAGAAGTATATTTGGGCCTTTGGGATTTCCATTTTTCCAAATACAGCCAAAGGCAAAGTCTTTTATATGGGGATTATGTAGTCGTGCTTTGGTGCCTTGTTAAGGTCTTCAAAAAAAAAAATGTAGCATGTATCATAGCTGTGTGGTAGTGATAAAGAAAATCATGTTCATGCCTTCTTAAGGTCATCTTCTTCTGCAGGAATATGGGAGGCCACTGAATTGGTAGATGTGGTAAAAGTGGCAATGGAGGCCTGGTTAGATTTGTTTGGAAGGAAAAGTTGAGGATGGGAGGTATAGCAAGAGCCCAAGGTGAGGTGGCTGCTGCTGCTGTTATGGGGTTGTTGGAGCTTTGTAAGGATTTTAGGATGCTAAAATGGGGGCTTTTCCTCTTCTCACTTTGTCCGGTTGCTGATGCCTGACAGTGAACGTCAATGTGCAATTTGCCGGGTCAAGTGTGGGTCTGGAGGTAGTTATAAATTATATGTGACTTTGAAGGTAGTGATATAAGTGTTGTTTGCTCTTAGGCCCTATTTGATTTGATGCAAGATGTTATCATGGAAAAATGATTTTCCCAATTTTTCCATTTTCCTTTGTTTGGTTTGTAAAAGGGTGGAAAACAATTTTATCCGTGATAGAAAACATTTTCATTAACAAAACAAGGGAAACTACATTTTCTTCCTACTTTCTTACCTCTTTTTTACTTTCCTATCATGCATCACATTTTCACTTATATTTTAATTTCTCTAACTTTTTTTTTTGTATGGAAGCAAACAAAAGAAAAGTAAATTGCAATTGTGGTTTTCCTTGAACATATGTTTTCCATAAAAAATATTTTTTTATTGAAAATGTTTTACATCAAACCAAACGAGGCCTTAGTTAAAGTGCTTGTGCACAGTAAAAATTGGAGAGGTAAAGGCCAGTTATGATCTATGTTACACTATATAGGGAAAAGGGTTTTTCATATATAAATTTCACTTACAAAATTAATCCTTAATGCATTAAAAAATTTAATTTAAGATATCTATGTTAATCTATACAGGAAAGGGATGAAAATGGTTAAAGAACTTTCATTTGACAATACTTTTTTAATTTCTTTCCTTTACATAATCTTCTACTTTATGGGCATAGATAATTATTACAGAAATTAAATTTTCAACATTATAGTTATCTATAGCTAAGCATCATAACTAGGCCTTGAAAGTTTATTAAAAATGATGTCAATTCATTATAAATAACTAAATAAGTCCAAACAATAAATACTATGTAAAAATAAATTTTAATCTGTAAAAATAATTTAGCCCGACAAAAAAATTGATTTAGTGAAAATCAGGTGAAGACAACATGGCCATATTGTAAGAACTAAGAATGGTTTTATTTGGGCTTCATTTTCAGCAACATCAATATAAAGATTCAGAGAGCATTAGCAAATAATAGGGTTTTAAATTTTTGGGGTAAAGGCTGAACAATAGCATACAAATTGTATCGACCCATTGCATGCGCTTTTAACCTTGTCAATGCTAAAGCTACGGATGACTCCTGATGTTATCTCACGGGGTATTATTCGATTAGCTAGTACTTTTGAAACTATTTTTTTTTTCCACATATTTTTAGAGAAGCAAATAAGTAGGCGTATGTTACGACTCATATTGACCCCATTGATTACTCGTTAAGGCTATGAATTGGGAGTGTTCTTGTGGATGTTGTTGAGTTTGATTCTTGCCTTAATTTCCCTAATAATTAGTGCGTGTTGTCTTTTTCAACAAAAAAAAAAATGATTATGTACAAATTACAAATAGTCTACGATTGTCCAAATAAGTCAAATGGATAAAACATTCTAAGCATAATTCACAATTTACAATTCACAAATCTGCCGCTCAATTTCCAAAAACCGAAAACTAATTATCTTTTACAACAATTGTCTTTTAACATAACTACCAATTCAATCATACTCAAGTTCTCAACACAAATCTTCATTAACAATTAAAAATATACCGTACTTTTAATTAATTAATTGATTGATTAATTAATTAGTTAATAAATAAAAAAATTAAAAAAAAAAAAAATTGACTTCGACCGCAAATCAAACATCCAAACCATAATTTTATCACAAATTGGTAAAGCATGAAGCAAACAAATATAATGAACAAAAATCAAAGAATTGTAAAAATTTAATCGATAATTAAAGAAAAATAAGTAATTAATACCTGAAATTAGGTTTAAAGGAAGCGGGATTCAAGCATTGATGTCGACGAGTTAAATCGGGCAAACGAACATTGAATTGTTTAGAATTCAGCCCGTTCAATCCATGGCTAAGAAAACACATCGAAAGCTTAGATGCCATTGTTGAGGAAAAGTGAGAAGGTAAACCCTCACATACAATTAATAATAGAGAAGAAGATTATAGAGTGAGTAGTGGTCTAGTGGAGTAAGATAAGAAAGAAAGCAACAGCTTCTCCGCCACAACAACGACGACTACTGGGGCACTGTATGTGTATTTTTATAATACCTCTGTTTCATTTTATTCGCAACGACGTGATACGACACTGTGACAAAATTTGTTTGTGAGCGATAAACTGATTGAAAAAAAATTAAGGTTGCATGAGAGATAAAAAAAAAACCGACAAGTGAAAAAATAGAAAGAAAATATATTGTAAATAATTTGTATTCCGTAGTATTTATTTATAATAAAGTTGCAAATAAATTGAAACGGATGTAATATGAGGTGTTGGGTGTAGCACTAGCAGTTGTATAACGTTTGGGATATTCAGCACGTCGCTTTATGCTTGTGTTTGGGTCGATTATTCGTCTTCTTTATGTTGGCTATTACATGGTTTTGGTATGGGACCATTTTAGACATATTCACCTCCTTTTCTCTTTTGGGCTCGGCTCAATTATCAGTTTGCCATTTGTCATTTTGGTACTTATAGATTATTATAGGTCGTTTTATAGATATACTATCCATTATTGCATACTTTGGGTTCAGATGATGTCTCGGGTTATTGTATGAATGTCATGATCAAATATCTTTTTAATTAAGAAAATAATGAGGTAGCAAATAGCAGGTTGTACAACATATCTACGGAGTGATAGTTAATACTTCTTCCGTTCTATTAATATTGCAACAATGGACTTTTTGCACTATTCATCACTCATATTTGATCATATAATATGATATATATGTTAAGTAAAATATAGTCATGTGCGATCTTATTGGATTCGTCTCATAAAATACTTTCACAATATCAACTTTTTATAATTTATACTCTTACACAGTTATTGATATTTAGCATATAAAATGTGCTTTGGGATGCGTAATTTTATCCTTGTTGCAATATTAATAGAACGGAGGAAATATTTAAGTGATTATATCTATGGTCGTGAGTTTAGATATTAAAATCTATGCTTTTAAAGTATGATGAAAAAAAAAAGCCCCTTATTGAATGAGAATTACGTGATTAAAAATGCTTTCTTTGAGTTATCGGTTGTGTTTACATGGAAACTAGCTGCAAAATTCAGATACTGACTATAAATCTATTCAAGTACAATAAACAGCAGAGTTGGGTAATATTCAATGTATGACATAAAACAAGATTATATTCATCAAACAGACAAATTGCTGTCAATATAACATCTTATTCTAAACAGAATGATCTTAATCAATATAATCAACTTGGTAGTTATCCTTTAATCTGAGACTGACAAGCTTGGTATCATGGTGTGTAGGCTGTCCGATTGAAGGGCATGATCAATGCAATACTGCTATTTTATTGCTGTTTTTTTTTACTTTTTGAGCTTTTCTTTCTACTAACTAATATCTGTTCTCAAAAGCTTCTTCAAAAGCATTTGTGGTAACGGGGTTTGTGGTTTCGTCTATATAAAGATCAAGGTACTCCTGATAGGTATACGAAACAAATCCCCAGATGGCCAACAATATGGCAACTATCTTTATTCCGTCCAATGAATCATGGAAAAAGATCGCTGCTAGTATTGGAATTATTGGCAGTCCTACAGTTGCAACAACATTGGAAAAAAGGGATGACACTTTAACGATTAGGCCTAGTGTGCCAATGGTATACACCTGCCAACTCAATGCAGTCCAAATTAAAGTCATCATATATGAAAGTTCTCCGAGCTCAAACCGATCCATCTCTTCTTTCAGTGTCTTCAACTCACCACTAGCTAAAAGTCCAACAATCGAAACACAACTTGCAACAAGTGACAGTGAAATAATCATATCTAATATGGCTTTGAAACTTCCATTCTTCAGTATCCTTTGGAAGGTAAACTCTGTTACTGAAAGCGACAATCCGTATCCTGCTGCATTACCACAGCACACAGGATGCCAATGGCATAATTTTCCTTTGAAACTCCTTCAGGAACGGAAGAATCAGTTTGGAAGACAAGTAGGGCTGACGAGATGGTAAGCAGAACAAGAGAATTTGTTATGTAAGGTGTGAACTTCTGTGAGTTTAAAAAGAAAGAAAAGAGGGCGTTGAAACCCAGTTGAGATGCACAAATGAGAGAAAATGTGGAGACTGGCATGTATTCAAGTCCTATTGAGTACATCATACTTGCTCCTGCTCCAATCAACCCTAGGAGTATGTAGATTGATGCAACTTTGGAGAATGGAAGCAGAATTTTTGGTGTGTTTTCTTGGGAAATATCCTTTGGGATGATATAGTACAGTGGAAGTAGAACTGGAAATCCTACAAATTGCACTAGCGTTACCATCCATTTGCTTTTCCCGCCATTGTTGTAATATAATCTTCCAAGGAGTACAGCTATGGACTGACCGAGAAGGATAAAAAGTATGCAAATGGAAATTTTGATCCACCAATTTAAGCCTTGTTTTTGTAATTCATCTGATGGACTGGGTACAGCTTCTGATTGAGACGAAGTACCCGGTAAACTGTCTCTCACTAAACAAAGAACATTGCACAGAGATAACACAGGATATGTCAGAGAGAGCCTAAATGTAAACGAAAACAAGTATGATGACTATTTTGACATGTTTCATTTATCAGTTATATTCAATTCAGGAAGATGCTAATCAACTTTTAATTCCGTTGTTCTCTTGATCATCTTTTAAGGTTATTGTGAGGAAACATGAGTTGGTTCTGATTATTCGTTGTAGCTAGTTTGATGAACTGAATCTTTTATAATCGAGATGGTGTATGTATGACAAACCATAATTTATTAGTGATTCTACCCTCTTTAATTGTTCTGAAAATTTGTTTCTTGTATATATGCACTAATGCTATCATTGCTATGGCCAATAGATACAATATTTTGATTTTCGGAGCTCATACCATTTGTTGAATGCATGCTCTAAAAATAAGATTATGGTTGTGCAATAATATTTAGGTTCTATTAAAGTAATTAACTGAGAAAATTGCCAATACCTGTGATGTGGAGTTCCTGTTCTTCAGAATTCCCCATGTCAGAATGAAAATCCTCTCTTGATTGTCTGAGTTTTTGTTGGAGCAATTGATGTAGTGGAGAAGAAAATACTTTTCATGTGTTATTTTTTACAGTTAGAACTACAAAGCTAGCGGAACGACACTTTGATGACCTTAATTTGGCGTCTTTGACTTTCTATGTTTCATCTCATATATAGGGTGCAGGGTTTTCTGCATTCCTTCACGCTATCATGCTCTAAGTGTTTCGTTAATGAGAAAGTAGTTAGTTAGGAAATCTTTTGTTAGCTAATATGATTTTGACAAAATGTTATCAGATGCTTACCATAGGCATGACTTACCAGATACACTAACAAGCATGTGACTAAGCTTGTGTTTCTGCAAGGAAGCTACCCTTTATCTATAGCCATTACATGCAATCCCTCACAGTATACGTATATTTACAGCGACTGGATAAAAAAAAATGGAAATTAATGATCTATTTTTAGGGTGTAATAGGAGGTTTTATGTCTATGTCTAGAGTAAAAGCTGCAGCTGAAGTTATCGTACAGCTTTGCTGTTAACATTTCACAGGCTACATTTGCCTTCGCTGAGCAGTTGAGAAGTGAAGTCCTGCTGATTAAGTAATAAGTCTTCACCTTGCAGGACCAGTTTTTCCGACAGCAGAAACACGCTCGGATTTTCTTACAAGTAATTTCATTTGCGAAAATTAGGGTCAGTGCTCTTGTGAGATATTCAGGAGATTGAACTTATTTAGCTTATGTAAATTTTGTATTGTTTGAAATTTGATGAAGCCAACTTGAGCATTAAGGATGCTTATAAAGCTGGTTTACAAGCAGCCTTTCTGTTTTTATCTCATTTTTGAATAATATACCTGTGTTAATCCTAGACTAAGTTGCAGGCTCTGCATTTCAGTTTTGTTAGTGTTCTTGGATAGGTTTGCAGTCTTTCCTCTAAAGATGGCTGGTAATCTAATTGTGCAATTGTGCATGCTCATTGTGTACTTCAAGTCTTGAACTCATTTTTCATCCGCTTAAGTAATATTTCCTCCGTTCCAAACAGTCTGACTTTGTGCACAATTCATATAACTTGCTCTGTCTTCATTTTGTGATTTTGCTTTGAGAAAAAGTATAATCATGTAGGGTCTTATTAGATTTGTCTCAACAATTTATTTAAAATATCAAATTTTTATAATTTTTGCTAATATGTAGTCAATGATATTTGCATTATATACATTGCATTGTCAAACGTGCCTAAATGAAATTTGTCATCTAATATGAAACGAAGGAATTATGAAGTATCATTCTGTTCAAACTAAAAAATAGATAAAAACCCAGTCCATGTAAATCAGAAAGTGGTATATGAAAAGATTATAGATTCTTGGTAATACAACAAAATTTTCATTACAATTGAATAACAAATTTTACTTCGTATCACTCACCCGAGAACTATCTGGAGAAACCTATATTTTGCTATGGCTCACACAACAGGAGCGAAAATGGTATATGGGTAAGAGATCAAAAGGGTGAAAAGGGAAGAAAAGGATGCTATATTAATAATGCACAATGTCACTTGGACGTGAGGCTAACTACATACCCTCTTATAAATTTGCTTCATAGTCTCCTTTCCGATGCCTTACAGTATCAATCAGTGCGATAACCAGCTTTATCAACAAGAATATGAGGAGACCACATTCCAAAGTCCCCTTATACTGATCGATCCAGGCTATCTTTCCTTTCCATGATGTGGTATTGGTAAGCTGATATCTTCTTTCTGTAATTAAGGCCTACAAAAAGTTACATATACCGCTGAATAACCTCTCAATGTAGATTCCACTTTATCTTTACCACTCCTTCCCACTTCCATCATTTCTTCATTTTGTGACATAAATAAGGTAAATTTCAAACATTTAGGAGTAACCCCTTACCGGTTAACTGGGAATCAGGAGGAGGACAACAGCGAGAAAATACAGAATGACAGAAATTGCAACACCAGCGATGAAATTATGCAACAATCGTCGGTTGTCCTTTGTTGGTATGAATACAGTCTTGAGCACATTAGTCAGCTCAAAAATCCGATGGGAAACCTGCAGAAGCAAGAAAGTTAAATTAATATAGCAGCAGCAACGTAGTAGGTAGATTACTCAAGAAATAAGTTCTATTACCAAAACATAGATAGCAGTTGTGAGCATAAAGTTCAGCATAGGATATTCTGGAATAAGAGAGAGAAGCCACTTAGGTTGTCCATTGGGCGTGTTTGATCTGCACATCAAATTATAGGCAGTAAGAAAGACCGTTATATTTACACCACATGTAATATCAGTGCCAGATTTTAAGGCCCCATCAGTGGGATGTGTTAAAAACCAAATGTCAGATAACCATGTCAAGAACATATACCTTAACCATATATGAAATTGAGATATGTAAGTCTCCAGAGTAATCTTTCCGAGCCATCTAATAACAAAGAGAAACTCTCTTAGAAAAGGCACCTCAATTTTCAAGAATATCATAAGAGACTAAGAGTAAACTTTCAAATCTCGATACAATCTCCCAGACCTAAGTGGACAATGAACTGAAAGAACGTGTGATTCGGCATAGTCCAACCAAACAGGATAGATCAATAGATAATTACAATCCAAAATACTGAACTAGGAAACTAAATCAGACTTTTGCGACCCAAAAAGAATAAACTGTTACAGATCAAAATACAAAACTACAAAACAGTACATATCAGAAACAGATGAAAAAAAATGGATTAAAAATCTTACGCAAAGAGAGTCATAGAAAAACTACGCAGCTGATGGGTGACATTGCGCAAGCATATATATACACTGCAATCAAAAGGAGTATGGACAATTATTAGATGTACAGACAAACAAAATTATTGTTACTAATATTCATAGCAGACAACAGTAAGAACTTGCAAATAAGAAAGATGGTACACGTACGTTATTGGAATCCATGATGTGTATGGGTGCAATTTATTGTATGAGATTTTGTCCAACTTATATATGTATTCATACCACAAGTAACCAACCTGCGAAATAAAGATAGGTTTTATGATAACACATATGCAAAGTGTACTTCAAAGTAGCCACAATATAATCCAACTCACAAATACTGCAACTGAAGCTACTCCAGTTTTGATAGCATGTCTCCTCTTTGGTTCAGACTCCTCCAACTTTTCCAAGTATTTTTCAACCTGTTAAGATGTATCACATATTTAAGCTAAGTCAAACATAAAAAATTTCACATAATTACAAAAAAACAAAAGGCACTCTAGAAAGTTACAGTTGGGTGGTAGTAGGCGTAGATCATTCCAATGATCCACACATAACGATCAAGCCCAGATCTGAAATGCCATTCATGTACTCGAGGAAGATCTGGTTTTGCAGGATCAGTGTAGCCTATAATTCAAGAAGCCGTAGTCAGAAAAACTGAATTGTGCAATCCAAGATCGTGGATCCTCTTAGGAAAAAATGACATGAATTTGTATCATTCATGTAAATATAAATGCAATAAGAACAGGAAGTAACTGACCTAAAAAGAACATGAAAGGACTCCAGATCAATTCGAAGACTCCAGGAACTTCCCAAACAAGTATGACCACCAGAAAGCAAGAAATAATTTTCACCGCCATCACAGTTGGTATTTCGTTGTATTTATTAAATATACCAAGGGCTCCATACACCATAAGAGTGAAAAGCGTATGCATCGGACAAATGTAGTACAGCATATAATCATTATTCAAAACAATGCAGCAAAATGCAACAAAGAAATTTAGCCGCCACATCATCTGCATGGAGACAGTAGAGTTCAATATTAGGAAAGGGTCATAATAATAAAAATAATAATAACAACATGCTCACATTAAACCCAAGAAACCATAATAGGTATTATATCACCTGAGCAAAGCGGGGCAGGCTAAAATCTTTTCGTATGTAGTAATAAGAAAAGTTGCCGAATCCGGTCATCCAAACATATGCAGCAATGAACACACGTATAGCATTGTAGATCT
Source organism: Chenopodium quinoa (assembly GCF_001683475.1). Lineage (NCBI taxonomy): Eukaryota > Viridiplantae > Streptophyta > Magnoliopsida > Caryophyllales > Amaranthaceae > Chenopodium > Chenopodium quinoa. Next base: position 7,742,867 of record NW_018742951.1, read on the forward strand.
CCGTTGCAGCAAAATAGTGATACATCAGAAACAAAACCTGTCATGTTCAAAGGTTTACAGCATTAATTGGTAACTTAAAAATACTAATATTGATGACATAAGACGTCCGTGCAAGCATTGGCAGAACATTCATGTGTATCCATCAGTAATTCAAGGTATGCAATCTTATAAAAGGTAGGTATTCTATATTCACATGTACATAAAAAGGATTACGCAAAGAGACTAATCAATTTGCTTGGTAACTATTAAGCTCTAGCATAGAATATTATGTGACAATTCAATTACCTAAAAATACACCAAGAGGGGACGGAATGATCGAATATCAGGTCAAGTCACACCAAGTGGTGTCAAAGACACAAAGTGGTGTCATAGTTACGTTAGCACAAAAAACATGGGTGTGGTCATAATCATCCCTACTAATCAGCTCTCAGCCACCAGCCAATTTTAATTTAAAAAATCACCACCAAATTGATTCTAACCCATTTCTATCGATAATAGAATACAATAACATAACCATTGTCCATCACAAACTAATGAGGACCTACACAGACTTACCCTTGTGAGGACACTGCTTTCTGACTGATCCTCAAAGAAAAGGTTCTTATTTTAAAATATTGAACTTGCAAAAGTTATTTCCAGCATCCCCAAAAAAACAGATGAGAAGTTTCAAGAACTCCCAGAAACCCTAAATCGTGTCATAATATCTTTGAAAAGTGATATAACAAGCATTTGTAGGTGCAACAAAAAGAAATCCATCAGAGTATCACTACAACCTATAACTGCAAGTTGAATTCAGTCAAGTAACTATCAATATCTGATTCAATAAGGGACACTCGGTATTAATCCCTTTTACAAGAAGAATTTAAAAACATCATATCAAGAGAGTACTTGCCTGCATCCAACCCTTCCATTCCTCAGTCTGGTGTCGGTTCAGGTAAAGAACTGATTTCCCTGAAAATGCTGACTTATCTTGGTGTTTCTTGAGTGAAGTCATTGCTGAAACAATGACCAAGAGGAAGTAGAGAAATAGGAAAAGATCACGATTGTAGTTCTGTCAATAGGAAAGTTCAAAGTCAAAATTCAGTTATTATACAAGAAAATCAGCGAGACAAAGAAAAGAGTTTGATATATAATCAAACTTGCCTTAGAGTATAAATAAGATAATAACTGTGATTAGTGAGATATGTAGCATTGAAGTAGAGAGTACAATTAGTCATTCACAAAATAATCTAGTCCAAAGAACGGTGAAAACAACCATCCAAGCATCAAAAATCGAGATTTCAAAGAAAAAAAAAGGAAAACAAACACTACAAGAAGATGCAGTCAGATTTCACTGGTTAACATCTTTCATATTGTTTCAGTTCTGTGCAATGTATATGTTGTATGTTGATAGACCAAACTTCCACCAATGAGATTTTATCAGAATAAGAGGAAAGAAATCGTCTCTAGATTTTAGGATTGTGAGAGGGGGGAGGGGGCAACAATATATCTTGGTGCATGACTTCATAAAAACATTACATTAAAACAAAGTCAACCAGAAAAGTAGTAAGAATGGATTAGGGAACTTTAATACAATTTCAAGGACAGCAATTTAAACATAGCAAGTACGCATTCCCTACAATGTATCATTCTTAGCAACCTCAATGTTACCATTTTTCCTCCTGTGAGAAAATTCTGATATGGCATTATAGACATTGAAATATTGAATGTTTTGGTTTTTCCTCACAAATCATAGCAATATCACATCAGGTTCTCTAAAGCCTACCCTATAAACACATCAAAATCTATTACAATACAAATAACCACAAGCTTAAATGGCATGGCATTCCATATGCATCCTGAGATATTGGCGATTCGGATATTATACTAAAACTGTTATAATTCAACTTTGTTATTCTGACAAGGCTACATTTAAAGGATGTGGAAATGACAAAAACAATGGAATGACATCATAATCCATGCAGAATGTACTCAAACTAAATAAAACACACCTTTGTTGAATATCCCAGCACATTTGTCCGGTCACAGATATAAAAGTACACCAAAATTAACCCCAGCTCGCCGCTATAAATAAATGGAGACGTCATAAGTCAAAAGCAATAGCATATTGGAGAGAGAAAAGTGAAAGAGTAAAAAAAATCAAGAATCAGATATTAAATTGCTTACATGGCTCTTAAGGTAATGCGGTTCTCAAGCAAAAAAGACTCATCCATTGTCACAAACCTAAAGTGTATCGAGGAAATTCAATAAACATAAAAGGGCAACAAGTTGAACCTAAGCAGAAGAAAACAGAGCATTGAGAAAGCTACCTTATTAAGTTTGACTTGATGCTATATGCAGGAAACTTTTGTGAGGTTGCTTTAGAAACTCCCCCTTCCAGGAGCACTGCTCGATCATCTTCCTTTGCAGCCTCATTTCCCAACTCAACAAGATTATTGTCTGAATGGCTGCAATGGTAAAGTCACAAATTCAAAAGAAGACATTGTTAATTAGCAAAAGACAAATAAGTACAGATAACTAACATGTTCAAAACAAAATATACACGCACTAAATATAATACTTTCAAAGTCTAAAAGATGGAATTAGACACTCATCTTCATCATAACTTGAAAGTATTAAAGATCATTTCAATTTGTATTACTGTAATTTCATAGGTCATGCACATAGTGACTCAAAGGAACAAACAAATGAAGCACTATATTCAGCACAATGATCTACTACAGAAATTCCAATCACCATACATGGATGTAAGGCATGACACAGAAGATTGAGAGACAATAACACACATATGATCAGAAAATAAATAAAATTAAGAAAATGATATACGTACAGCAATACCACAGCTAATTGAAAAGAGGTTACGATAAAGGTCCCTTTCAAGTCAACATATGAGATGGAAGATGCAATAAAAGGTTTGCAATAACACGTATAAGTGCCATCACTTCGAAACATTCAAACACTTAGCACTCCACCAAGTGAGCAAGCTTTTTTTCCTCCCCCAAAAACAAATGTTGCCATGTCCGGTGGTTGCAACACATTACCCATTAATATTCCTTAAGTTGTTTCTGAATAGACCTTAGTACCAATTAATTGAAACCTTCACAAACATGCCTGTGCAACTCCTTTACCTACCCCAAAAAAAGATCCAACTACTGCAAGAGAAGCACAGTATAGTGCAGCTAAACTGTGCAAGTCTCAGGCAATAAAACCCAATCAATGTCTTGCATTTTCATCATCTCATTCATCTATATGCCTCAGCTGTTCACAATATTTCAGTAAATCTGCAAGTGGATCTTGGTTGCAATTTGCATGTGCAGTGTGCTGTACCTTAATGTCCTTGAAACCCAACGTAAAAATGTAATTTATTTCCTCTATTCTTATATATATGTAACATAGAGAGAGCCACACATATTAAGGAACCTATGTGATGAGAAGAAATATAGAGAGATAAACAAAGGGACTCGAGTGATGAAGAGAGGTGGAGAAAACCCAAAGCCAAAACAAATAATGTTGCAATTACTTCCTATACAGGAAAGTGCTCCAATCCACTTCTTATGGACAATGGACCACAGTCTCCAAAGTATATATCCTTAAATGATGACCAATAAGTACCCATCTCAAGTAGATATCTGGAAGTCTAAGCTGCTTAAAACTTTCAATGAACCTGAATTAAACACAAGATTTCATCTTTTGTATGTCTTTCAACTAGTTCCAAATTCAACTACTCTGATATGTCATTTAGTATATGAGGTAAAACTAATAAGCAGCAAGTGACAATTTAAAAAGCAGCCCCTTAACTATTGCAGGGATTTAAAAATAAAACTAAACATGTACAAACAGCACTGTAATAGCAAAAGAAAAAATATATTATACATTATGAAATTTTCCATGAATCATACTTGTCTTGTGCAAATACATCACATATAGCTGATTTAGATTTACATGACTGAACACAATTTGAGCTTTAACTCCTTAACAGCGTAAACTCAAAAAAGAACTACTCACACTTTAGAATGAGCTGAAGACCTCTTGTACTCCAAAATCTCAGAGTAGACCCAAGCAACCAAAGTTGGAATAAACCCAAGCAGAAAAGATACCTACAGTAACGAAAACAAGGTTAATCTGTTGATCCAAACAAGCATTAAGAAACTCATGCTCAATGGGAAGAACCCAGTCCTTCAGTATAGTTTTCATAATTACATTTCAAAAATATACTAGAATTTTCTAAGTTTTATATGCAAGATAGTAACTACATTTGTGTTAAGGAACTTTTGTGAACTGCGTAAGTCATGAAATTGCATAACAGAATGCACTTATTAGTACAGATCTACACCAGGTTAATGTACTCGCTGTAAAAGCTTCTTCTTACTTCTCCCTCTGTTTGCTCTCTTTCTGCATTAAGACCTCATCACTTAATCTGTCTACGACAAATTTATTGAATATTAACCTCATCAAGACAATTCCATCTAGATAATTATGCCCTCCACTCACACACAGTATGCCATGTCTAAAGCTACAATTATCCAACACATTTACATGCTTAGAGATCTAAAACGCAATCCCATACATGCATTGACTATTGAAATCAGAAGTGCATGTATACAAGTAACTTCATCAAACATTATACATTACAGGGAAATAATAAGTTCAATACTTCTAAATCAACTATAGCATTGGATGCAACCAGAAAAAGTCGATCAAACGAGCCGAAATTTCAGATTTAGTATCTAAGTGTCATTGACTCATTGATATACAAGGGACATATTTTAGTATAGCCAAACCCAATCCCCCTCCAAATCACGACACATTTCCCACTAACATACATTTCCCTCCACAAATCAACTCATCATAATATCGGAAACCCGAAAAGTGAATCAATCACCAAGGTTTATTTCAAAGTCAATTCGAATCGAACCCACATTATTGTTATTACAAGAATTTAGCAACATTTTGAACATACCTGTCCGGGCGTAATCGGCCCAGAGTCCACCATTGCGATTCTCCCCACTGATCAACTCAATCTCACACTGCTAACAAAAACAAACCAACCATCAAAAATCAATGCAAATGCAATCAAAACTTCATAATTTAGTCAGATCAAAGCTCAATAAAAGTACCCAGATTTGCTAGAACCCGCGAAAACCCAGAAGTAGATCAATGAATGAGAGAGAAAGAGAGAGAAAGCACCGTATTTAATACGGAATAAAACCCTAAAAAAACCAAAATCGATTAAAATAAAAACCCAATTTAGGTAAGATCTGGGGAGTAATGAAGTCGCCTGTTGCTTAAAGAATAGATGAAATGTCGGAAGAAACGTCTTAATCAAAATTGGGTCTTAGGTTTTGATAATGGTAGGTTCCTTATCTAATACTCCGCCATTGATGACGTCATAAATGGAGCTTGGTTTGGTTTGGTGGGGTTGAAAGAAAATTGGTTGGTGATTTCGATGTCGGTTCGTTGCTGCAAAATCACTGTAATGGAGATTGAAAGGGAGGAGAGAGAAAGTGAGGAAGGAAAGTAGTTGGGGTTTAATATTATTATTATTATTATTATTATTATTATTATTATTATTATTATTATTATTATTACAGCATTTGATTATGGAATGATTATTTATTATTACAGGATTTTAAAATTAAGAGGGATTGATTAACTAGATTTCAAATATTGTTTAAGAAATGATGAACGGAGGAATTATAGGGATCGAGGTAACATGACTATCACACTATCTTTGTACGGCTAACGCCTTTTCTAATGAAATTAAGTGTATTGATAAGGGAAAAATTAACGATCATTCCGAAAGTTATAAATAATTTGACTAAAAATAGAAATGTTAAATTGAAATAAACATTGATTACACGGATTAATTGTAATATTGACATATAATTTTAAATTAATACTTTCTCAATTTTTATATTATTGCATCATACAAGTTGGGCACAATAATTTTGGTAGTGGAAAAAAGGAAGAGAAAAAGGTAAAAATACAAAAGTGTCCATGTGATAATTATGACATTTAATGAATTTTGTTTTTGTCATTGATACCATCGGTATCTACATCTACAAGTTTAGAGTTTTTTTTTCCCCTTTTTACCGTATAAGAAGTTATCAATTATTTTATGTTATGGTAGTGTTTGAGAAATTTTTTAAAAAATATTTAACATAATCGTCATTGTTTGTAATAAAATTTTCACCTCAATTTACTCTTGTGGAATGATTTCAAAATATGGACGGCCATTCGACCAATAATAATTTTAGAACGCCTACATTTCAATTGAACCTTTAATCATTTGCCTTTACTTAGCTTTTCTCTTCCCAGTTAATTTACGCCACCACCAAAGCAAGCACCGCCACTACCAATTAGACCTGTTCAATAGGTTAGGGGCACATTTAAAGCCCTGACCCAACCCTTTTATAAAAGGGTTTTACTCATCCAATATTTAAATGGGTCCGGCTTTTAAAGGGTTATTAAATAATGGGCTTTTAAAGGGTTGGGTCTAAGTTAAAAAGGGCTAAGATTGGATAACTCTTATAAGGCTTTTTTATCCTAATTTTTCTGTTTCTAAAACTTCCTAATATCAAATTATGATAACTTGAAAATAAAAATTCTCAATTTCCCCCAAATATGGAAGTGTAATCTTGATCAGTCACAGTAGTGAGTCACACAAATCAAGTCACAACTGAGTAAATTGTTGATATATTTTGGTGTAATTACATATATTATTGTTATTTGAGAGTTGTGTAGTTAATAAATATATATATTAATGGTGTTACTTTTAGTATAATTATGTCATGTTATTGTATTATTGTTTATAATATTAATATTATTATTAACTAATAATAATAATAATAATAATAATAATAATAATTAATAATATTAATATTATCATAATAGGTCGCTATTAATATTATGGCAGGTCACAGTTATTATTATTATATTTTTATTATTAATAATTTCAGGAGGGAAAAAAAACTGTAATGGGAAGCGGTTTGGACTACTGAACCGCTCCCAATTATAGTGTACATTTTAATTGTGACATCTGTTTCAGGGTTTTTTGATGTCCTGCAGGAGAGTTACAATTCCGGGAATGTTATCCTTGCGCCTGTACCTGCAAAACAATGGAGACTCCTTGTGGTTGGAGTTCCGCCTCCGACGGTCAAGTTAGTACTTGTTTGAGGAGTAATAAGTGCGGAAAAGTAAAGGTAGGAGATCCGGTCCCTCAAGGTGAGGAGTGATCAATGTGTTTAGGCTTCTCTAGGTGAGAGTAATTAATTGCTGAATCCCGTTTAATGAGGATTAATTAATGTATTTATAGCCTTGGGAAGCGTGCCTAATTCTAAGGTTTTTGGTAAACCCTAGATCCGACTAGTCCAAGCTGGAAATCAATAGGCCACATGGCGTGGCTTGACTGGTCAATGGTGGACAAATGGTCGGGTGCCACGTGGCAGGCCCTGAGTGGTCCAAATGGAGGACACTTGGCAGGACCTGATTGGTCCACATGGCGTACACTGATTGGGCGGGAAAAAACCCCCTAATCATTTGCCCCTCACAAGTGGCACGTGACTTGGCACATGTCACCTGTGACCGGTGTCGGCCTGTAACAGGCGACGGCCTGCTACAGGTGTCGTCCTGCAATTGGCTGAGAGTTTTTCCCGCTTATTTTTTGAATTTGGAGGTGACCCTTCGTATTCTCATTTTACCCTATATAAGGGCATGTTGACCAAGTCTTTTTTTCACATTTGCGAACTTTGCAAGAGAACTCTCGGACCCCTGAACTTGAGCTCTGATTTCCTGGACAACTAACTTCACCAACCACCTGCTTTTTAGACGCCTATTCAACCAAGCACCCTTTCAGAACTTAAGTTTCAGGTAACCGTATGTTCCTTTATCCTTTTCTGCTTCGCTTTTGCACTTTTTCTTTCATTTTGAAAATGAGGCCTCAAAAGCATCCGGCACGGCTTAGGTTAGCAATCAGCCGGTCACCGGGGACGGCTGAGTCTAGGACTAGGGGTGCCGACTGCCCTGCGGTACTTCAAACTTTGCGCAAGTCCCGAAATCCAACTGTCTTTGTATCTATACAGGACAATATGGCAAGAACAAAAAGAACAACGACGATTGAAAGCTCTGATGTCACTTCATTCCGGGTTCAAATAAGCGAGTTGTCGGACCAGCCGCCTGACACCGCAAGGACCCGAGGTGGCTCTGCTGTCGAGAGCTCTGAGGAGGGGGCCAAGGTGGTCCCTTCCCACTTTTCAGTTGACTTAGCTGGTCAGCAATCGGCCCCTTCTGAAGAAGAGGGGTCGGCCCCCTTAGAGAGGGAGGAGTCGGGCTCTTCTGAAAGTGAGTCCGAGTCCATCTCTTCAAGTCGTCTGTCTCCAAGTTCCGAGGAAAGACATTATTCTCGCTTGGATGAGGCAAGGTTATCTCACTCAGTCGAAAAGGGGAACGACTGGGCAGAACCGTCCGTCTCTCATAGGGAATTGAACACCCCTTATTATTGTCATGTTCCAAAAGGCCGAATCAAGGCCATGAAGGAGCGAATAGAGACCTTTCTGTCGGACCATGTGATGGGTCCGGATTTCCAATTATTCGTGCCAGATGCTGAAGATGCAGTCGTTTGGCCCGAGGGGTCCAGTTACGGGGACGCTTGCTTTGGCTGCTACGAGGCGGCCATCAAGGCCGGCCTTCGATTTCCCTTGCATCCGGTCGTTCAACAAATCCTCGATGGGTACAAGGTGGGGTTATGGAAGTTAGCCCCTAATTCGTGGTTTAACATCCTTGTCTATGTAGCCGGATATGAAATGCATGGGGTGGAGCCGAATTTTGAGGCGTTCGCCCATATGAATTATTTAAGCCGAACCCCAAGGCCAGTGGCACCAGCTGGTACCAGCTAACGAGCCACAAAGGCTATCTGATGACTAGGGGGAAGGAGAACAAATGGAAGGATTGGAGAAACACTTTCCTCCTAGTCTCCAGCCCTGATAAACTCCTTAACAAGCGGTATAATAGGTGGAACAGGGATCCACTTCTTCTTGCAGGCGGCCGTAGTATGCCGCCTGTTCCTCGTCGGGCCAAAGAGGAGATCCTTGACCAAGGACTCTTCAAAGTAGAGATAAGGGCAAACTCTACTACTAGGGTACGGGAGCAGGTGCCTTTAAACTGTGTTCCCAGATTTCAGTGGTTGTATGATGAGTACTTTTTGGCCGCCTGTGGCCTTAGTAGTCGGACCTCCAGAGGTAGCCGGCTTCTCGTGCCTCTACATGTATTACTTGATTTATTTTTGCATTTTTCTCACTCTTTGTGGTGTTTTCTTTCAGCCAAAGCTATGGACCAAATTTCTGCTTCCAAGAAAGCGGCTGCTTTGCTGCGAGCCTCAATCATGAGCCAGAGGCGGACCTCTGTTGACTCTCCTTCCAAGGAGACGCCCATAGTAAGTTCCAAACCTTCAAGATTTTTCCTTTGAAGGCTTTTCTTTGCCAGTACTAATCTTTTATGGTTTTGTAGGTGGGCTCGTCCAAACCCTCTTCCTCCCAGCAACCGGCCGCGAAAGCGCGCAAACTGGCCACTGGGAGTACGCCTGGCTCTTCCAGGAAACAGGCGGATGAGAAGCATTCGCAAACCCCCAAGAGTGGGGGAAAAGAAGTACAAGTCCCAAGGGACAGTCGGCCTCCAAGAGGTACAATCCGACTCTACTAGACTTACCTTAAACTTTTCTTCAATACTCTCCTCATGCTCTGATGCTTTCTTTTCTGAATGCAGGCGGCCCTCAAGAACCGGACTTGGTTCAAATGGCCAAGTCTATGGTTAAGGCCATCCCTCTAGAGGAGAGGGATGCGGTCAAGGGAGTCGGCACCCTTGACCTAGATGGCATCATGGGTCTCCTTTCCGAGGTATACTTAGCATTTTATTTTTATTTTTTTTATTTTTGGTAAAATGTTGATTGACTTTGCCTGCCGCCTGTTTTTGCAAATCTGACGCCTGGTTCTTCTTTTTCAGACCATGCTCCGTGTACACGGCCTCCGTAGGCCGATCAGCGCCAAAAACAAAGAGGTAAAAGCTGCCAAAGTCATGGCCGCCTCTGACTTTGACAAGGAAATGTTTTAAATTGCCCAAAATGAAATTTTGACAACTGATATTCTTTATTATCAGGATCAGGCCACTTTGGAGATCAAGGGCAAGTTGGAGGCGGCCAACAAAAGGAACCAGGAGCTGGAGCAGACGGTTAAGAGCCTCAAAGACGAGCTGCGTCCACTCAAAAACATCGCCCATAAGGCTGAAGGTATGCAGACGTCTCTGGACACACTCAAGGAGCGCCTGGAGAAGTAGGAGGCGACCATCACCAAAGATCTTAATGCGAAGGCCAAGACTGAGAAGCTGGCTCTAGCCCAGGCCATGATGGAGGACTCGGCCAATATTATGAAGATGACCTGGTCGTCCCTCTTCCCAAAAGCTAGCTATGCCGCATGGGATAAGAAATTCAATGCTTATACTGAAGAGTACAACAGAAGAATCATGCAACAGGCGGCTGATAGGACGAGAAGGAAGAGGAGGCGGCCGGCTCCAGCTTAGAATAGGAGGAAGAGGTGGTGGCCCTATAACCAATGGAGGCGGATGCATATAGAGCTCCTGCCCCTAAAAACGAGTCGACAAAGGAGGATGCTTTGAAGAATCAAGCGCCCATCATTGAGCTCGATCAGCCGGCAGTTGAAAACCAAGCCCTCCCAATGTTTAAAGCTTTTATTATTCAAACTTTACTCCGGCCTGCGTGCCGTTTTTTTTTTTTGTATCTTTACCTGACCAAGGGGTCGGGGTTATGAATATTTTGCCGGTCCTCATGGCCGGCTGTTTTTTGTTTGAACCCGGCAACCACGTTTTGGTTGCCTTTTATCACAACATCTTGTTTGAATGCTATATCGACTGTTTTTGTATGCTCTCTCTTCTCTCTTTTTTTTTTTTTTTTTTTTTGAATTTTGTAAGCCAAGTTTATCAAATACTGACTGCCTATGCCCCTAGACGACTTGTTGTCTTGGCTCAAGATTGGCAACCAGTCGGCCATGTATCCAGTCGGTTTCCCAACGTATTTTAAGAATCACGTTAGGTTTGCTCAACTTTTTCAAGTTTAAAGATTGGATCAGTTGGCTTGGCGCCTGGACTGACCATCCGGCCATAGGCCTTGTTTAGTTCAGGGTGAACAAGTATAGGAGAGTAGCCGACTATAAAGTTACAGGCGGCATGCCCCTCTGAAATAGTACAAAGTAAGGAAAATGGAGAGTAGTCGTCTGCCCACGGAACAGTCGGCATGCCTCTCTGTTTAAAATATAGATGAAGCAAATTTTGCTAGTTTTATTAGCTGCTCTCGGCAATTACATAATTCAAAAGTAATACTTCTTTAAATTATCTACATTCCAATTTCGAGGTAAGGGTTGGTCGTCTGGTGTTTCCAGGCGGTAGGTGCCGTCCCTAATCTCTTCATAGATTCGGTAGGGTCCTTCCCAGTTGGGAGTTAATTTGCCTGACTCATTAGCCCTACCGACTGCTTCCATCTTTCGCAGTACAAAGTCCTCCACTTTGAGTGGACGCCTATGTACCCTTTTGTTGTATGCCCTTGTCATTCTCAGGCGGTAGATTTTATGGTGAAGGGCTGCATTGCCCCTCCGCTCTGGGAGTGAATCCAGTGTCAGGCGCATGGACTCCCAATTTGCCTCTTCGTCATATAACATTATACGAAGAGTCGGCTCGTATTGTTCAATTGGTAGAACAGCTTCTGCCCCATAAGTTAGGAGGAATGGAGTCTCTCCAGTCGCCCCTTTTTCAGTCGTCCTAATGGCCCAGAGAACGTGTGGTAGTTCATCTTCCCATAGGCCGCCTGCTCGTTCAATTTTCTTCTTGATACCGTCTGAGTTGATTTTATTGAAAGCTTCTACTTGGTCGTTTGCTTGTGGTCGGCCTACTAACGGCGCCAAAATGTTTCGGGGTTTTTTGATGTCCTGCGGGAGAGTTACAATTCCGGGACTGGTATCCTTGCGCATGTACCTGCAAAACAACGAAGACTCCTTGTGGTGGGAGTTCCGCCTCTGACGGTCAAGTTAGTACTTGTTTGAGGAGTAATAAGTGCGGAAAAGTAAAGGTAGGAGATCCGGTCCCTCAAGGTGAGGAGTGATCAATGTGTTTAGGCTTCTCTAGGTGAGAGTAATTAATTGTTGAGTCCCGTTTAATGAGGATTAATTAATGTATTTATAGCCTTGGGAAGCGTGCCTAATTCTAGGGTTTTTGGTAAACCCTAGATCCGACTGGTCCAAGCTGGCAATCAATAGGCCATATGGCGTGGCTTGACTGGTCAATGGTGGACAAATGGCCGGGTGCCACGTGGCAGGCCCTAAGTGGTCCAAATGGAGGACACTTGGCAGGACCTGATTGGTCCACATGGCGTACACTGATTGGGCGGGGAAAAACCCCCTAATCAATATCCAAATGAGAAGCGGTTTGGCGCCAAAACCGCTTCCCATTACCTTCAAATGGGAAGCGGTTTGAACCGCTTACCATTTAAAAGGGCAATCGCATGCCCCCCAAGCCCAAGCGGTTCAAATCCGCTTCCCATTAGGGGGTTTAATTAAACCGCTTCCCAAATGCTTTTTTCTACTAGTGTTAAGGCTTGAGAGTTTGGGGGAAATTAAGAAAATGAGAACTGAACTATTGAAGTGGAAGTCCCGATTTCTTTGAAAAAAAAATTAAAAAAAGGGGTTGAGAGGGTTCGAACCCCTGACTTCCTTGTAAGGGATAGAAGGACGCGCACCAAAAACTAACACTGGGATGCACGCTAACATGTTGCTATATTCTACGAAAATATTCTATTTAACCCTTTTTTAAAAAATCTTTTAATTTTTTTTCAAACAATCAATGAGGGTTCAATGAACCCACTTGAACCCTCCCTCTATATGTCACTGGTATGAAGACCCTCTTTGGGATACAATGGTAAATGAACAAATGCATGAGTTCACATCTTCAAAATTTTCCAAGTATGAGACAAAGGTGTGTGCAAATGATCATGAAGCATCAAGTTCAAAACCACCATCAAAGTAAGTATATTATGCATAATGTATAAAGTAGTTTATGCATAAACTCTCAAAAAGTGTCACGATTTAATTTTGTAGGCAATTGAGACCTTATTTTGTCTTTGTATTTCCCTTTTTTAGACTTGAAGTTAAACTTTTTGATTGACAGTTGTTTGTATGCAAAAGTTGCCTAATATTGAGTAAGAATGAATGATGAATTAATGGAATTCATACTTTTGGAGTCAAAACTTTGTTTGTGGTTGTATTTTTGGTCTCAGATGTCCCCATTCATCATTGAACATCATCCCTACAATCAACAATATCTGCCTAAAGCTCTCAAACAACCTACATCAAATAGACATAGGTGGAATCTAATGGCAAACTTTTGTTGACTAACATATAGGATGACCGTCTGACATTATTGACTTTCATCATTGAGAAAAACCAAAAAAGGGACAAAATTTATGCAAATGGAAGATTCCCAAAACTTAAAATGCTATATGTTCCTTCAATGGATGGGGTGTTTGATCACTCTTATGACACTATCATAGAGAGCCAAACACTCCACCTACTGAGGACACACAAACATTCAACATTTAGCCTCAGTTTGCCCCATTAATCATTGACCCAAATCCCATATGAGCAACAGTTCTGCCTAATTGACCAATTAGTCAACACTCAAACTTAGTTTAAGTGGACATGAACAATGACAAACAATGGAGTCACATGTACAATTTTGGGGTCTCATTATTCAGGTTTTCATCATTGACCTTTTTTTCCAAATTGATAGAATATGACTAGAGAGCATGAGAATATTTTTATGGTGAACTAATTTGACTTACAAGTATTGTAGTCCAATTATCAAATTAAGCACAAATCACATAAACATGATGATATAATCAACCATAATTAGATCCAATTATCAAAAGAAACATATGCACATATCAACATATCAAGATAACCAACCATAATGACAGCAAATCACCAAAAGAGTCACATATGCTCATATCAACAAATCAAGATAATCACATCTAAATTAATCACAATCAACTTCTAGTCAGCAAATAGAACCATAAGAATTTATATTTCCATATTTTAACCTATTTCCCACTATTCATTCAAACAACACATAATTCTCCCACCCAGCAACAGATCACAGGTGTTGGAATCCAGTAAATAGTCAACTAACCTAATAACATGCATTAAATAATCGAAATATTCAGTAACAAAGAATTAGAAAGCTTAGCTATGTGATTCACAAGAATCACTTGCATATCCATCAAATGCATGACAGTTTGGGTCACTAACATAATCATCAACATGATGTGCACCGCTTCCACCAACAACAGGGTCTCCGATCCGCCATGAACTTAAACAGGGGACTTGGGGTTCAGCACCATCTCTAGTTTCCTAAACAGGAAGGGGAAGTTTTTAGTCAACTTCTTCCTCGTTCAGGGTTTCATTAGCCATAACGCCACCATTTGCCTTTCCACCACCATAAAATACGGTGGGGTATCCTGAATAAACCCAAATACCAAACTTATCCCTCAACACATTAGGGCTATAACTGTGATCAGATCACCGTACGTAACAAGCCGACATCAAAAGACAATCCTTATCAGGTCACTGATAGGTATCGGACTGAGAACCATCATCACCAGCAAAAACCTCGTCTAGGTCAACATTTGGATTGTAAGGAACTGATTTCGACATGGTATAATGAAGATCGAACAAAGAGAAGAGCAAGAAATGGGGACAACACCACAAACAATATCAAATTTTCTCGAAATATATGTAAAACCATCAATGGAAGGCAAAATCGACTCTAAACAAACCAAATCTGGACTTTTAAGAGGAGAGAGAAAATGAACAGTGCTCAAGATTTTTCCAGATCTGCTCTGAAATAGGCAACCAAATTCAAAATTTTTTGAGGGCAATTGTAAAGGGGACAGTGACAAACAGAAAAATCGCAAATTCAAGCAACAAACTTGAATTTAATCGCAAGATCTGAAGAGATCGAGGGAACAAGAAAAGCGAAGGTTGAAGAAGAAGTATCCAGAGGAGCTTATAGAGAGAGAGAAAAAAAATGATTGTTGGTGTAATAATGGTCAAATAGAGTTGGCTCATAAATGTAACTAACTCAAAGACCAAGGTACAATTGTCCCCCACAAAATACCTCCACCTCAACAAAAAATGAGGATAATTTCGTCAATTAATAATTGTGAGATAAGGGTATTGTTGTCCAAAAATATAAAGATTCTCTAATACGCTAGGAGGATCATTTTAGGACACCCAATATGGTATATTTGTCTGTAATTATGGAACGGAGGGAGTAATTAATTTACACCTGTGCCCTACCAGGTCCTATGATAGCTCCGCCGCTGCATTTATCATAACCCTTTCCCCTATTTATTTAAATTATTTCCATTCCATTTACGTCTCCAAGGCCTCCAACGAACTATTCATTTAATTATTTGCACATTCTGTTTCCTACACACTATTTTTAAGAGTGTTCTCAAACTTATTAAAGAGTAAGGAAGAAATAAAGTAATCATTGTGAATAATTTCTACAAATTAGTGGTCCATATTATTTAGCTTTATGCAGGATCCAATACCAGTACACAGCATGTAGTATAATAGATAATTTATCACTAATTTAAAACGCAAAGTATACGCTAATCATGAAAATAGTCAAAAAAAATCCTCTATAACATAAGATTAGAATGGTTGGAAAAATTATTATAACATGTATAAACTCATAAATAACATACAGAAATATTAATAAAATATAACTAAGGCTCTTGCTTTAAGAGAAACGAAGGAACCACATCTTGCAAAAGCCCATAATCCTCCGTTTGCAACTGTTGATGGTTATGTTGTTGTTGATGATGATGATAATGATTACGTTGTTGGAGACGAGAGAAGTGTGGGAAGGATGAAACACTAGCACTCGTACCGCCGCAGTGCCCCAGTTGAGCTAGTAATTCTTGAGGGATGTTGGATGATGACAAAGGTTGTGGCGGACGTAGTGGTGGTGCTAGCATGGAGTAATGAGGGAGGGGCGCTGCAGCATGACCTCGTAGCGTGGCCGGAACTGCGTGGTTGTGCTGACCCTCGTAGGTTGTGATTACAGTTGAGGGTTCTTGGAATGATCGTTCTACTCTTTTCTTCACTGAGCAAGTTTGTGTTGTGCACCGATAATAGCTTCTGAAAACATTTACAAGTATACGACCTTCATTTATTAAAATACAATATGTGTGTATATAATGGATTATCTAATATAAGCTCAAATAGAGTTGTTAATTAAGCTCAAAATATATATATATATATATATATATATATATATATATATATATATATATATATATATATATATATATATATATATATATATATATATATATATATATGTTAAATAAGCTCACATAAATTAAGTGAAAAATTCATTCTCAAAACAAGATAAATCAATGAAAATATAAAGAAACATAAATTGCTAAATGCCACAAAAAATTACTCAATTAGACTTGGCTTGTTGCACTTTTCATCAGTAAATGTAAATGAGGCTTTATTTGAGGCTAAGAGTGTTTTATTTACCTAAATTTTACTAATCAATATTTACATGAACATATTTTAGCTTATCAATAAACCTTACAAATTGAATTTGGATAACCCTTATTATCCTAATCTGAACTTATTTTGTTGAAATTATATGAACATATTTTTCTTAAAATAAGAGAAAATAAAGTAAACAAAACAAGGCTGATTGCCCGCACCCAATACCAAGCTTTAATTATATTATAAAGTATGATTTTATATTTTTAAAAAGCATTATTATTATTATTACTTACATACGTGAATCATGATATTAATTATAGTCAAGATCTTAGGAAAAAAGCACCTCTCAAAAATAATAATCTTGGGAACAAAGTAGGGAGAATGGAGATGTAGTAGTTTGTTGGGAAAGGAAAAAGATGTGGGCATGGGAATTGAAAACGAGAAACCCTTGTTGACCGTTGTTATAATTGATTAATGGAATTTGGAATTGAGAGAAATGGTCCTTGCGTATTTCTACAAAGAAATGGTCCTTGCTTATTTCTACTAACTCAATTATTTCTAGATTTTTTAGCAAATTGCAGCGGAAACTCGGCATAGTCCACAATCACTATTGAAGATTTTAATATAGTGTTGTCATGCATACTCTCTTAACTTTTCTTCCTCTTTTCTACATTCTCTTTGATCAAACACTTATAAACTATGCACAAATTTATACCATGAGGGTGATGCATGGCTATGTATGGTTTGATTTTGCTGATTACGGGGGTTGCCATACTTTTTTCTGCAACCGCCGGTTGCTATACATTTTTAACAACCGGCCTTGGTGTAGGAAAGCAAGTTTGGCTTGGGCGAGATAATGTTGAGGAAGCTAAGGTGAGGATAGGGAGAAATTTTTAAGGATTATTTTGCCATACATAAGACTAAAGAAATCTAGGGATTTGAAAAAAGAGTAAAGGAGAGAGTGAGGAATTGAATAGCTCAGGCGTTTAGAGCTTCCCTTCCAGTTTTACTAATATTTTAGGGGATCCTGTAATCAGTTCTCAATACCTGCCTTGTGGCTTTCTAAACACTAAAAAAAGGAAGTATAGGAGCTTTTAGTGAAATTGTAATAAACAAAATGAAGGAAAAAAATGTAAAATTAATTAAGATGGTACTAGATTAAATTTAAAGTTATTTAATAGCTAGAAGCAAGGTAGAGCAAATGGTGGAATGTAGTGTATTGGCTTGTGGCAACTCCTCATGAATTTTTAGTGTAAGATGATAGGGTGATATCTATAATAAGCTATCAAGAAAGTGTGAGAAATTAAGGTATGCATTATACTTTTTACTTGATTTATATACTAATTAAATTTTATTTGGGCTCGGACAATGCTTAGGGTAATTACTTGAATATAATTTAAGTTGTATACTACGTGAGTATTATACATGTATGTCGTAATGAGTTCTTTTTATATTACATATCTTAATATATTATTTTGAAAGTATAACATGACATGCAACATAGTATAATGGTTAAGACTTCATTTTTTACATTTGAGTTCAATCACAAGTTCATATATTGTTCAGTACAAGTTTCCAAGATTTAAACATACAAAGATTAGATGAAAATGAAAAGCTCGTTGAATTATTAAGGATATATGACTTGCTTAGAAACACTTTCTAATTATATGTTAGAATTTGGATGCATGTCAATTTATAAGTTAGATTGATCTTAATGTATATTTTTAAAAATAATAAATTTTTTCTAACATGTTATTAATGGCCAAACTGTGTTGACATGTGTTAAAGTCAAAATTAACATGCTATAAAAATGAAAAGAAAACAAAATTTTATTAGTTATATTTTAGATGGGATGATTATATAAAAAGATATTATTGGTCTTTTAACAAAAATGATGAGTTATTGAAATAAAGTTTATAATCTTTTATGTATTTTTTTCATTCCTCTCTTTAAGGAAAAATTTCAGAACCTTCATTTTGAAGGTTTACCTTTTATGCTGTTGACTTTGTAAAAGTTTTAGCTTTAATATCTCCAATTATGGAATTTACTAAAAATTACGAAGTATTTGATGTCGAATGACTATTTATTTATTAATAAATTATTTTAAGTATTTAGAAGAAGAAATAAAGATCCACTTGAATCAAAATTAATAAGATCTAACATTTTTTTTTTTTTTTTTGAAAATGATAAACATAGCCCTTAGAAGCTAAAAAAGGAAATATTGAGGATAGATTAACATTAATTACACCAATTTGCACATGATTTTGTCATGAATATTCAACTTAATTCCATTTTAGGATGTATATATAGTGCTTATATATAACCCTAAGGGCTACATATATCATTACCCCTTTTTTTTCTGATGCATAAAATATAAATAATGGTTAATATAAAGTTTGTAAATAGTGTCAAAATTCAATATCAATATTATTGTAAAATAAAAAATCGAAATTTAAAAATAGTACTTAGATGAAAGCCTACCAAATCCTAGGGTTAATGTATAACTCAATTTCTTATTGGAAATTGATTTACATGCTTACCAATAAGAAAATCTTGTCCCAATTGTTATTAAATTTGCCTAATAGCTAAACCATTATCTATATATTAGAATTCGGTTGGTTTTATATATATTAATATTGTATATTTGTCAAGTTTATCTTGTTAGGAGTTTTAGGCAAGTTAGGTCTCTTGTATTGTGTATACAAATTTATCGTAATTATCAATGTAAGGCTAAGCCGTTTTCTCCAATTATTTCTTGTGTTTAACACTATATATATAATAATGAATTAATATTATAATTCATCAACTTCATAATAATTGGATTTGTACCCTATTGATGAATCAAATTTAAACACGTTAGCTAGAGTGATAAAATAGGTTTGCATAAATTCAAAAGATAAGCAATATAATTTGTACACGGAACTAATCTTCTCCTTATCAGCGCAACTTTATCCCTACAACTAGCAGCTAGCTTAGGGTGTCCTAACTCCTAACATTCATAAACTTGTGCCGTTTTTTGCCAAATGAAACAAAAAAAAAAATTATTTGCTTTTCAATTAGAAACGTGGAACCATTACAACAACATTTTTGCATGTGTACAAATAAAGAATTGATGCTTGCACCAATTTACAAAAATCGAATTGATATAGACGGAATTTATCTGGCATATTACCACCTTCAAAAAGTTATACGACTAGATTTTTAAAAACGAAATATATTAATTTAAACATCGAATTCAATTATTATCAAATTAAAAGTACTAGCTCGATTGGTAATGCCTTCTCATAATATTTGAGAATTACAAGTAACGGTTCTAAATTACAATAATCCACATAGTAATGTGAATAATTTGTCAACATTTGCTTTAGAACATGTTAGTCACTGTACTACTAGTCTACTATATCATTCAACATATGTTATGATCATTCAAATATTTTGTCTAAAGAAATTACCTAACATGTTTACTTCATTTTTATGAACACATATTATACTTTGTAAGAATAATATAGCATTTTTATCATCATGAATAATTCGATCATGAATAAAAATTCTCATACTTGAAAATGATCAAACTAATGTAATTAAACATTACGATGTGAAAACGCGTTTAGATACCAGCTAAATATAGTACTTGAAACTTCCAAAAGTGGGGAAGGCAAAGAAAAAAGAGAAGGAATGCTTATTAGAATGATTAGATGTGATAACATACCTAGGATAAGGACTATTCTTGACGGCTTTCTGCCCATATTTTCTCCATCTATACCCATCTTCAAGATTATCAATCTCACTCTTCGTCATGAACGCGAATCGCGGCTCTCTTTCCTTCTTTCCCCCCTTCTTCTTTCCCTTATTAGTCCTGTCCATGATACATTGATCAATCTATTTGCATCATCAAAATATAGTTACCTACTTATAAAATGTGTCGCGAAGGGTAGTGATGTGGAAAGGGTATGATCTAGTGTTAGGTCGATCTAGAGCAAGGCATAGTCCTAATACTTTAATGACTAATCTTGCTTGATGGCATCTTCATGCATGTCAAGTTATTAATTTATTAATTTGCATCGTCTATTTAATGGATACTCATGAATTCCGGTGTAATTTTCAAAAGGATAAAAAATTATACTTCCTCCATCTTTAATAATTCATTAAGTTTTGAAAAAATAAAATAAGAGAACTTTTAAAGACGAAGGGAATATTAAGTAAACTCGTCATCCCTAATTCTTACTAGTGTCTGTAATGGGAACAAATATGAATGGTCCAAGTTTAACCAACAACCTCTATGCATCACGCTATATGAAGTTTGTTCCTTAGATTAATTTGTCAAAGATGGGTTGCTCTGAATGTTTCATCACATGTCTTAACCTTTTCTTTTGCTACATAATTAACATCAACACACATGAACTTAAGTATATTAATTATTTTGAAGTGGTAATAATAATTTTCCATCCCTAGTCAAGTTGAAGAAAATACAATTAATTCAAGATCTTATATCATAAGTCTTTAACAAATATGAGCATAATAAAAAGAGATATTTTTTTTTATGAAAAGTTTTTTATTCCCTTTGGTCAAGTTACCTAACTATATTAATTAAGGAATTAAAAATCACTAATTATATACTCTACTTCTTTACCAAATGAAGTGTTAATGAACATACCCTTGCTTTAACTCATCTTGATCATCAACCGCTTTATTAGGGTGCTGCTTATTATCTTTCTTCCCAACTGAACCATCATCGGCGCCACCGGCTTCCGTAGAAGAGGAAGAGATGGAAGAGTTAGGAGTGCTAGGATTGCCCCCATTTCCAACAACAACACCTGCCGCTGCCTCCTTTTCTTTGGCCATTGCCGGGTTTTCGTCGACAACGGAGGAAAACACTTCAGAGGAAGTAGGGGATACCCCTACGCTCTTCGCGAGCGTAGGGTAATCCATAGAAGAACCATGTAAGAACTCATTAAAGTTGTAATAAGTATCATCATTATTAGATGGATTATTATTATTATTATCTACACAAGGTGTATTAAAATTATTAGGGTTATCAAAAAATGAGAAGAAATTAGTATTGTCTAATATAGATTGATGATCTTCATTAGACATGGAAGAGTGATTATTATAGAGATTATGATGGTAATTAGTTGCTTCATTAGACATGGAATTGAATTAAGTATGAAATGTGTGTAGAGAGAGAAAGAAGGGTTTGACTAAAAGAATGAATTATATTGTTTTTAGGTTTGGTGTTGAAGAAGTATATAATGGAAGAGAGAGATAATAAAGAGATAGATAGTGTGGTTGGTTAATAATATTAGAAAATGAGGCAAAATAAACTTTATATAAGGTAAGGTTTGACAAAATAGAGTTTGTAATTAAAAGGGCTAAAAATGTCCTTTTTAGTTTTTCTTGATTGGAATTTTATGTGAGGTGTATGATTGAACGTATAATGTAGATTGGTATGTAATGTAACTTGTATGGCCGAAATTATTAAATTTGATTTTATTCAATTCTCTTGACAAGCTATGACGAGGTCTTTACTCTAAAAAGTGCCGGTCCTTGTATTCTTAGTTTTCATACAACACGTCATTACTCGTTCTCGAATACGTACTACTTCATCCATTTCTAAATACTTGTATTGTTTATTTGGAAGTGAATTAGTGTTGTTTCCTATTATACATTTATATTGTCAAATAGCGTGCAATTTATAATGTGTGTATCAACTATTAGTTGTTTAAAATCGCTTCTAGTCTACAAGGTCGTGAGACATATCGGTTTTTAATTAGTTTAAACTTTTTACTTCTTTAAAAATGTATTTATTTATATATTTCAATAATCAATAATTAATAACTTTATATATTAAAAGACACACACAATTACACGTATCATCTCCTGTTGTGTCTTTAAACTTTTTTTTTTTTTTAAAAAAAAACTTTAATATTTTCAATAATATAGTAATTACTTAAAACAAAAGATTTAATATACTCCATACCTTTTAACATACAAAGATACTCCATAATAATTTTTTTTTTCACGAGTACTCCGTAACAATTTTCATAAAACTAAAGTTAGTGATCTAAGATGTTTTATTAAATGTTGTCAAGCTGATTAAGAATAATTTTAATAATAACCGTGCATGACATGGGATCTAAACTAGTATTAGTGACACTTCTTTATTGAGAGTGAGGGATAGCTCAAGGCCTCAAGTGGTTAGAGGTTCCTTCCCGATTCCAAGAGATCTTGATATCGATTCATATCACCTCCGCTCTTGTGGCTCCCTTAAAAAAAATTAAAAAAAAATTAAAAAAAATAAAAAAATTATAAAAATCTATATCAATATATTATATCAAATAAAATACAAGAGTGTCTTTCTTCAAATAAAATAAAATAAAATAAAAATACAAGAGTATCTTGCGCAATTTATGGTTAGTCTTCAATTATTTATAATTCAAAATTGCTTCTTCTGATCTTTAATTGATTCAAAGATAAGATATCAAAGGAAAGATAATATATAGTTTACAATTAAATTGAAATATTTTTTAATGTCCTCTATATTATATTTTCTTGCAATGTGATCGATTTGATGTTAGGCTAGCCTTAGCAAAAACTTTGATAGCTTACGTCGTGTATGGATTGAAGAAGCTCCTATTGATGCTTTGAACCTTGTAATGGCTGACATTATGTCCAACTAATAAAGCTATCCTTCTGCTTTGTGTCCAAAAAAAAAAATTAAAAAAAACTCATAAATAAAAACTCATACGGCATCTGCAAAGAGATTTATATTTAACAAATACTTTTAGTAAAGCTACGATCGTTGTTACAAATTGTATATTCTTCATACCATCTTTCACATTCTTGTGATTTACAACCTTCTTCAGCGAGGGGTCTATCAATCTATTGTAAGGCGTGAAAAAAAAAAATCATATGATTGTAATCGAACATTTAACCTCTTTTTTTATCTCGCACAAATCTTTAACAATGAAGCAACTCTATAGCAAATTATCAAACAAAAAAAAAAAAGGAAATCCTCCCTTATAAGAGAGAAGAAAAATCTCTTTCTTATAAGAAAAATCCTCCCTTATAAGAGAGAAAAAAAACTCATAGGGATAACATGCTAACGCCATGTGTCACCTTTTTATTCAATATGATTTGGTGCAACATGTGCGCCATGTGTCACCTACGCCCTATTTAAATTTGATATATCTTATATGTAGTATACATTAATGAAAGATAATATAGAGATTATTACATAATTCATTCACTTATTAATATTGTTTAATATTAACCCTTCTTTAAACAAACTTATAAATTTATGATGTACCAAGGCATTATCCGGACCAATAACTAGTTATAAACCTAAAACAAACAAAAATAAAGAGAAAAGACACACACACACACACAAAAATAAAATAAAAAAAAAAAAGAAAAAAAAGAGAGAGAGATTGGGGCTGTCAATCGGTAACAACCGATTGAAGCTCCTCCAAAATTTAACAATAGAGGCTAGGGTTTTGGAGAGAGGAGAGGGGAGAAAGGAGAGAGGGGTCGGGAGAGAAATATTCAATTTTTTATTTTTTTGATGAGATCGAAGTGCTCACATATCATTAAGCATTAGCAGAGTCAAAAACAAGGGCAGAGTTTACATTAGTAGGGGCTTCTTCGAGCCATACACGCTTCTCTACAAAATTCTATTTGAATATTCAATGTTGTTGCTAACATGCTAACGACATAGGCAAAGAGATTTAAAAATAATAATACATATCAATTGATTAAAATTAAAACATCCTTTCAGAAAAGTTACAATCGTTGTTGCAAATCGTACGTTCTTAGCTTTATACTCATTTCATATCGTTGTGATTTACATCATTTTTCAGCGAGGGGGATTTGTTGATCTGTTGTAGCTGTGACGAAGAAAATAATTGTCTGACTCATCTAATTATAATCGAAAAATTAACCTCGATTTCGATCTTGTATAAATCTTAGGTTTACCCATCCAACAACTTGTACTATACTAAACTCAGATGACCAAACTTGAACAAAACCCACAATAAGGGCACTTACTGCACTCAACGAATGTAGTTTCGTTGGATTGATAACATAAATAGATTTTGGCTATTTTCATCCTATGAAACAATAATTTTGAAGAACATTATAAAGTTAAAAGGAGAGAAAGGAGAAAGGGCAACTAGGATTTTTGATGCAGAATGTTAGATGTCATTTATTGATGTCGTACGACGCAACTTTTTATTAATACTAGGGTGGCTCGTGCGCGTCATACCTAACCATATCTGTAATACCCTGGAAATTTCCTTCCTTTAAAATACTCTTTTTACTCTACATAAAACCCTTTTTAGGAAATAACCAAAATATTACCGCCACCGTGATAACGGCTAAGACAAATTTTCAAAGTCACACAGCGGAAGTCTAAAACATAAAAACCAACTTTCAAAATAAAACTTGAGTTCACAACCTCAAAACAAAAGTAGAATATGACATTCACAAGTTGGAACCAATTCAAACATGGTCCTTCTTAAAAACCAATTAAAAACAAACATAATATTGTAAGTCCATAAACAATAATCAATCATTCAAAAATATTAAAAACTAAGAAACATAACAAGTAACTCTATGCACTCTATCCCATCATGCTCTTCATGCTTGAAATACCTATTACTTCCTCTTTTTTTCAACTCTCTACTCACCATAAAAATGGGTCATAGTAGGGTCAATCCAAGGGAAGCCAAACACAAACAACAAAGTACGAATAAGAAAAGCTGAGTACATATGCACCACACTAACATGAATATCCTAGCATCAAAATAAAAACAATAATTAAAACATGCTCGCCACACAATCACAAGTCAACTTACCTTTGACTCATAACTAGCAATATTAATTATTAATAATAATTTTGGATTACCATCGAACGGGTTTTCTTCCTTGAAAATAGCCCATTTAAATATTGAGCTTCCAATCAGGGAGCTACCCCAATTAGCACTTGCTATGTCACCTTGTGACGGAATTCCAGCGCATTAATAATAAAAGAAAGTACAACACCTTGTCCTCCCATATGTTCATACTCAAGGTATATACGTTCCAAAAGTTTTGGTGCATATCCTCTTACACTTTACGTGATTTACCAATTTAACTCGTGATGAATCAAACCAATCCATCAAGAACAAACATAATAACATTCCATACAAACTTCCGATTCATTCTTGAATTAATTAATGAGCACATACTATTTATCTTAATTAAGGTTCCTTGCCTAATTTGTGCACAAAAGTGCACGATTACTACCTTGGTGCATAAAATGCACAACTCAACTTCCTTGACTCGACTCAACTTACATGAGTGAGTAAATAAATAGATTAACTTCTTGACTCAACACTAATAATAAATGGGTGAGAAATAAATTCATGAATCATGCTCAATAATCCTGATTTGCTCTTTAATTCATATATAAGCCTTGCTTATTAAATACATGCCTTCTTGATACTTGAAAATAAAACATACTTCCATGATTCATACTTACTCAACTCGTATCATGCCTCAAATAATATATTCACATGCTTGTATAACAAATCATGTTCAACCAACATCAATTCCAAGCATATAATCAACCAAACATGCTACTAATTCATCACTTAAATCATACTTTACAAATCCTAGCATGATACTACGAATACACAAATATTCTTGTGCATATACGTACCTTGAAAAACGCCTAAACTCGGCCACACTCGCTAGAAATCACCTAGCTCGAAGCTTCCTACAAATAAGAATACATAACTATAATTAATCTACTATTCTCACAAATCTCCAACAACTATAATACTCTTTAAACCTTACTAATTAACCCAATTTAATGACATAAAAGCCATAAAACCTTTTATCTAAGTGGGTACTTCAAATCTTTTCAAAAAGCTTTATGACTTAAATAAAATTCCAGCATACATATTTAATGTAAAACATCACTAATAGACTAGGAAATCATATTTAAATCATTAAAACCTTATTCCCTTTTATAGGTAATCAAACCCTAACTCAATAATTAAAAAGTAGTGTGCATAGATAAATTTCGGCATTATTTGAGGGCTTTAAACTCATTAAAAACATGTTTAAACCATTAATTAAACAACAACAACCTAGAATCAACCCCTAACCATAAACATTAAATTCCCAAATTCTAGGGTTTGTAAATTGGGGTTTTTGATTGAATAAAAATCTGAAAATTATATAAATAATTTAACAACATCAAATACTCAAATCAATACCAAAACATAATCAAAATCATGCTTTAAATCAATAAAAACAATAGAATTAAATTAGGAAGAGAAAAGGATTTTTTTTTTTTTTATAACACTACCAAACCACAAAAAATGAGAGAGAAGGAGGGGGTGGCGCACAGCGGTGCGCCGGCAGCTGCTGTTAGCCGCCGATGGTGGCCGGTGGCAAGTGGTGGCGCCGGTGGCTGCCAGCGTGAGGGGAGAAAAAGAGGGGGAGAGAGGCATGGGGAAGAGAGGAAAAAGAAGGGGAAAAAGAGAGGAAAAATAAGGAGAAAAAGGAGAGAGAAAATAAAGTGCAAACCTTTGGAATTTTTGTGAACTCTGACAATTATGATTTTAGAGTGAAAAATCTTGATGTTTTGAAGTATTTATGCTCCCCTTTTAAAACAAAAACTCATAATTACAAAACTGTCATTACTAAATCCTACTCCCCCTTGACTTCTTCCTTTGGGGCTAACTTGTTGGGCTCTTAAGCGTCTTTAATTTCCCAACAAGTTGATCCAACTATTTAAATAAAGATGACCCAATTCAAAACACTTTTATTGCATCAACTAATGACTCATATTATTTTATGCACACTTACATAATTTTTGAATAATTAATTTCTTTTAAAATGAAATGAATCATTTTAATTTATAAAAATAAATACAATAAATAATTTATATATATAAAAATTTTATAAAAATACGAAGTATTACAATGTCTGCTAAGTTTTTTCGATTTAGCCTCATATCATAACTTTAGTTGATGGTAGGATTAATGAGGGATATTATATAAACAAATATTTTTATGGGTATAAATGTAAGTACATTGTTTTTAAGAGTTCAAAATAAATAGGCAATTAACATTAATGAGGGCAAATAAGTAAATAAACTTTTTAAAGGGTATAATCATCCAAACACTATTCATAAGAGTTAAATCAAACTTTATAAAAGGCAGGAAAATCGATTATTTCAAATAAAAAAAAATACTAGTAATTGTACTACCAGCTTCCATTTAAGATGCCAAAACAAAACAATTTGCTACGATGCTATCTTCATCAATTGTAATAAATAGGGGTGAACAAAAATTTCGGGTACCCGGAATTGGGACCAGAACTGGTTAAGAACCGGCAGGTCCGGAACCGAAATTGGACCCGGTGGTTCCAATTCTGGGTAATAAACTAAGGACCCAATTACAACCGGTTCCAATTCCAATTCCAATTCTCAACTTTTTGGAACCGGAACCGATTGGGTACCCGGTTACCCAATATATGTTAAACTAAATAAATTTTAAATAATAAAATGTGTTGAATGTATCTAGTTAGTATAATGAAAAAGTATTATTAATACCTAACATAAATACAAATAGCTTAATGCATAAATAAATATAAGAATTAAACGCTAAAAATGAAAATAGACCAAATAAGTATTATAATTTATATTATATTTTAACAATTACATACATAAGTGGGTACCCGGAACTGGAACCGGTACCCGGTGGTTCCAATTCCAATTCTTAAATTTTAGGACCCGATTGAAACAATTCCAATTTTGGTTCCGAATTTTAGGACCCGGTCGCAACCAATTCCGGGACTGGTTCCTAAAATTTTGATCGGGTACCCAATTTGCTCACCCCTAATAATAAATTACTTTCTTTGTTTCATTTTATTTGACACATTTTGACTTTTCTTATTATTCACTAAGCTACTTTGATTGCATTTGTGATTTATTCTTAAGAAAAAAGCCAGGAAAAATTGTCAAGAAATCAATTCTTTTTAAATAAGTCAACCTTTTGCTTAATATAACAACCTTTAAAGGGTATCAATTTTAAACTAGTTAATACCTTATGTAACTAGTGTTAGCCACTACTAGAAATAGGCCGATTTACGACGGACCAGTTCCGACGGACATGTTTTTCCGTCGTAAATTCCGACGGATTTTAATTCCGTCGGAAATTTACGACGGAATTCCTATGGAATACAAATCCATTGGAATTATGGGGTTAATCTTTCGACGGAAATAAAATCCGTCGGAAATTTTGTCGGAAAATTACTATTCCGACGGAAATAAAATCCGTCGGAAATTTCCGACTTTTCCGACGGAATTTTCCGTCAAAATATAATTAAATAATAAAAAAAACCTAAAAACCCTAAAAAAACCCGGTTCCCCCTCCCCTAACATTTCTATTTTCTCTCTCCTCTCTTCTCCGCCTCTCTTCTCTTTCTCTCTCCTCTCTTTCCTTCTCTTTCTCCTTCCTTCTCTTTCTCCTTCCTCACCCCTTTTTTTTTGTTTGATTTTTTTGTTTGATTTTTTCTACAAATTTGGTTAGAGTTAGGGTGGTGGGTGGGTTTTTCGGGTTATAATTTGGGTGTTGGGTGGGTTTTTCGGGTTAGGGTGAGGGTGGGGGGTGGGGGCAGGGGGTATGGTTGAAAAACGGGTTTGGTGAGAAAAGGGGTTGGACGTGGTAGTGGCGGGTTAGGGTGGTTTGGGCTGGTGGTGTTGAAAAGGGTTTTTGGGTGGCTGAAGGTGGTGGTGTTGGATTTTTTTTAAAAAAATTTTATGCTGTTTTCGACGGATTTTTATCCCGTCGAAAATTTCTGACGGACTTTTCCGGTGGTCGGAGCTCCTCTTCCGACGAAAAAATTCTGTCGGAAAACACTGTTCCGACGGAAAAGGCTGTTTTTCCTACAAATTTTTTTACGACAACTTGTTCCGACGGAATCTCCGTCGAAAACGGGTTTTCCGACGGATTTCAGGGTGTTTTCGACGGAATTTTTCCGTCGAAAATGGCCTGTTTTCTAGTAGTGAGCCATGCCACGTGTCATTCTACGATTCACTTAAAAGTAATTTTAATTATATTATTTAAAAGAAAAAAACCTTTCTCTTTTCTCTCTCCTCCCCCTTCCATTAATGGCGGCTCCATACTTCCACTATTACCGCCTTCGCCACGCACTAATCCACACATCCACCAAGCCTCACACCATCCAACTCACTCTCTCTCCTCGAAATCCACCAGCCACCACCAGAGCCTAGACCTGATCAAAGTGAGTCTGGCCAGCTAGTCCGACCCGAGTTTTAAAATTTTTTGGACGGGCTTGTAAATGGGATTTTATGTAATTTTAGTTAATTTTTTTTTGGAACGGTCTAAAATGGTCCGAAAAGCCCGCATGGCCCAAATAGTTTGGACGGGTTTGGGCACATAATGTTCGGCCCGACCTGGCCTGGCCCGATGAATGGGCTGATTTTTTGGCCTTGGCCAACCCAATAATCACCTCTACCAGAGGCCACCACCGCACTTTCTCTCCTTTTTGAACCCACCAGTCAGGCACCACAAACCTTAACACCAACTTAAGGTGTACTACATTCATTGACACAACCTAGCTTGTCTCTATAATTAATTTGACACCAACTTGGTCACTAAAGACCATAGTTTACATTTTTGTAGCCAAAGTGTGTGTTAGTCACCAGAATTTTATAAAAAATATTAAATTAATTTTTAAAAGCTAAAAAAATACTGTAATTTATCTATAATTATTGTAGGGAATTTTTCATCTCCACCCTACATGTGGGTCATGTTTTTAATAGGCACGCCAGCGCTCCAAGGAAAAGAAGCTAGAGAAAAAGAGTCGCCAACAAGTTTTAGAAACTTGTAAATCGTTCACGATTGTGAAGGTTTTACCCCATTCACAATCACAGAGATTGCTAACTCCATAGTGGTCCGGAACTAAGACTGGATGTTCGGGGATGATGGTACGAACTTAACCTTAAAAGAGGTCAAAGCCGCCCTAAATAGGCCTCTACTTGATTCTTATTGATAATCATGCGCGCTTTTCGATCAACATACATACATCAAATTAACCCTAAACCTTTTTAATTTATGTTGGATTATTAATGCACAATCAAATCTATTATTGATGATCACTTGAATTAAAATCATATTAAACCTAAATTCAATTATTAATTATCTTATTAGGCGTGATTTCAATTACAAATTCCCTTTAAACCTGCAAGAAAAGGGCGTGATCAAGAAAAAACAATAAATCATTGATAATCAAGCAACATATAATTATCATAATAATCATCATAAAAATATCATCAAAACATCGTTAGTATTAAGATCCTAGGTATAATACTAAACAGATTAATAACAATCCTAGCATGTCTCTAATAACAAAATCAACATGTTATCCTAAACATGATGCTAGTAATCAAAATCAAAGTATTATCCTAAACATGATTTCTATTTCAAAAGAGAGTAATTAAATAATTAAATTACTTACTTTGATGCTACGACCTTCTTGCTATAAAATCAATACACACGTTAGTAAACTTCAAGAAAGTGAAATCAATAAAGTAAATAATAAACTAATTTAAGTAAGAATTGAAATATAGATTTGGGACCAAAACCCTCAGAATAATCAACCTTTCACGTTGAGGTCGAAGACAACGTCGAGTATAGTTTGGAGTATTAGAATCACTCAAAGGAAGTATGTTGAATTATTAGGATGTATCAAAGATGTGTTTAGGCTAAGGTTAAGAACATGGGAAGTTCCGGTTAAGATGATGATTGTAGCTGATGGTTGTTGATGATGATTGTTAAGTTGAATTATTAGGATGTATGGCTCGTTGGCTTCTGTAGCATCACGACAGGGTTGACGTGGCGCGTTGGACCTGTCGCTGTGCGATGGCTCTAAAGAAGACGAAGTTTGTGCGGAGTTTGGTTTCTGATGGGTTTTCTATGCGAAATATATCCGAACGTCTTTGAATTCGAATAGGATAAGGATTATCATATGAGAAGTTTTATTTAATCTCGAATTTCTTTAATCTTTATCTTTTCGAAAAGGATAAATTAGAACCTTTTAGAGGATTCTAGAAGCTCCTAGCTGGTTTAGGATTAGGAATATGATCATATGGGGCTAAATAAAATATTGGACTCCATATAATCATTGGGTCGTACTAAAAGTGGACCTAGGCTCGGTTTAGTATTTTGGCCATACCTCACTTGTTTTAAGTTGTATTTTGGCTTATAAATATATCGTTGAAAAGCTCTTTTCAAGCCTCATCCAACTAAACAATAATTGGACTGAGAACATGGACCAAAAATAATCAGATTGGACGTTTTTATAATTTGGGCACGAAATGAATGATTTTGGACTTAAGAACACGAAATGAATGTTTTGGGATTAAAAACACTTTGGGTAAGGTTAGAAAGATAATCTAGGCTTAAGAAAACTTTACGCGACCCTTCAACTCTTTGCCGAACTCGTCAATCAAAACGTGAAAGACACTCATCACTGGGTTTGGTGTTTGGAGTGACACGATCAGGTGTCTACAATAATGAATAAAGAACTAATTTTTTTTATTGAATATCTTAAATTCCAACGACTAAAACTTCCTTCAGTCATCGAATGTCATTGATCCCCTTTAATGACCAAGTTGATGTCAATTTAATTCTAGAGACTAGGTTGTGTCAATGGTTGTAATACAAGTTAAGTTGGTGTCACTAAGTGTAACGTTGCCTTAAGGTTTTGGGGGTCATTTAATCCTTTTAGATTCGATTTAAGGTAAAAACACCAAAAAAAAAAGTCAAGTTTTGGATTAAGTCAAAATAAGTCGACTTTTATAAGATATTTTCTCAAAATAAGTCAAAACCTATTGGGTAAGGAGGTAATAGGTTGTTTGGGAAAATAATGCCACGTGAAATAAAATTTGGTTGGTCCTTTTTTAAAATTATAATTAAAATTAATTATTTCAATTATTTAAAATAAAAATTAGTTTTTTTTTATAAACCCCCTCCCCCACTCATACTATTCCCCACCTCTTGTCGGTTAATCATTGCCCTGCACAACACACCAGCCCACCGTCCTAGGGGTGAACACGGTTCGGTTTGGTGCGGTTTGAATACGAAACCAAACCAAACCGTAAAATACAGTTTGGTCAATTTTTCAAACAAAACCAAACCATATTAGTATCCAAACTGGACCAAACCAAACCGTAATACGGTTTGGTCCTCCTGTTGGACCAAACCAATACGGTTTGGTTTGCGGTTTATAATGAGGCGACATTTTTCCCTAAAAGTTTCCAAATAATACTTCATTCACTTATAATAAAATTTAAATAATTAGCCCAACCGTATACCCTATGTTGCATTTTGATTTTTAATGTTTTTATTATTTTTTTAATATATATTAAAAAACCAAACCGTAAAAAAATCCTAAACCAAAAACTATATTTTTATAAACCGTAAACCAAACCACTAAAATAAATACGCTTTGGTCTGGTTTTGGTTACGGTTCATACAAAACTGTGTGCAGCCCTACGTCGTCCACCTCGACCACTACCCCACCGTCGACCCCCGCCCCTGACCCCTTTCCCTCTCTTCCTTCCCACCACCATCCATATCTCCCTCTTCTTCCTCCAACACTGACCAACCCCCTCCCACCGACTCCCTCCCCCATTGCCGAACACACGCCCTCCTAGAACACCGCTGAAACCCACCCCCAAATTGCAAACCAACCCCCATCTCAACACCATTCTCCCCCTCCCTACACGATAAAAAATAAAGACACCCCTCTTGAACGACCTGCAAACTCACTCCCCTTTATTCCTCCCTAATCCCCGTCCAAACCATCATCCTCCACCCTAAACCCTTTCTCTCTTCCTCCCTCGCTCCCTTCACCGCCCCTTTATCTTTCTTCCTCCCTAACTGGAAACCAATCATGGATGTGGGCTGGTAGCTGGGATGGTCAGGTAAGGGGTGGAGGACTCTTGAAAATTAAAAAACAATGACCTATTTAGTAGGTTATTAAAGGTCATTTAACCAAATTAATACACAAAGTTTCATATGTGGCTGGCCACACCGTTTGACTAGGGTTACTTATTTAGGTGTTACTTGGTCAGGGGTTACTTGATCAAAGGTTACTCGGTCGATTAGGGGTTACTCGGTCAGTCAGAGGTTACTCGGTTGAGGGCTACTCAATCGGTCAGGGGTTACCCGTTTAGTGTTTTGATGTGTGTGCACAGAAAACACGCTGAAATTGAATATAATATCCGAAGAGGTTGACTTATTCTTTGTTAATCAAAAGGTTGACTTATTTTGAGTTGACTCTATAAAGGTTAATATATTTTTGACAAATTTATCAGGGTAGCTTTTATTAGTGACTGTTTAAGTAGATGTTACTTATTTTGACATAACTTTTAATCATTTTAGAGCAAGTACTCCATTTTTGTTAAAAGTTTGTGATATTCCATTGAAGTAGGTCAATGACTCAATGCATACAAATGCTAATATACTTGTATTATACAAGAGCAAAAAATGAAAGAAAAGGTGGGTCCAAAATTTACAATTATTCTAGACCTTCAACAAATTATCTTGTTATAGAAATATTCATTTATGCGGGTAATTTACTTTAAGGCCCTTTTAATTTTGATGCTTTAAATGAGGTTGGAAATAAAATGAGGAAATTAGTCAGCGACGACTATAGTGGTCAATGATTTTAAAAGGGGATACTTACAGTTCCGGTGTCCGGTCTATACAAACAAAGCACTAAAGTGTAAACACATGTTTGCATTGGCACCGGCATTTGACCGTAGCCGACACATGATTTGCAACGTTGGATTCTCTCTTCTCATTTTTAGTTTTTTTTTTTTTCTTTTTTGGGGGTAGATGCTTGTATTTTCCTATTTCAACTTTGTGTTGTGGCTTTGATGATGAGAAGCCAACGTCACTCAATTAAATGAGTAAACAAGTATTTTACCGTTTTTTATACAAGTCGAGTTGGTGTTAATACGAAACTAACAAAGGCTTCATCTGTCTAAAGAAAAAATTAACAATTTATTACAGTGTAAGGTTTAACTGTTTAAGTTTGCAAATATTCCTCTTCTCCAATCCAAACAAGTTACAATTGCCCATAGTATGAGTTAAAATTACTTCACTCTCTTTGGGGGCGTTTGGTTCACAAGGCGGTATGAGGTTGAAATCAAGAATGAAGATAGGGTGGTATGAGATTGAAACTTAATTTTTAGAGCTTGTTTAGTTCACCTTATTTTTGCTTATTTGTTCTGATCTGATCTGGTCTGATCTGATCTAGTCTTATTTGGTCTGATCTGATCTGATCTGATTGTCTGATTTGACCAAACTTTGACCTTAAGTGTACGATAATTTATAAAGAAAAAATGTATCAAGTGGGGTCTTGTTGGAATCGTAATAATGTGTATTTTATTAATATGTAATCTTCATAATTTTGTTCATTACAAATTAAAAATATTTAGCGATAAAAAACTGCACATAAAACGATGATCTCAACTTATTTTTTCTGATCTGATCTGAACTTATTTTTTCTGAAATAAGTAAAAATAAGTTGAACTAAACGAGGCCTAATACATTATTATTGTGTTTGGTTAATGGCTTTTTCTTTTTATTAGATGTGTGGTATATTTAGTCTTACATACCTCCGCTTTGGTTTTTTAAACCTCATACTCATACCTTAGCTTTTGGCCGGATTTGATTTATGGGATAAAAAATTAGATTTTTTTTTTTAAAGAAACATTAAGTATACGCGTTCTACTCATTCTAACTTCATATCTCATACATAAAACCTACAAACCGAATGTCCTCTTTAGAATTTTGAAATATTCTATCTATTAAATGTACGAAGTAAATAATAACATTAAAAAAAATTCTAACCTTGCTCTCTTCTCTCTTTTATCTAAACCCTAACCTCTTTGTTGAATTTAGAAAGGGTTTTAGATTTTTACCTATAGAAAACCTAATCTTTGTTTCTTGAGAGTTTATTTATGCATGCTTTGTATTTTTATCGATTTTTATAATAACGTTTCCTCTTTTTTGAGAGGAAATAATTCGATGTTTTTTTTTAAGTAATACTGCAACATTATTTATTGTATTAAGATCCCATATATTGGGATTTGTTCGGGTTAATTTGTTTGAGTTTATTATATTACAAGTTGTTTCTTTGGTAAGAGTTTGTGTGGGATAAAAAAAAAGTTAATCTATTAACTATAATTAGATGAATCTAATTAACTAAAATCATTTTCACGACTAACAAATAGATAAATTTCATTAAAGAACGATATGATGTGAAATAAGGTATTTATGTTCAATATGTAATGATCGTAGTGTTGTTGAAAGGACGTTTTATTTTTATTACTTTATAGTTTTATTAACGGACCAATCTTATAAAGGATTTAGAAAATGTGAAGTAATTTTAGTATTTTTATAGCAAAGCTAGAAACTAGTAACAAATTTTTTGTGCAAATCCATGTAATGTGAGTGGCTCATGCAAAACTTGGGTTTAACAATAGATTATATATAAAAAGTTAATAAAATTTGATTAAATAAGACATGAAATTTGGGGAGGTTTTGTACGAACCCTTGTTTTAGGAAGGAAAAAAAGTCTCACTAGCTCGACCATGATTGGTTACAAATAAAAGTTCAACATTATTATCGCAAGTTATCAAAATGGATTGAAATAATTTAGTTTGAAACAGTTTCACTTAAATTCTGCTTATCTAAAAATTAAACTATAATAGGCGGATATATCCCACTTATATCGCTGAGTGAGTGGTGTGACACCATGCTAATGAATAAAGATAGGAGATAAAAGATGATGACATACATTCGGATCTTATATTATGGTACAAATTTTCAATGTTTATGTGAATTGAAAGGATGTAGCATTTGTGAAGTACTACTCCATAACTACTAAAGTTTGATAATGATATAAAGGAACTATGGACGTCAAGGTAGCACAAGTAATTTAAGGGAACTTGTCAAAAGAAAACTTTGGTAATTGGGGCCCAAATACTTGTACTTTTTTTTTTATAATGTAAAGCTTCAAAAAGTTTGGTCAAGATCATATGAAAGAGTAGTAGTAAAAACTAGTCAACATGTTTGTCAAATAAATAAATACATAAATAAATAAATTATTGGACACATATTCATTATAGAAAGTGATTAATTATATTTCAAATATCATAGAAAAAGCATAAGTAAAGATTTTTTTTTTTCCAAAACCTTATATGAGTATTCACTTAAAAAGTTTAAATAATTTCAAATAAAATAAAAAACGGGCTAATAATAAGTCAATATAAAGACTCGCTAGAGCTAATGCCTGCATCCCTTTAAAAGGTTCAAGTGTTTCCATTAATATCAATTGGCTAAGAAATGTATCAAGGCGCTCCATAATCTAGTTAACAAATTTGATTGGCCGGGAACCTTAGGTGAACCCGAAAATGCTTAAGAAAAGACCACTCCAAATATAATCATAGGCCATTTTTGAGTCAATCGTAAAGATAACTTTTTCCTTAACAAGAGAAGTGGGTAACTAAAAAAAAAAAAAACAAAAACAAAAAAAAACTCTATAATCTACATGTCATAACTTCGAAAATATTTTGTAAATGATTGTGTGATATTGGTATGGATTCCTCAACAGTTGAGGCTTGAGCAAATTTTAGGAATTAGCTAGAGAAATTAAACATAAGTTTTGTGCCAATAAATTAGTGACACATTCCACCCTTATATATTTGCATAATATAGACCCAAATACAAAATGCCAATAGCCCAGTATATATTGTATACATAAAATGGTGTATTTTAATTAGCATGTGCTTATAGTAAAGGTGATCGTTAATGGACTTTGCAAGAAACTATGCATGCCTAAATTTCATTGTTTTTGTCAAACAAGCTTAATGCAATTACTATTAGCCGGTCCCAAGATTAGCTAATAATTATTTACCCAATGTCATGTCATCACATTTTAAATAGAAAATTGTTTAAATATCTAAAAAAAATCATATTAATTCTAGAATTTTCTCTTTACCTCCCTCCTTACTCTTCACTTTCTCCACCCAAATTTAAAATAAAAACATCGTGAATTGTTAATATCGAGTTAAAGGAAGAGAATTATACTCGATCAAATTCATGCATTAAATCATCTTGCAAGTTTTAAATTTCCAATCACTAGCTTATGTGGACGTTTGTATTGTGGATCATGTTTGGGGTAAAAATACCCTTGATAAATGGACC
Organism: Chenopodium quinoa; assembly: GCF_001683475.1. Classification (NCBI taxonomy): domain Eukaryota; kingdom Viridiplantae; phylum Streptophyta; class Magnoliopsida; order Caryophyllales; family Amaranthaceae; genus Chenopodium; species Chenopodium quinoa. Next base: position 7,780,770 of record NW_018742951.1, read on the forward strand.
AATGCTAATGCAACACGTGTCCCTAATCTCAGCGCTCAATAAGCTAATTAGAGCATCCCACGTGTCATTCAAAGGGGAAAGCGACTTTAAGTCCATAACCCTAGAAACCGTAAAAACGGCGAGAGGCCCATCAACTTAGGTTAAATAACCTAAGAAGCACCTGTCCCAAGACTATATAAATACTGATCATTTACATCAGTTAAAGGGGAGATGGAATGGAGTACACATTCAATCCTCACAAATCCGAGAGCGAAAAGCTCAGATATTGAGACTGTCTCAGACAGCCGGATGATCACTCCTCTCTTAAGAGGAGCCTGATCCCATTTACATTCCGCACTTATTACATTCGTACACGTTCTAACTTGATTGTCGGAGGCGGAGCTCCCACCCCTGGGGGTCTCCGTTGTTTTGCAGGTACAGGCGTCCGAAGGTCAGTCTTGGTGTTGTAACTCTCTCGCAAGACACTCAAAAAAACCCGAAACATTTGGTGCCGTCTGTGGGGAGAGTACTACTAAGGTGGTTTCGCAGCAGTCTGTACCGCCTGCTAATAGGAAAAGGCCTACGGTTGAGGACAAAGGCCGAGTGCCTTCCGCTTATCCTAAATGTTTGAGTCGGCTTCAACGTCGACCCTAACAGACAGTTTTCAGAATACGTCCATGAGGTATTTGCAGTTAACAGAGAGAGTCAGTCAGGCGGCTTGTTTGTTCACACTGGCCCTCGAATAGTCCATTCGGCTCTGTATGCGCCTCAACATCCATACACGCCATATGGACAACCACGCATGCAACCGACCCTCTCTAGGGGTCAGGCGGCGCAACCATGTCTGCTAAAACTGGAGGAGCAACCTTCTGGGTACTCCAAGGAAATAACCTTCTCCGAACGGAATTATCTAAGCATCCCAGTGCGAAAGAAATGAGCAGACAAATATCCCAGGCATCATGAGGCCAAAGGTCAAGTACTACAGGCATCATAAGGTCAAAATGTCCTATGCTTAGCCAGGCGGCATCCTAATTAAGGAAATAAAGGTGACCTACACTTAGTGAGGTTTTTCAATGATGATACAGCCGGCACTAGCCTTGCCGAGAGCATGCTATTGCACTCAAGGGGGGCAGCCGGCACTAGCCTTGCTTAGCTTTCCTTGGATTAGCATTCACAAACGGCTCTGCTGCCGAGACAAATGGATGTGCGCCTGCAAGGGGCTGCTTGGCACCCGTTGTCTTCAAAATAACAGTCTTGATTAGGGGATTTTTATCCACCAATCACCGTCTGACAAGTGGACCAACCAGGTTCCGCCACGTGTTCTTCACGAAGGCCAACAGGAACCTGCCACGTGTCAATCACAGATACGTCCTCCACGGACCACTTAAGACACGCCACGTGTCCGCCCATGCCAAATGGGAAAACCGGCCATCAAGGCCCAGTCCAGTCTAGAGGCCCGGTCAGCCCTAGGTTTACCTTAAACCTAGAGAGTTGCACGCTTCCCAAGGCTATAAATACTCGATTAATCCTCATTAATCAGAGGATCGAATAATTAAGAGATCAAGCAGAGAAGAACAGAGTTATTAACAACCGGCTAATCTCGCTAACAACGCAGATTACCAACACTAAGCACTCTCACCTAGAGAGATCTCATTACTTTAATTTCCGTATTGATTACTCCTTAATCGGGTACTAACTTGACCGTTGGAGGCGGAGCTCTCTGGAGTCTTCGTTATTTTGTAGGTACAGGCGTCCGGTTCCAGTCTCGGAATTGTAACTCTCCCGCAGGACATCAGAAAACCCCGAAACATTTGGCGCCGTCTGTGGGGAGAGTACTTCAGAGATGGCATCCAAGTCTGTACCGACTCCAGAAGAGAGGCGTCCCCTAGACGACCCTCAAGTTCAGTCGGACCATGATACCGAAAGTGAATTTGAAGTTGAAACTCATACAGCTCCAGACGGGACCCTAAGGGCCCGACGTACCCGTCATACCGAAATGAGGGAACGGGAGTGTCCTCAAACAGGAAGCGAGCCAGCAGGCGCATCGCTTGCTCGGCAACAGCCGACTGATGGGTCTGCTCCCATCACAAGGAACGAACTCATGACCTTCATGAGGGACTTCAAGGGAGAGATCCAAGAGTTGATCAACAAAAAACCGCCTGCTTCAGTCAAAGAGCAGTCGGCCAAGAAACCTTCCACTTCACTGAAGAGGAAGCCAGTTCAAGGGCGAGAGGCGACTCCCCATCCTAAATCCAAGAAGCGGGAGCCGTCTGCTCTTGATTTCACAAAACTTCGTTATCCTACGGGAAATAGGAAACCGGTTCGTCATATTCAGGCGGACGGGTCAAAGCAAACGTTCACAGATGCTCGGCACCTGCTAGAGCAGAAGAAGAGTGACCGATTATCAGAGTCGGCTTCTACTTCAAATCTTCAGGACAGTTTGCGAAATGCCTCGATGAGGCATACTCAGTCGTACCATGAGAGTCAGTCCGGCGGCACCTCCCGTCAGTCCGGCTTTCATAGTGCCCAGGCGGTACCAAACTTACCATTTGTGCCGCAACAACAGTATTTTATGCAGCCACCTCCATTTGGTGGACCTGCAGCAAAAAACGTCCAACCTATGGACTGGCAGCTACGGCTGCTTAGACTTGGTGAACAGCCGTCGGCCTTCTCCAAGGAAATTACTGAAGCCGCTCAGCCGGCCAAAGTAAAAAATGTTCTAGTAGGCGCCTATGACGGCACTACTAACCCAGAAGACCATCTGATGGCATTCACCAACCTGATGTACCTTCAAGGGTTGGATGATCCCACTTGGTGCAAGTGTTTTCCAGCGACTCTCAAGGGAATTGCACAGCAATGGTTTGGCAACCTGCCGACTGGTTGTGTAAACAGCTTCAGGACGCTTGCTTACTTATTTGCCTCCAACTTCGCAATGAACATCCCTGCGAAGAAAACGACCCTTGATTTGGGAACAATTCAGCAGGGCGAGAAAGAGGGGCTTCGTTCCTACATCAGGCGGTTCAACCTGATGAGAATACAGATTCAGGGGTTACCGGATGAGGTAGCTTATACTGACTTTTTTAGAGGTCTCAAAGACGGGTCTACCTTCAAATTTGATTTAGTTCGAAAAAGGGTGGCGACTCTTCAAGAGGCCTTGATTGAAGCAGAAGCCTATATACAGGCGACTGATCTGTGTACGATGAAACAGTCGGACGGGAAGAGGTTCGACAAAAGAGAGGGACGACAGAAACAGTCGTCCAACAAAGATGAAAAAAGAAAAGAGGTCTGGGCGGCTGATTCCTCTAAACAGCCGGCCCAGAAAAAGAAAAAAGAATTCAAACCATACTCCCCAAAGTATGTGTTTAACAAGGATAACCAGTTTATCCTAAAAGAAATAAAGGGACGGCTCTCAATTGAGAAGCCGCTCCCCATGAAGGGTTCTGCGAGCAACCGGAACCAAGACAAAATCTGTGCTTATCATGATGACATTGGTCATCACACCAATGACTGCATCAGTCTCATGCGGTACCTAGACCGCTTGGCTGATCAAGGTGATCTTGACACTTATGTCAAGAAATCTACGGGGAATACTTCCTCAAAAAAGCAGTCGGCCAAAAAGAATCAACAGGCCGACAGTTCCGATACAGATGATGCAGTCGTCTACACCATTGCAGGCGGCTTCTCAGGAGGCGGCCCCACTATTAGGGGCAACAAAGATAATATAAGGCGGTTAGATGTAAATTCCGTTCACCAAGAACGGCCGTCCAAATATACATTTCCTGAGATTGTCATCACTAAAGAGGATCTAGGAGGAATAAGGGGACCGCATGACGACCCTCTCGTTATTGAATGTAAAGTGGCCAACCAGAGAGTTGGCCGAATCCTCATAGATACCGGGAGCTCTTCAGATCTCATCAGCAGCAAATGTCTGTCAAAACTGAAATATCAGACGGACTGCATACATCCGGCCTCCCACCCTTTAATAGGTTTTGGAGGAGGAGTCGTCCACCCACTGGGACGAGTGGATCTACCCATTCGCCTGGGCGAAAAAGGGGAAGGACGACACATGGTAGTCCGGTTCCTAGTGGTAGAGGAACTCTCGGCCTACAACATGATTCTGGGTCGACCAACCCTGAATAATTCCAAGGCTGTTATAATCCCGTCACTTATGCTGCTTAAGTTTGAAAGGGATAATGGAACAGTCGGCTCCCTAAGGGGAGATCAGAGGACGGCCCGAGAGTGCTATCTCTCGGATGTCAAGCCCACTGTTATGGCCACTGGGTCAAGTGGAGAAAAAACAGACCTTGACAATGTCAAGGAAAGTGCGCCTGTTCAAGAAACAGGCGACAAAAAAAGAAAGGCGTCCCAGACAGAGTCCGCAAGAAAGGCAGGAAAATAGCAATCATTGGCAGAGGACCGGCCGGATGAGTTCCGCCCTCAGCCGGCTGGTGAGCATGCGGACCTGATATTAGAAGACTCCCATCCTGACCGAACAGTCAAAGTAGGGACGACTGCTCTGAGAAACCTTGGTGACGACTTTCACAACCTGTTGAAAGAATACAAGGACATCTTTGCATTTGAAGTCCATGAAATGCCAGGCATTAGTCCTGATCTGGCAGTACACAAACTCGCTGTGGATCCGAAAAAGAAGCCGGTACGACAAAAGAAGCGGAACCATGGTGAAGAAAGAGGTCAGGCGGCAGCCGCCGAAGTCAAAAAATTACTTGATGCAGGGTTCATTCGGCAATGTTACTTCCCAGATTGGGTTGCAAATGTGGTGCTTGTTAAAAAGCCGAATGGCACCTGGCGAATGTGTGTAGACTACACAGACTTGAACAAGGCGTGCCCCAAAGACAGTTACCCTCTGCCTAAAATTGATAACCTGGTCGACTCAACAGCCGGCCATGCCTTGATGAGTTTTATGGACGCCTATTCTGGTTTTCATCAAATTCCTTTATGGAAGAAAGATCAGGAGAAGACGGCCTTCGTCACTGATCAGGGATTATACTGTTACACGGTCATGCCGTTTGGTCTTAAGAATGCCCCGGCTACCTTCCAACGAATGATAAACACAGTGTTCTTTGATCAGATTGGGAGAAACGTCGAGGCATACATTGATGATATGATTGTCAAGACTAAATTTCAGGAAGATCATCTGACGGACCTCCGAGAAACTTTCGCCACACTCAGGCGGCACCATGTCATGCTCAATCCCAAGAAATGTGTATTTGGAGTTGAGTCTGGGAAATTTCTCGGATTCCTTATCAACCAGAGAGGAATAGAGGCTAACCCTGAGAAGGTACAGGCGGTCATTGACATGCAGTCGCCTCGTACCGTCCGAGAGGTTCAGAAGTTAACAGGTTGTCTGGCGGCCTTGGGAAGATTCCTAAGCCGATCAGGCGACAAATGCCTATACTTTTTCCAGGCAATTAAGAAAAAGGCAAGGTTTGAATGGGGGCCGGATGCTGAGGCCGCCTTCCAGAGATTAAAGGTTCACTTGCATTCCTTGCCGAGGCTGGTCAGCCCTTTGCCCAAAGAAAATCTCTACATGTACCTGGCCGTCTCTGATCATGCGTTAAGCGCGGTGCTCCTTGCTGAAAGGGACGGCTGTCAACTTCCGGTCTACTTTGTCAGTCACGTACTGAAAAATGCCGAGTTGAGGTATCCCCTAGTGGAGAAATTTGGTCTTGCACTCTTCATGGCTGTTAAAAAATTGAAGCCCTACTTTCTGGCACATGCAGTCGTCGTGTATACCGACCAACCGATCAAGCGGCCCCTTACCACCATGGAGTCCTCCGGACGAATGATCAAATGGGCCATAGAAACGCAGAGTCTCGAAGTTACTTTCGAGCCTAGAAAAGCAGTGAAGGGGCAAGCCTTTGCTGACTTTATTGTAGAGATGACTCGTCCTCCTGACTCTCAAGTTCCAGACCAAGTCTGGAAGGTATATGTGGACGGAAGCTCTACTTCAAACGGTTGTGGAGCAGGCGTCGTATGTCAATCTCCAGAGGGCGACAGGTTCGAGTATGCTCTACGCTTCAGTTTCCAGGCTTCAAACAATGAGGCAGAATATGAAGCTTTACTAGCCGGGATCCGCATGTGTAAGGCGGCAGGGGCAAGGAAAATAGACGCCTGTTCTGATTCACAACTGATAGTGAGTCAGTACAATGGCGAATACGAAGCAACACATCCGGCCATGATCAAGTATTTACAGGCGGTCCGACAAGCAGTCGGCTCCCTTGAGGATTTCCATCTGATCCAAGTGCCGAGATCAGAAAACAACCAGGCAAATGCACTTTCGAAATTAGCATCATCCGCCTCCTCCGATACTCCTCGAACTGTGTTTTGGGAAGTAATGGAGAAGAGAAGCATCGAGGAAAATTCTATTGGAATTCTAGACAGAAGCTCAACCTGGATGGATTCAATCAGGGCATATCTGACAAACGGTACACTGCCGGATGATCCTCAACAGGCGGCAGCACTGAAAAAACGAGCCTCCTGTTTTGAAATGATACAGGGAGAACTTCACAAGAGGGGGCACCTTCAACCCTTCTTAAAGTGTGTTACTCCTGAAAAGGGACGAGAGATACTAGATGATCTTCACTCTGGTTTCTGTGCTTCCCATATAGGTGGTAGGATGCTTGCTCAAAGGGCAAGGCGGCAGGGCTACTTTTGGCCTACTTTGGAAGCAGATGCAATGGAGATGGTGAAAAAATGTGACAAGTGCCAAAGGTTTGGCAAATTAATTCACCGTCCGGCTACTGACCTCACTACCATTCACAGCCCACTACCGTTTGCTAAGTGGGGCATGGACATTCTGGGTCCATATACGCCTGCTACAGGCGGCAGAAGGTATATACTTGTTGCCGTTGACTACTTCACTAAATGGGTAGAGGCGGAGGCTGTAAAGGGAATCAAGACGAAAGATGTAATTTCATTCATTTGGAAAAACGTCATCACTCGGTTCGGGGTTCCATGTCTATGGTTTTTGATAATGGTCCCCAATTTGAGACGCCTGTTCTCAAAAGCTGGTTGGGAGACCAAGGAATTGCACATTACTTTGCATCTGTCGGCCGTCCACAAGCAAACGGCCAGGTAGAAGCCTTTAATAAAATCATCTCAGACGGTCTCAAGAAAAAGATTGAACGAGCAGGCGGCCTATGGGCAGATGAACTACCACATGTTCTTTGGGCCATTAGGACGACTGAAAAAGGGGCGACTGGAGAAACTCCCTTCCTCCTAACTTATGGTGCAGAAGCTGTTCTTCCAATAGAACACTACGAGCCGACTCTTCGAGTAATGCTATATGACGAAGAGGCAAACTGGGAAGCTATGCGCCTGGCATTAGACTCACTTCCTGAAAAGAGGGGCAATGCTGTTTTGCGCCATGAGATCTATCGCCTGAGAATGACTAGATCATACAACAAAAAAGTACACAGGCGTCCACTCAAAGTAGGGGACTTTGTACTTAGAAAAATGGAAGCAGTTGGTAGGGCTAATGAGTCTGGCAAACTAACTCCCAACTGGGAAGGACCCTACCGAATCTATGCGGAAGTCAGGGACGGTACCTACCGTCTGGAAACACCAGACGGACAACCGTTGCCTCGAACCTGGAATGTAGATAACCTTAAAAAATATTTTTTCTGAATGATGTAAAGTAAAGAGCTACTTAATAAAGTTTGCACTTACTATTCAATTTTTTATTACGAGGGGCATGCCGTCTGTACCTTTACAGTCGGCTACTCTCCATTGAGTTTTTTTACTCTATCTCCAGAGGGGCATGCCGTCTGTACCTTTACAGTCGGCTACTCTCCATTGAGTTTCACTCTTTATCTTTAGAGGGGCATGCCGTCTGTTCCTTTACAGTCGGCTACTCTCCATCGAGTATTTTACTCACAATACTTAGCTAAAAAGATTAGGGCCTGGCCGATCCTGTAACTAACAGGCGGCTACCCTTCTTTTACTTAGCACCTACGTTCACCAAGAACTTACCAAGGCCACCGGCCGAATGATCAGACCAGGCGCCAAGCCACCTGATCAAAACTACAAAACTAATTCGACCTGTCCCAACATCATAGCAGGCGTCGACGGCATCCCTCCGGATGAAATTCGTCGCAGAGAGCAGCTCCCTTTTGGGTGGAACATTGTTCTATAAACTAATTACACGGCACCTATACGACTGTCCCCAAGGGCAACCACGTAGCCGTTTTTGAGACAAGGATAACTCTATCACTAACCAAACAGTGGTAGCAGTTGACATCTGAGTCAGATGACCGCCTGTATTACTTGGGATAAATGCAGGGGGTACCTATTGAGTTAATAGCCAACAAACATTGGCGAATCAAGGGGTCTAGCCGGCCTACGCCGCCTGGTACTCTACTTCTCAAACAAAAGTGATGGCGACTGAGTAACTCCAAAGTTAACTCATAGTCACTCCTTCAAATTTGGTATGGAATCTAAAAAGTTTGAGTCGTCCGCCTGTTTTAAACAAACAAGGGCACTCGAACCCTATTCCTACTGGATAACCTATTGAGTTAATAGCCACAAACATTGGTGAATCAAGGGGTCTAGCCGGCCTACGCCGCCTGATACCTCTACTACTCAATCAAGATTGTGACAAAGACTAAGTAACTCCTATGTTAACTTAATAGTCACTCAAACTTAGTATGGAGCCTAAAAGGTATGAGTCGTCCACTTGTTTTAATAAACAAAGGCTCTCAACCAATACTTC